>NC_137469.1:61107774-61552774 GCF_964235325.1 Thermobia domestica
TGACAGGTACAATCTTGTTTCTTTTTGGGGGGAACAGAAAAGTTTTGGCGGCTAAGAAATTACAGTGTATAATATTGGAAATTTGCAAGTGGATGTTTTCACATTGCAATTTGCGGTAATAAAAAAAAATGTCATTAGAAGACGTTATTGTAAACATTAAGTTTTATTAATTCATCTATTCCAAGTCTTAGAGGCCCCGTGCGAAGATTGATATCGAAAATTTAGCATACGGAATATACTTAAATCAACAATCAAAATCTAAATGTGTTCTTCCATTTCCGTACCCAAGGTTGAGGACGAAAGAGGTGAACACGAATAAACATTTTAAACCAAAAAAGTTTGTTAAAATAAAAATCAGTATACTTTCTCCTTAATAGAAAACTATTACTATTTATCTTTTAATCGTGTTTCTGATTGTCATCAGAAATCAGCAACAGTACACATATTTTACATAGTATAGCAATATACTCTATAAATTTTCACAACAAATTGGAAGATGAAATTCCTGTGATATTAAAGTGGAATGTTCTGCAAAATAATCATAATTCATTGTGCTTATTTCTGTCAGTAATTTTGACATAGACTTAGAACTAGCAGACTAATAGAACTAGAAATGAGAGATTTAATTCATTTTTTTTTCTCTCAGACTAAAATACGTCTGCATTTTGCTGAGATTGTCATTTTTTAAGATATAAGTCCCCTATCCCGATCTAATTCTGGCTACCGGGGTTTCGAGGCAATCAGTGCCGGGAAGAGTAATTGTTAAAAGAGATTTCATATTTCATGTTATTTCTTCGTTATAAAAACACTTCTGGTTAACTCTAATCATGATGAATTACTGAACTTATACACTCCGTATTAAAAAAAAAAGCAACACCTTGGAGCTAAGCCATCCAATATACACCTTCTTATCCCATAATCGTGTCTGGTAAAGAGACCCCCGTCATTCCTCCTTTTCTCTCTCCCAAATTAAAATCAGCAACAACTTGAGTACAATTCTAATTTCAAAATGTACATGTATTAGTGTCAATAAAGTGAAAGAATAAAAATAAGACGAAAAGAGATTCATAAGTTGATGTAGGGACAAACTTAAACATATCTTAATGAAAAATTGAAACCAATTGATATCTGTAATGCTGCTTGTAAACGATCAAAGAAAGCTTGAACAAGACAATTCAATACCTCAAATTTACACGTATAAAGGAGTATTGTTCAAGACACTTGAACAAGTGTCTCAAATGATCTTGAAGGAACTTTTACACGATCACACAGGTATTGAATCATGTTTTATATACTTGTTGATAGGTGGTAGTCCAAAACAAGTGACTGAAACTATGAAACCAAATGAAAGCGAAAATGCGTACTGAATTAGTTCAGGACTGCTGATAAATAGCTATAACATTAGCTTATCTTTCCTAGCTTTCTGCAGGCATTTGCAATTTAATAGATTATATTAAATCATTTAGAAAAGAGGTCCTTGATTTTGTAGCAACTTTATTAAATTTTTACTAAGTATTTTGCCTTTTTTACACTAACTGCAGGTTAGGTTAACACATTAAAAGAGTAAAATCCTGCTTAGATATAAAAGCCTTCCCTGTACTAAGCTGTTTAAAAATCCGATTCTTCAAATGAAGTACTGTTGGCAGAATCACATTCACAAAGAAAAAATCGAACTTTTCTCAAAATTGTGTGTATTACGAGGCAATGCCTGCCTGTTGATATTTATGCTATGGCATCGAAGACTGTTTAAATAAAAGGCTGAAAACACAGGAAACTAATCAAATAGTAATAAAATGTGTAAGTGTATGAAAGAGGATTGTTTGAGATAATAATTTCCACTGTCGTAACATGCCTGTATAATGTAGGAAACCAATATTTTATGTTTAGAACTTAATGTTACCAGGATCAGATCATTACAAGGGCTATAGTTGGGTTCAAATGAGTGAATACGATGTCAAGGGTTTGTTGCACTATACTTATTTATGCATTATTCTTATTCTTATGTTTTTTTTTCACTATAACTTCCGTCATGACGCGCGTGCTCCCTACGGACGTACTCTCGCGTGGATTCCCTTCTATGTTCCTGCCCTGACGCTGTTAAATAGCTTTCTCGATTTTATTTATTTATTTATTTATTTATTTATTTATTTATTTATTTATTTTTTGCTTTTTCGTATATTTGGCATATGTCTGGATGTGCAATTGTATCTTACGGGAAAGTTCTTGTAAAATTAATGTGCACGTATGAAAGCAACTGCTGCCTCCTTCAGAAATAACTTCTTAAATACTACCGTAATAAAATAATGGCATATCTTATAATAGAGTAACATGTAATCATTTCCAGAGTAATTCGGTTTAAAAGCATATTATCTATCTGTACACAATTATTTTTATTATCCCAGATTACTAACAGTACAAAACGTCTTATTAAATCAAAAAAAGCCAGATATACATTTTTTATTTGATGGACTCTTCTCTTGATGGATCTCTTGAACAAAACTATTGAATTCAAGACAAAAATGACATCAGTGCTGACGTGTTTTTCATCAAATTGTCTTGAATGGTCTTGAACAAGACTCTTGTTCAAGCTTTCTTCGATAGTCTACAAGCAGTATTAGAGGTACGGAAGTGAGACAAAGAGAGAAAAGGAGATAGAAGAAGAAAAAGAAAAGGAGCAAAGATAAAAATATTGAATTTAAACGTAGTAACAAAAGAACCTAACATTATAAAGTTCCGTTTCCGGAAGAAATAAAGCTTGTTTTTATATTGTTTTCAGAAGTATTCGAATATATAGAGGATATTTGAAAAATTCATTGTCATTTTCAAAATGATTACCAAACTTGGTGGTCAAATAAATACTCAATTTCCAGTGAAACTGTAGAGTTCCGTAACACTTCTAGGATCATGTTAAAAGTTTAACACATATACTGTCTTTCCTGGTGGTTCGGTTGCAAATTCGGTAGTGTTCGTTAAAAGTACTGATCCGAAATACATTATAATAAACCTAATAGGTAGCGTTAGTCATAATTTGCATTTCAGACTACTAATGCAAACTGAACAAAAACAAAAGATAGAGAAAAGACCGAAAGAAAATTGAAAGAGTGCTTTTTAGTGACAAATTTGTATCAGAAAGAGCCTACATTAAAATTCAAATTGTATCAAAATGAAAAGTTAGAAATGTTTAAAAGGAAAATTGCATGTTGGTTCCTTACAGACGCAGCATATCTTGCATGTTTCGCATTTCGTACGTGGATAAAACAAGTTGATTTATAGGATGGAAACGTATTTTTCGTTAAATTAATGTAATAAAATCTCTCTTGAAATAACCCAAAAGGAGGCCACTTTCTAGTCATTTCTGAACATTTATCTGTTCCGAACATCCAACCTCGATTTCACCTATTGCGGATATAACGTTGTATTTCCAATGATAGAAAGAACCAGCGACGTTTTCTTTATGTTACCGCGTTTAGCAGCAGTAAACAAATAATCGGAGAAAAATGTATTCGTTTAATTTTGGCTCACTGCAAGTACAAATAAAAATTTATCGTTGCTTTAACTATGTCTTTACTGTGCATCAGTACGATTGAAACAGCTGCACCACCTAGCGGATACAAGAATCTATTGAGTTTACCGGTGGATGGAGCAAACAACCAACATATACAGTGTGACCACCGTTAGTATTTTCGTACTAGATCTAGTGCCTTTTATAATATTTTAGTATTTTAGTACGTTCACCAACAAATCTAGTTCTTTTCTCCTCTTCTTCTTTTCTCCTAAATACGTTTGGGAGAGAAAAAGGAATCTCATGAAAATTTATCGATTGTGTGCCGTAACTTACAGTTCGTTCTATTGGAGAAAATAGGAAGTACAAAAGTGTCAAAGAACGATGGGTTAAAACTAATAAATGACCACAGTAATCAATTTTACATATTTGGTGACCCGTTTAAACAGTACGCTATTAAGAAATTAAAACTTGATTTTCTCCATAAACCTATTTTATGATATTACTTGTTTTCTCCTGACATCCTCTATATTTCTCATATTTGTGTTACTTTAATGGTTTTACAGTGAATTTTAACACAACAATTAAGAAGGGATTCCGCCAGGATTTTTAGTATGGAAGTGTAAAGTCAATCTTGGGGGAGGGTGTGAGTGGTTTGTACGGTTCATATCAATTTTGATTGTATAAAGTTGGGGATTCTTACAAGAATGTGGGGATCACTCTACCACACACAGGGGAGGAGGAGTTGCCGGAAAACTTCTAATAAGATATTAATATTGTAAAATATCATAAATAGGGCAAAACGGGAGCACATAAAATGTTAGTAATTTTTCCCCAGATCTAATACTTTTTTTCTAAATAAGTTAGTACGAAATAGTTTTGCTGGGTGGTCACACTGAACATATATTTGTCGACATACATCTGAATAAGCAGCATGGAAAGCAACACCCAGACGCATGGGGCTGCACCTGGGTTCCGCGGCGAAGTTTGCCACCGAAGCCTGAGAGATACTGGCTTCTGCTACAATCCTTGCGAAGGGGGAAGCGGTTTAATGGTTGCCACGACATTTCATGAACACATTTGTACTCACCAGCACACGACGGGAAATCTGGGTTTATTTACTTTCCTTTACACAAAGTAAATAAATTTATGAGTATTTACCATGTTTTATTGTATTAATTAAATTTTGTTGTCTGTAATACCTATTTTGAAAGCTGCAAAATACAAAATTAAAAAGAAAAATAAGTAAAACAAATAAATAAGAAAACTACGACAACCAAATTGTTTTTCATACGACAAGTCACTTGTATTTTGCTTCTATACTACTCTGAGTTTCTCCTTGGACATCAGGTGTTGGCAGAAGGGTCAAGATGCGAAACGAAGAAAAAACAAATAAAACACAGTAGAGTCATAGCCAGCGGCGCAAATCTGTCTTCAACATTGAGGGACGGGTAAGGCCCGTTCCCATAATCTTTTCTTTCTTTTTCCTTTTTTTAAGCGATGTTCAAAATTTTTATGAAGTTGAAAAACAGTGCTGTGAACGATTATATGGGAGCAGATATGTCTTCGACATTGGAAGACGGGCATATTTGAGTCTTATTAATTTATATAAATGATTTGTGTAATTTAAAAATGGACGGGCATATACAATCATTTGCTAGTGACATCTCACTTATATTTACTGGTGAACATGGACAGATGTATTCATGAAAACTGAAACAGAAATGAAGAAAGTAAAGCAAAGGCTTGATAATAATCAGTATTAAGCACTGAGGAAATCAGGCATATAACGCTTTCGCCAACTTTAACAGGACTGCCGGGAAACATGTAACTAAAATTGCATTATCAAAATACTGAAAAATGTAATTGTAGTCCTTTTATTAGTGAAAATGAAGTAAAATACTTAGATATATTTATTGATAAGCATCTAAAATGATCTTCTCACATTACACATATCGCCACAATACTAAGAAAATTATTATAAAAATTTGTTCAATTACGATACATTGTAAGCAAATAATATTACGCACTGTACACCATGCTCTTGTAAATAGTATACTTACATACGGTATATTAATTTGGGGTGCTGCTTACCCTTCGTTTAAAACCTTTGATGGTTCAACAAAATAATATTGTAAGAATATGTTTTAAATAAGAAGTTGATACAAGACTAGATAGACTCTATGACTGATTTTCAGTGTTACCACTTTCAAAATTATATTTTATTTGCAGAAGGTATTAATGTATGTTAAAAAGAATAGAAACAAATGGGGAAAATAAAACATATGTAGATAACCAGAAATGTGACAAACAAAAATTTAGAAATTTAAGTAACGAGTAAATCTATAACTCAATATCAAACATATTACAGATCCGAAAATCTATAATGAACTCCCACTCCGAATAAAAAGAGGAACGTAATTTCAAAGTATATAAAAGGTTAGTTGTACAGTAGTTAAAAGAATAAAAATATTTAGAAAACTATTGTTAACTAAAAGTAAGAATTATAAACCTTATATGTTACGGTAAGAAAGCAAATAAAGAAATAAAATACGAGAATCAGGCTCACACAAGCATTTGCTTAAGTGAGCCATTTTCTCTTTCCTTTATTCTTTGCATAAGAAATACATAATTTTTGCAATATAGAAATAAGTGCATTGAATAAATCTGCCCGACACCGGAAGATGGACGTAACTTCTGGAAGTCCGATGCCCTGTCATCTTTGAAAGCCGGGTACGTTAAACTCTATTAATAAAGAGAATCTAGGAAGTCCGATTTCCTTTAGGGAAGTAATATCACTTTTTATTATTATTATTATTATTATTATTATTATTATTATTATTATTATTATTATTATTATTATTATTATTATTATTATTATTATTATTATTATTATTAAGTATTCTGGCTTTTGGCAGGTCCTATGACTAAAGAGTTTTTTTTAAATTTTAGATTTAAGCCTGATAATGTTTCTTACACATTTTTCGGTCTTCAGCTTCCTCTTTTAACTCTCAATATTTTCTTCTGCTTCTCCGATCATCCATCAGTGTGTTCTTCTTCCTATTCCTCGCTTTTCTTTCATTTTTCCTTCTATGGCGGTGTGAAGAAGACAATTTCTTCGCAAGATGTGTCCCATCCAATTGCCCTTCTTACAAAGGATGCTGTCTATAAGTGTCCTCTTCTCTCCTATCCGGTTTAAAACATCTTCGTTTGTAGCTCTCTCTGTCCATTTTATCTTCTCAATCTTCCTCCAACACCACATTTAGAAGCTCTTTAAGTATTTATTTTCTAACTTCCGTAATGTCCAAGTCTCAACCATAAAGTCCAATGCACCAGATATAGCACTTGACCAACTTCTTCCTAAGTTCAATATTGAGCCTGCTACTTGTGAGTAATCTTTTCTTGTTGAATGCTGCTTTGGCTATGGCTATTCTTGATCTAATCTCTTTGGTGTAGTAAGCGTCTCTTGTCAAAATATTTCCAGATACTTGAAATTATCGACCTCTTCAAGTATTCTTTGTTCTACTCTGATCCGTAAGGGCGTGTTTCCACGGGATGTTCTCATGACTTTCGACTTTTCGATGTTAATTCCCATTCCATACAGTTTTGCAGTGTCAACTATTTTGTCAATCATCTCCTGTAGTCCCTCTTCGTTTCTAGCTATAATAACCGTATCATCTGCATACCTGATCTTGTTAATGATCTGCCCTGCAATGTTGAGATCCCCAATTAGCATTAATGCTTCCTTCACTAAACTTTCACTGTAAATGTTAAATAATTGTGGCGACATACTACATGCTTGTCTGACTCCTTTTCCGATCTCCACACTACTGGTTTCTCCTTCATTCAAGCGCAGCTTCACTCGTTGTCCTATTTACAAGTTTCGAATGAGATGTCGGCCTCTCCAGTTGACTCCGATTCCTTTAAGTATTTCAAAAGTATCGTCCAATTGACCGGGTCGAAAGCTTTTTGTTAATCGATGAAGCACAAACATAGCTCTTCCTTCACATCAAGAACTCGTTCTGATATATTTCTTATCAACACACTTACAATAGCATTTCCAATTAGAAAATTTCTCTAGAAGTTAACTTTTAGTTATTCTTTTATTTTGTTCCATTAATATTTTGTATACTGTTACTTTATAATTTAGTATGTTTAGTATTTGTATATATATGCTTTAATATATTGGATTGGGTTGGATACAGTACTACACGTGTTTTTTCGAATAACTTAAGCTTGTGTGCGTCGTTACAAAAATATTTACTTACGTCTTATGCGCGTGGACATGGTTGTAAGTTGATTGGGAACTATGAAACACAGTGGAGCTTAACATACTTTAACCAAAATTGTAAGTTCCATCGTTAGAAGGTCAGCTATTTGTTTAGTTTTTAGTAGTAATTATTATTGACAATTTTTTCCCTAGCGTATTTTTATATTTTTCTTTATTTTAAATAATATATCCAAATAAATGCTATCATAATTACTCTTATTTTGAATGTAGACATCATTAACAATACTTAAAAAATCAAAAAACATTCCGATGTTATTGTAAAAGTGAAAAACAAAAAGTGGAAGTTATGGGTTTGGAGCGCATATTCCCAATAGGGGCAGTACAGAACTTGAATATATTGAGCACTATTAAGTGTAATCATTATAACCAAGCGGTTGTAATACTTTTGATGTCCATGAGTATGAGTTCGAACCGCAATATTTTCACTTTCTCTTTTATTTCTTGCAGCTACGTCGGAACTACAAATTTTCGTTCTTTATCAATAATAAATGACGTTTATATTCAAAATAAGAGTAATTTTGATGGCATTTATTTGAGTATATTTTAAAAATAAAGTAAAGAATAAAAACAATACTTAAACAATTACATTATCAATAATTATTATTACAAAGGAGTTGAGTTGAGTTGATTTTAGTTTAGCGTCCCTTTCAGCAGCGAGGCTATATGAGACGTGGACCTACTAATTAACGTGGAATCCGAACCACATGAGCTCCCTCCGGGAATCGAACCCGGGTATTACAAAGGAATGAAACTAACAGCTAGCTCCTAACGACGGGACTTATAATTTTGGCTAAAGTTTTAGGAAAAACTATCTTCTATAGTCCCCAACGGACTTGAAACTATGTCCACGCGCACAAGACGTAAGTAAATATTATTGTAACGCTGCACACAAGCTTGAGTTATTCGACAATAACTTGTGTAGTACAGGTCCCACCCGACAGACTTTTATGTATGCATAAGATCGATCTCATCTCATGTCATATGGACTTTATGGTGTTATACACACCACGAGCGTGGATTTTCTGGAAACGGAAGAGTAAATGAGACAAGTGCCCAATCTTCAAAGAATGTTCGTTAGATTAACTCCGCATAATGATATTATTATTCGTAAAATTGATAACTACACAGTGAAGCTGAACATTTCTTCCTCTTCTTCTTCTTCTTCTTGTTCTTCTTCTTCTTCTTCTTCTTCTTCTTATTATTATTATTATTATTATTATTATTATTATTAATGATAATAATAATAATACGAGCGTACTTTTGAACTTGCACGGTGAAATTACTGCATAATATGCTCTTATTTCTGTAATATTTCCTGGATTGTATGTTATTTCATTTATTAGTGGGCACTAATTTGTCTCCAAGTCTCGAATAAATGAATTTCGGCTTGCATTTTGGTGTAAATAACCTTACAGGAAAAAGCAGGTAACTTCCAAAGAGCAGAACTGGACTTAGTAAGATTTGAGGTTATAGTTTTAGGTGGCAGGAGAGTGTAGGGGTAACGTTCCGGATTCACGAATAGTATAGGTTCAAATCCTGGTCAAACCAAAGGTTATTTTTTCACAAAGTGATCTTGAACAACTGGAGAATAACTTCTCATACTAAACGAGCAATCCTTAAGGAGGAGGAAGCAAACATTTGTATCATGATAAAGACGATTTATAAATGTTATTTGGAAAAGGACAAATAATAACTATGGCGGCTTCCAGGACAATTCCAAACACTGAATTGGTCTTTAGTATCCACTTTTCATGTTATTGTTCTTAGAAAGAAACACTATACCATTTGATAAACATGTTTCGGGTAGAGTAACCGGTGGAGTATTGGTATCGTCCTAGATTTCCAAACGGAAAATATTGGTTCGAATCCCCATCAGGTAGTTCTTTTTACCTTAAAACATTCGCTACCAATATTGGTTGGAGAAGTTACAAGGCATCACGGGAGAGAATCGGAATGAAACGTGTGTGCCTTCTTCATCATACAGAGTAACGATAGTAGTTTTCATATTTATAAACGTCTGTCTTTATCTCTCTATATCCAAATTTCTTGACGTTTCCTAATCATGTCCTGCATCTTTCTCTTTCTTTCTTTCTTTCTTTCTCTCTCTCTCTCACACACACACACACACACACACACACACACACACAAGCTTACCCATTTTAAGCCAAGGAAATAAGTAAAGTCTCTTTTTTTCCATTATGGGTTACCGAGTCTCAATCAAATTACCGTGTCACTACGATGTCCCATTTCAGCTCTAGCGCGTTCATTGTAGCATTGCTAATTACTACGTTATACCCACAATAGGTGAAATTCGAAATAGACAAATGTTCAGAAATGACTCGAAAATGGCCCCCTTTTTTGGATATTTCAACAGAGGTTTTATTTTTTAATTTGACACTAAATTCGTTTTCATTCTATAAATCTATTTGTTTTATGAAATGGAATATATCCCATATTTGCTACGTCTATAGGGAACCAACATCCATTTTCCTTTTAAACTTTTGTAACTTTTCATTATGATACAATTTGAATTTTCAATGCAGGCTCTTTCTTATATAAATTTAGCAATAAAATAGCAATCACTCATTTTTTTCATTTATTTTGTCTTTTCTTTCTTCTCTTTTCCTTAATTTTGTTCAGTTTGCATTAGTAATCTGGAATGGAAGGTGTGGCCTACGCTACCTACTAGGTTTATTATAATGTATTTCTTATAAGTACGTTTAATGAACACTACCGAATTTGCAACCGAACCATGCGGAAAGACAGAGTATGTGTTAAACTTTTGGCATGATCCTAGGTATGTCTCGAACTTTTCAGTTTCACTGGAAATTGAGTATTTAATTTGACCACAAAGTTCGGTAATAATTTAATGAATTTTTCAAGCATCCTCTATACATTTGAATAGTTCTGAAGAATATAAAAGTTATTTCTATATTACAGTTAAAATTCTGGAAACGGAACTTTATAATGTTATGTTCTTTTCTTGCTACGTTTAATTTCTACATTTTTATCTGTGCTTCCTTACCTTTTCTTCCTCTATCTCCTTTTTTGTCTCTCTCTCACTTCTAACTAACAGATATCTTGTGGTTTCAATTTTTCATTGAACTATGTTAAGTTTGTCCCTACATCAATTTATTAATCTCGTTTCATCTCATTTTTATGCTTTCACTTTATTCACACTAATACATATATATTTTGAAATTAGAATTGTGCTCATTTTGTGTTGTTGCTGATTGTTGTGTTTGTGTGTTGTTGCTGCTGAGAGGGAGGAAAAGAGGAGAGGGGGTTATTTTACCAGACACAATTATGGGATAAGAAGGTTGGCCTCGCTGCAAGGTGTTACCGCTTTTTTGATGGAGAGTGTATACGTTTAGTAATCCACCATGAATTGAGTCAACCAGGAGTGTTTTTGTAACGAAGAAATAACAACATGAAATGTGAAATCTCGTTTAACAAACTGTCGAGATTTGAGAGTCTACAAACTTTACACTTTCGGGTATTGATTACCTCGAAACCCCGGTAGCCAGAATTAGCCCGGGATATGGGACTTATATTTAAAAAATGACAATCTCAGCAAAATGCAGAAGTCTTTTGTTCTGAGAGACAAAAGAATTAAATCTCTCTTTTCTATTTTTATTGATCTTGTAGTTCTGAGTCTGTGTCAAAATTACTAACAGAGATAAGGACAATGAATTATGATTATTTTGTACAAGATTCCACTTTAACATACACAAATTTCACCTTCCGGTTTGGTTGTTTTGAAAAATTATAGAGTATATTGCCATACTATGTAAACAGTGTATGTGTACTGTCACTGATTTCTGATGACATTCAGACACAGAGGTAGAAGATTAATTACAGTAATAGTTTTCTATTAAGGGGGAAATATAACTATGTTTAACATTTTTTGGCTCAAAATGTTTATTCGGTTTGACCCCTTCCCCCGCAAGCTTGAGTACAGAGATGCAAGAAACTTTGGTAAGAAATACTTACATTTTTATTATTGATTCCAGTAGGGGAAGGTCGTCTGGTATCGGACACCTTAGCTTTTTCTAGTTTGTCAGGCTGAAGAATAGCTATATCAAATTACTTAATGCACAAAATGATACCTTGGTATCTTACACACAACATGTTAAAGGTGATTGAACAGGTAAAAACTAATAATATATATTTTTGTAAAAAATCGAAGGTAACACAAATTAGCGTCTTTAAAAAGTGGAGGGTGGTATCGGACAAACATAAAACTATAGAGAATTAGTCTTTTAAGGTAATTTAATAACAGAACAAATTGCAAATATTAGCTGTTTACTTACAGGAGTTCTTACACAGAAAATACAGTTTTATTACGCTTTGAAATACAGCCTAAAATAAAAGTTAAAATACATCTTAAAATTCTTAGTCTCATCAAGAGTTGTTATTTTTTATTCTGACCCAAATCACAATAATAAAACAGCCTGCCTTCAAAATTTGCACATTGTTCATGGACCAAATCTTTACATATATTGCGCTGTATCCAATCGTTAAAAAACTCCCCGCAGATTATAATGTTCAGTTTTTCAGCAAGTTTGTAAACTCGTTTTAAAACTTCTGGTATTCTTAGTGGCATTAAACTAGTTAACTATACAAAGCCTTTACATGATTGTATAGTGCTTCTTCTTGGTCACGTTCTACTAAGTTTGCCTTTGTTATCCGAGCGGCGAGGCTTAGCTGTTGTCTCCTTCCCTTCCGACAATTTTTCGACACGATCTCCTAATGTGCTCTAAAGAACACCATATCTAGCACTGGCCTCATGTGCTTCTTTGGAAATAACTTTGTCCATTTCCAATCTCATATTTTCTTCATCCAAATTGCCACGTATTTTCCCCATGGTTTCTTGAAAAAGCCAGAAACCATTAAAAAAACGTCAAGTTTACTTTGTTTTGTCCGATACCAGCCGAAAGACTTGCAACTTATGAATGGCTACCTACCGGCTTGTAACAACATGAATGCAACTATACGCCTAAATTATAATATATATACACTCTAATAAATGCTGTGATAGCAACAATATATAAATACATTTACTTTGTGACAAGTTGCAGCCACACAAATCTATCTCCATGCACCTGATTACTCACAAAAGTACAAAAACCTTGAAGCACGAGATACACCGTTCATCGGACATATTCACTATGGCGTGGGTTTGGCTAATTCATTCCGATCAACTCACTGTATGCTTGACAGGTGCCGCCTTAAGCAGGAAATAACGAAATCTGCTTTTGTCCGATACCACCCGCTGTCCGATACCAGACGACTTTCCCCTATATTTCAAGCATCATTTCTCGGATCTAGGTTTGTGCAATATGGCGAGATATCGAAATTGACACATATCAAGATTCGATATTGCAAATATATCTACATCGATAAATCCATATCCTAAATTTTCGATATCGTTCTTCGGGGGAGGGGCAGGTATAGGGGGCCAATAAGACTTGCGATGGATGAAAGAAAACTTAATTGTTACAATAATGTCTTCTAATGACAATTTCTTTATTACCGCAAATTGCAATGTAAATAAATCCAGTTGCAAATTTGCAATATTATATACTGTAATTTCATGGCTGCCAAAACGTTTCTGTTCCCGAAAGAAAAAGAAACCAAGACACAACTGCCAAAAGCAAGTGCTTCGAACTTTGACGTAGAATTTATCATAAGATTTTTGTTCCTGTCTGTTGGAGAGTGTTATCCCGTTTGGCCTTTTGGACCGATCATTGAAAAAAGTGCACACATGACCGCTATATGCAGACATGCTCTTAGGCAGAGTCAGAGATTTGAAAAGGAAACAAGTTTTTAATAATAATAATAATAATAATAATAATAATAATAATAATAATAATAATAATAATAATAATAATAATAATAATAATAATAATAATAATAATTATTATTATTATTATTATTATTATTATTATTATCATCAAAATTGGGTTTACAACTAGGGTCTCATCTCTTTATCTTGCCTGGGAGGCTCGCAAGTTTACTACGCCAATGGTGTCCCTTAGTCTGTGTTTGTCTCTCTTTCATTTTCTTGTGGATGTTTGTTTTGTGTTTTTAGGCTTTTATATTAAACCTTTACGTTATGTAACCCTTTTCTTTTTTACGAGATTTTTTTTTGAAAAAGGAGAGAAACTGCTTTCCTCTTATGTCTATTTCTTACCATTCATCTTGTTTGAACAATTTAAGTAAGATCATTTTGTAATATTTTATGTTATCCATTATCCTCACTATAATAAGATCGTAATTCTTAACAATATATTTTCTTCTCTTATTAGCAGTTTGGCACAGTGATATATTTGTAACAAAATTGAGGTTTGGCCCAACGCTTTTCTAATCCTGAACTACCGCAACTACCCTTCTTTCGGGTTGCCTAATATTGCTGGAAAAGGAGAATTGCAAGTAATAATGCACTTAGGGAGTCGTGTATACATAAACTTTTTGAATGCATAGGTTTCAATTTCTGAACAAAGCACTGGTGATTAGGTTCTATGTGAACCTTGCATATGGCACAAAAATGCTCACCACATTTATTTTCGGTTTTTCGAACCCTACTATCAGTCATGCGATTACAGTCGGAACATATCTTTACGTAATGACACTCATTAAAGCCAGCTTTATTACGTGCCAAATGATTATTAAAACATTCGCCCTCAGTAAAGTTTCTATTACATGCATTACACTTAATTTTTCGCAGTGTAGGGTTTTTGAAATGTTGCTTATTACAAGCCAAACACCTCATTTCACACTTGTGAATGCGTTTTTGTTCATTAAATGGTTTCAAACAGTTAGGGCAATATTTTCGATTCTTTAAAAAAGAAGTAATACATTTAATTGGTGCAAAATGTCGAACTGAAATACCTTATTCATATAATCTATACATTTTCTTTGCAGCTTTAGTTCCTGGAACGATTACTTTATATTTAGGACCGTTAACAGACTCAACCCTTTCATGAATAACAATTTAATACTTACCTATTAAATACTTTTGAAAAGCTTCGACATCGTTTAAATCGTAGCCAGTTGTTGGTTTAACGCTAACATTTGCATCCCTACAAAGTTGTACTCTGCTATTCCAAAGTTTATCATTATCTCTTTTTAAATCATACAAACTATCTTTATTACCATCCAGTTTTTGTAAATATAAAAAACAATACTCTTGGGCGAACAGAGCTTATCTGAGCCACTAATATGAATCATATGACGCGTAAGAAAGCTTTCCAGATCTCAAAACGGTGGCATTAAAATATTTCCTAATATCTTGCTCGCTTAAGTTTTTGACTACATGAAACAGAAACAATAAATGTTCTCCGAGCAAGAATTCTTCATTGGAATTTAGTATATTTTCCAATGAAGTTAAGACCTCAGCACTTAAATCCATGGGATATATACTGGTTTCATGTTTGTACTATTTGAACTATCAATACATAGCCCGTTATCCTCTGCTCGGGCGTCAGCGATAACTTCGTCTAATGCAGAATTCACAAGTTTCATAATATAATCTTCAATATCTACGATGTAATCACCGGAAGATTGTAAAGCGATATCTCTTCCACGGAGATTAAAATTCGTAAATATTTTTTGCTGTCTCTTACAATTTCGAAGTTACCATCGTCTGATAATTTAAATTGTTTCTGACCAACTTGGTGACACATTCCCATGAGATGGTTCTGCTTCGGTTGATAGTGGACCGCAGCCAATAGTATCCCGTGAACATTGCACATCAGGATAAACATGGCTACGGGATTTGTCCCTCGGACTATTTGAGCGGATAAAACTGCATGGATACCCAACTCTTGTTCGAAAAATTATCCCAGTATCATTACACAATCCTCATCGTCAACGCAATTTTGATTATATTGTTGTTGTTCAGCAAAATCAACAACAATAAACGCTGTTCATTTCATCAACATTGTATCATCCATCATATTTCCCAAGTTTGAATTTCCTTGGGGGGTATTGACTATGGTATCATTACATGATGATTCTGTAACATCACGATGTGCCAAAGAAAAACGCGGGCCATACTGATAAAATTCCGTCACTTCCTTTTCATTTACTCTGTCAAGTTGCCCCTCTCTCATTAAAATAATAAATAAATCTCTCGTGCCCTACATGGTACATATTCTTCTCTCTGAAAAGCCCGACAGAAAATAAATCTAAAATATCAATAGACGAGAGACATGTATTCAAAACTGTGTTGATCAGAGGCAAAGTATTGAAGCAATAACGAGAGCAAATACATCTTTCACTGCCCCTATGACCATTACGATACAAATGTACGTATTTCCTGCATGCTGCCAGGACTCTTTCTGAGTTATCCAGGCCCTTCAACTCTTCCTGAAAAACGTTTTCGTCAACCACGTTAAACTTTAGGTTGAAGAACTCCATCTGGAATCTAGAATTGATTTTTTTTAAATATAAATACAATAATTCACTTTGCGTTTGATATTATCACTAATTTCTTATGTACTATGCAATAATTCACTTTAGCTTGGATGCCAATTTCAATATCTTCTTGTGAGTAATACTAAAATAATAAGATAATTTTTCAATTATGAAAAATGATATGTAATAATTTAAATTCGTAGGACTAACAAAATTACGTCACGCAAGTAACCTCGTCAGCAATCCAATGATAATAATACCAGAAGAATGCGGCATATATATATATATATATCTATATCTATCTATATATATATATATATATATATATATATATATATATATATATATATATATACATTACGTCACACATATATTAAATGTTAAAGACAAGTTTCAACATGTTCCGCAAATAAAAGGATTTCGTGTCGGCGCTGCTGAAAGTAATATTAAAACGATAAGGGAGGAAATCAAAGCGATGCCCCAAACAAGCGATACTCCTGTCAGCCTGTAGTAAAAAAGAATGGTAAGGCGAAAAGGAGAGGAAATCAAAGGACTACTGCCTGAATAGAATTTCCTGTTGACAATAATGAAAGAAAAAACGAAAGGAGGAGAAAACAAAGGAATACCGCAAAGAAACAACATTCCTTTCGTCGTCAGTGAAAGAAATGCAAAGATAGTATGCTGGAAGAAATCAACGGAATACCGCAAAAGTTAAATAATAATCCTGTCTTAATGAAAGAAATGCTAAGAAGAAAGAAAAAGAAAACAAAGGAATACAACAAACAACATTCCTCTCACCGGCAGTGAAAAGAATACAAGGGGATACCGCAAAATTGAAATAATGTACTGGCTTAATAAAAGAAATGCTAAGGCGAAAAGGAAAAAAACAAAGGAATACCGCAAACAAACAGCATTCCTCTCGCCGGCAGTGAAAGGAATAATAAGATATTATGCCCAAAAAATCAAGAAAATACCGCAAAAGTGAAATAATGTACCGGTTTTAATGAAAGAAAATGTTAAGACGATAGGGAAAGAAATAGCCCAAACGATAAAATTTTGCTGTTGGAGGGGAACTTTGAAATCTAGTTTATTGGCTAACGACAGCGATACTTGCCATCGAAAGTTATACACTCTGTTCCCGTAAAAATTCAGATTTTGATTCATGTAATGAAAACATAAATGATTTCTAAGTAGCAGTAGCATTGCCTACTATACAAACATTCAACTGTAATAGTATATATTTTACTCATTTAGACATGAGTAGAAAAATATAACCCATTCGCATTCATTTACTAGTCATTGCATCATGGCGCAATAATATATACTTCCCGGTAAATATTATCCGTTTACGTTCATAGTGACAAATATCCGAGATGTTTGTTTTTGCCTCAACCAATAGTTACTAATACGCTTTCATGTATGTATAGTCCGAAATTTATCTCGATTACTATAATAACAAGATATAAATATCATGTATGTTAAGCAGCCGCGAGCGTATCTTTCGTTTGTACCAATAGCTATTGCGCAGTCATATATGAATGTCGGTTAAATTAAGATGAACTTATATCCGCCATATTTGTACTCCCATGCGCAAAAAAAATTGCGCGTATACTGTAACTCACGATTTTTCGCAATTATTTCATTTTCCTTATGTTTATGGGTAAAATTCAGTTATTAGTATGTGGAGATAATAGAAAGCAATCCATCTAAGGAGATATTTCAAAAAAATATAATAAAATAATAAAAATATAAGCAAAAAACAAAATTATGTTTGGTTTTGTGTATACTGGCAATAATGTTTTCGAGGGAATTTTTGGAGCAGCACAGCACGATTGTAGAGGGAATTACAGAATTGGTAACAGAACAGTTGAATCAAGGAACAGGAAAGTGGAGTAAAATAGTGCATTTATTGGCTTAAATCTAGGGTGTAAATTGTCTGCCAAGTATAAATTAGCTTCTGTAACCAAGATGTTGTACAGAAATATATAAACAAAGAGAAAAACTGTTGTCTTAAGTTTGGAAGTGACATGCTGTATAGCCATGAGCATTTACTTCTTAAGAAAAAGATAAGCAACAAAAGAAAGTCTGTGTGGTGAAGTGGGTAGAGTGACGGACTAGTAATTCTTATACTGTTTTGACCCCAGATCGAATCTCATCCGATCCTGTTCAATTTTTTTTACGAAATATTATAGAAGTGTATAATTTGTATGTTAATAAAAACTGAAACAATACAATAAAGAAATAACTTTTTGTTTCCTCTGATGACGTATTTATTTAGAATTAGTGTACTATTAGTAATAGCCATTGCTTTCAGTTTATGCTGTTATATAGCTTCTTTTATCACCCTCTTTTCTTGAAAAAAAAAACAGAAAAACAAATTTGTCTCCAATAAAGTATGAAAAATATATATAGACAGAAACAGACATCTTAGTATCAAACGTGATTTATCGTGATGAAATAAACAAGTTTCCCGTTATTAAAAAAGAAAACTATAGAAAATCATTGAATTTGGTCTTTAGGTTTTTAGCATGCTATATATATTCTTTACAAGACTATACTTTATAAGGCAAGATGTGCGATCATACCCACAAATTTAGCTAGTGGGTGAAAGATGTTTTCGGCACAAATATTTTACAGGTCTAGGTGCATGAAACACCAATACGCCATGGTATTGACCTTCGTTTATTTCACATTATTATCCGACATATCATAGCAGGTAAAAAGCAGCATCAATTGGCAAGAAAAACTGCAAGTTGTGGTCTTAGTCTGTTTTTGATGCTCCGGACTCGATCGCCTAGCACGCCCGTCTATACCTTGACTCATACGTCTATCATTCAGTGCAGGCACATATCCAGCTTTACTTTTCGGAGGGGGCCCGACACGAAAGCTCGTAAGCACGTAATTCTAATGTTTCAAAAATATCAATAATAATAATAATAATAATAATAATAATAATAATAATAATAATAATAATAATAATAATAATGCGACAGTTCTGTATTTCTCTTAAACATTTCTTATTTTTCATTTATGAACCGGTCAAACTGCATTCTAACACAAACGAAATCAAAAAAATATTTTCTAGAGACATGTAAGGAAAACTGTCTGCTACGTATATCACATAACAAAAATAGCAAATGGCAATAAGTGTATCGTTCTAATACAGTAATGTTATAAACAGAACGGAAACGAAATTGTAATCCCATTTAAAAGTGTTCTTTAATTCCACCTGGTATCAATGGCATTACGGTATATTCTTACAAGTAACACTTCTTAAGTGTAACACTCCGATTTTGATAAAATTTGACAGACAGATACTACACATAAAATAAACGAATACATGTTTTTTTTTATTTTCTGCGGAAAAACGGTTTTAGGGGGCAAAACCCCTCACCCAAAATTTTGAAAGTTAACGCCCGAAAGACAAAAAAAGTGGACAAAAGTGAACGAAATTGTGCACAGATATGGCAGACGTAAAATGAAGGAATACGTGTTTTGTATTTTCCTGGAAAAACGGTTAGGTGGGGCACAGACCCCTCGAAACCTTTGATCATGAAATATCAAAAGTGCTAGTAACAATATGTCTGATGTGTGTAAAGGACGAAGAATTCCAACGACACTTTGTGTATGGACAATACGCAAAAACCAAACGAATACCTGTTTTTCTTTTATTTTCTGCGGAAAAATGGTTTTAGGGGACAAAAGCCCCCATCCAAAATTTTGAAAGTTGACGCCCGAAAGGCAAGAAGAAGTGAACCGAAATGAATGAAATTGTGCAAAGATATTGCAGACGAAAAATGAGGGAATACGGGTTTCGTATTTTCCTGAAAAAAAAAGAAAAACGTTTAGATGGGACACAGACCCCTCCAAAACTTTGATCGTGAAATATCAAAAGTGCTAATAATAGTATGTCAGAAGTGCTTAAAGCACATGAAGAATTTGAACGACACATTGTGTAGGGACAATACGCAAAAAACAAACAAACGAATACGGGTTTATTTTCTGCGAAAAAATGGTTTTAGGGGGCAGAATTCCCCACCCAAAATTTTGAAATCGTGCATAGATATTCTAGACGTAAATTGAGGTAATTGTGTTTCGTATTTTCTTGAAAAAAAAGCGGTTGGGGAACGAACCTTCTAAGCTGTTGATTACGAAATATTAAAAGTGCAAATAAGTATACGTCAGAAGTTCCTAAAGAGTATGGAGAATTGCAACGAAACTTCGTATAGGGACAATTTGCAAAACAATAAATGAAATGCGTTTTAATTTGTACGACAAAACAGTGTTGGGGCCTAGAGCCCTTCCAAAAAAAAAAGTAAATATTACCATTCGCTTCGGTCCTCTCCTTCCGACACTCAACGCCTCGGTCCACTCAACAGTTTTTTTTTCTTTTCAGGAAAATACGAAGCACGTATTCCCTCATCTTACCTCTACAACATTTGTGAACAATTTCATTCAGTTCGGTTCATTTCTTTTTGCCTTTCTTGCGTCCAATTTCAAAATTCTGGGTGGGACCTTTTGCCCCCTAAAACAGTTTTTCGCAGGAAATAAAAAAGCCGTATTTGTTTATTTTTTGCTTATTGTACTAACACAAAGTTTTGTTCCAATTCTTCGTGTAAATTTAGGCACTTCTGGCATACTGTTATTAGCACTTTTGATATTTCATGATCAAAGGTTTGGAGGGGTCTGTGCCCCACCTAGCCGGTTTTTCCAGGAAAATACAAAACACGTATTTCCTAATTTTATGTCCGCAATATCTGTTCACAATTTTGTTCACTTTGGTCCACTTGTTTTTGCCTTTCGGGCGTCAACTTTCAAAATTTTGGGTGAGGGCTTTTGCCCCCTAAAACCGTTTTTCAGCAAAAAATAAAGAAGCACTTATTTGTTTATTTTATATGTAGTATTTACCTGCCAAATTTTATCAAAATCGGAGTGTTACACTTGGGAAGTGTTACTTGTTAGAATTATAACAACAACGCATTGTCCACAGTTTGGACACTGACTCAAAGTAATCTGACATAAAAAAAAATCAAAAGGGAAAAAGTAGGTTTATTAAAAAGTGCTTGAGGTTTGGTAAGGGACAGCTTCCAGGACCTCACGCTGGATACGTCACTGAGTCAATGCATTGTATTTGTTTCTTGCAAAACATGATAATTAGATGCGTAATATGTAAAATTATATCATAGTTTGACTTTTAATAGGTCTTTCCTTAATACATCCATATTATCCGGCGTTCTGCCTGCCTGTTTCATGTCGGATAAGCGAAACTCTACTGTATTTTCAAAGATAGCATATACACAGGGGCTAGAGGTCTGCACGGGCCGGAATTTTTAGAACGGACTCGCCCGTCCCCTTTAATTTATAATCTATAGGCATTAGCGGATTAAGGGCGGAGCCAATGGAGCTCAGGCTTCGGGGCCCCAAGCTCAGGGGGCTCTTTAAAATCCCTCTGTTTAATACTAAAATATAGTAATCAACTTATTATATTATCGGCTTCAGACCGATGCTATTTTTTTTCCGCTCGTTACGCTCGCGGTATCGCTAGATTTAAGTCTTTCTATCAGCAGCATTTACCTGTTAATAATGAATGCAATTATTTAATTGTTAATAATGAATTTAACTAAACGAATTATTCTAAACTTGGAGCACATTCAAATATTACAGCATAGTTCTCAGTAGTTCCATAAGCCTATGAGGCTGTGGAAGGCAGAAAAGAAAATTTATGCACTGTAACTATTCTTAACATAGGGCCCCCTTAAAACAGTCGGTTCTAGGTCCCCAAAAGCCTTAATCCGCCCCTATCTATAAGCAATATTTCACGAAAAGCTGGTATTTTTTAACAAATGTATTCATAAAGTAGTCCCTTTCTCCTTTAAGTAATTTCAGAGCCCACGGTGTTTAAGTGGTAGAGCGTTCACCTCTGGTGCATGGAGTCCTTGGTTCGATCTATGCTCGCGCCAAGTGAACCTTGTGCTGGACAAACACTGTGCGTGGGTTTTCTCGAGGTTCTCCCGTTTTATCCCACTTTCTTCACTCGATCATTTCATTCATTTCCTATCATCACTGTCTCCTTTAGCCTATCCGGCATAATCGTGGGACGTAAAACTTAAATATTTCATTTCATATCATTTCAATCAAAAAACAGTTGCAGGAAGTATGTAATTTCGAATAAAACAAACTACTATATACTATTCTGAGTATATTATTCTTTTATGAAATTCTCGCGAACCTTATTTCTAAATCGAAGGGTAAGAAGACTAAATTCACTCTCTTATTATTATAGATCTATTTCAATTGAAGTAGTTGGAATAGTTGGAAAAAATAATAAAAAAAAACATACCCTATATTCCAGTGTGCCAAAATCGGTATAACGCGGCACACTGGTGTGTCCAGTAAAGTGAACTGTGTGACGAAAACTTTTTCCTATTATTTGCAAGAATATTTGTCGAGCTTCTGTTATTTATTATTATTATTATTATTATTATTATTATTATTATTATTATTATTATTATTATTATTATTATTATTATTATCAACGATTCTTCCATGGATCAGCTGTCTGTATACGGTTAAGCAACCACAAGTATCACATTGAGGGAATGAGTATAATTATTTACTTTAATAGTAATACAAAATCTATTTGCTTGTATATTCTACCGGGAATAACTGCATCCGTATAGAAAGCTAGGACTAACAACTAAGGGATCCGAAGTTGTGACCACACACCGCCCCAAATCGTGAGTGCCACAAGTTCCCTTCTACGCCTTAGCACAATAAGGGCTGTTGCGTTCAGGGAGAGAGAGAAACAACTTAATTCCATTGCAGTTATATGCTTATTAAATGTTAACTTATATTTATAAATTATGTGAGTGATCGTATCGTTTTCTGTTTATTATTATTATTATTATTATTATTATTATTATTATTATTATTATTATTATTATTATTATTAATTCTTATTATTATACATTTCTTATTACGTTGATTGCCATGTGTATGGAATTCCATACACACGGCTCTCCTGTGCAGTAGAGCGTGATTATTTTCCATACGCAAACAATGTAGATATTCCAAGTATGTTGTGTTCGTTCTATAGCTGTGTATGTAATTAGATACATATGGCGTAGAAATCAAAATTTAAAGTCCATGCCACGTATATGCAAAACCATACACAAAGACATCTATGAACAAAGACATTGAGTTTGAGTTTAACGTCTCGCTCAGCAACGAAGCTATATGAGACGTCGGCCTACTGATTAACGTGGACTCCGAAGCACGTGAGCTCTCGCCGGGAATCGAAGCCGGGTCTTCCACGCCAAAGGCGCGTACGCTAACCGCTTAGCCACTAAGGAGCTCCTGAACAGAGACATTTAAAACAAAGGCGAAAACAAAGATGTGTGATGTGATTTTGAGTTTAACGTCCCTTTCAGCAGCGAGGCTATATGAGACGTGGACCTACTGATTAACGTAGAATCCGAACCACATAAGCCTCCGCCGGACGAAAACAAAGGCCTTTGGAATTGACAATAAGTGTTTGGACATTTCAGTCGCACCTACCTAATATTAACAACATTTCTACGATAATTTCGTAACATTGTATTATTTCTTTTGTTGATTAGCTTGGTTAGGCTTATTTAAACACTTTTTTCTTTGCACCGACATGCCACATCTCTTGGATGAAAATACACTAGCTCTCACTGGAAATCAAATCCAGAACCAATGCACTTGAACCATTTGACCACAACAAGGCACATTAAAAAGAAGTTTCGATTTTGTTCGGAAAATTGTGATTAGGTGTAACATTAAAATATATATATTTAAGAAAGATACGGAGCAAACGCACTGTACTTTCTCGCTCGAATTTTTTTACACTGACTTATGTTAGGCTGTAACTATTATTGAAACATTTGTTTGGGAAATTGCGAATAAAATAATGTTTTGGAAAATTTTGCTAGAAGAAACTTCAGGCCCAAAAGTAAAGTACCCATTAGACATATTTTCGTTAGAAATAACTTGATCCATATATTAGAATTATTAAGGATATAATTGTATGTGAACTATAAGCAAAAGCGTCTGAATAATTTCTGAGAAAATCATGAAAAGTCACCCCCAAGAATAAATTATCCCTTGTGGATCTTTTCAGGACAAACGAGCTATGCTATATTGTTAGTGTTTTCGTAAAACATTTATTTATGAAATACGAACACAATCGCCTGAGTCGTTCTTGAGAAAATCGCAGGGTAAAACTTACTGTCAAAAGTAATATACCATTTCTAATTTTTCCGGATGAGGGAATTATACCATATAGCTAGGTTATTTATGTCAAATGTATTTAGAAAATATGAACAACAAATATCTCCTGAGTGTTTTTTAGGAAGGTCATCGGGAAAAGCTTACCCCCAAAGGTAAACTCTTCTATCTGTAATTTTGACAGTATATCGAGTAATTTTTAAGCAAATCGTCGGGAAAAAATTCACTGTCAAAGTATCTCTTTTGGATTTTTCTTTTCGGAACAAGCGAGTTATACCATATTGTAAGATTATTACAGAAAATATTTTTACTGAAATTAGAACAAATTTGTCTCAGTTATTGCTGAGAAAATTGTCCAAAAAAAATTCAACCCTTGAGAAAACCACTTCTTCTGTATGTTATCGGAATAAACGATTTATGCTGTATGTTAGTTTATTAATGAAACATTTCTTTACGAAATATGAACAAAATTGCCTGAGGCGTTAATGGGAAAACTATCGGGGTAAAGCTCACCCTAAGATTAAGCTACTCCTTCGAACGAGTTGTTTGTTAGGTTATTAATGATACGTTTATTTATGAAATGTAGTTGAGAAAATTCTGCAAAAATAACGCATAACATACAGTAAATTACACCATATATATTACTTCAGAAAAATTATTCATATGCGGTGGAGATTCGTTAATAAAATATATATTTATAAAAAGTAAATAAAATCGTAACAGCTTTTTTTTACTTGAGAAAATTGAATTGTTTTAAATTTTAATCCTTCAGTAAATTACCCTTACTTTTAGATGTCGAAGGACATAAAATTCGAAAGATAGTATGTTATTAAAACGTTATGTCTAGAATTCGGTCCACATACGTTGAACAGTATGGCCTCTATTTGAGTGCGTGTAAAAGCGTGACGAACCGAGAGACGAATAGATGGACAGACATCAAAAAATCATTTTTTCGATATGTAGGAGCCATGTAACTTGAATTCATTGAAATCTGGTATTCGGTTTATATAACTATAACCACAATTTCTTCTTTCGTCGCTCGAATGTGAAAACGAATAG
The DNA here is from genome assembly GCF_964235325.1 of Thermobia domestica. Lineage (NCBI taxonomy): Eukaryota > Metazoa > Arthropoda > Insecta > Zygentoma > Lepismatidae > Thermobia > Thermobia domestica. The sequence continues at coordinate 61,133,298 of NC_137469.1, forward strand.
GCCTACACCGACACGTAATGTGATAATTTGTAATCCCAAAAATTTAATTTGTTGTTTAATGTGTTGTCACGCTAGAAAAAGAAGCTTATGCATGTTAGATCATTTTATTATCAGTTTTTCACGCTACTGTATAATTCGTCGGAAGCATTCGTGTTATTCACAAAGAGAGCTGTAAAATTTAGTTTTGTTTAAAGAAAGCTTTCTTGGTTTTTTTACACAGACTTGCATTTGTTGCACTTGTTGATATGGAACAAAAGGAGAGAGAGAGAGTCAATACTCTAAAAAGGAACACACACACACAGAAACACTAGAACAGACAACGAGCTATGGCTGTGATTGTGTTCGTCACGCTGTGTGTAAAGCCGCTGGTCGCGCTTGTTTTGTTTTTTACAGACACATTCGCAGTGAGTTGAAGTTTGAAGTTACTTCTGCTGTGTTAAAAAAACGGAGAGGGAATGATTAAGCATACCATACCATAAACTAAAAACAATCGCTATTAGTAATAAATAGTAAGCTAATTCTAAATAAATACGTCATCAGAGGAAACAAAAATTATTTCTTTATTGTATTGTTTCGGTTCTTATTAACATAAAAATTATACACTTTCTACAATCTTTTGTAAAGAAAAAAATTGAACAGGATCGGATGGGATTCGATCTGGGGTCAAAACAGTATAAGAATTACTAATCCGTCACTCTACCCACTTCACCACACAGACTTTCTTTTGTTGCTTATCTTTTTCTTAAGAAATAAATGCTCATGGCTATACAGTATGTCACTTCCAAACTTAAGACAACAGTTTTTCTCTTTGTTTATATATTTCTGTACAACATCTTGGTTACAGAAGCTAATTTATATTTGGCAGACAATTTACACCCTAGATTTAAGCCAATAAATGCAATATTTTACTCCACTTTCCTGTTCCTTGATTCAACTGTTCTGTTACCAATTCTGTAATTCCCTCTACAATCGTGCTGTGCTACTCCAAAAATTCCCTCGAAAACATTATTGCCAGTATACACAAAACCGAACATAATTTTGTTTTTTGCTTATATTTTTATTATTTTATTATATTTTTTTGAAATATCTCCTTAGATGGATTGCTTTCTATTATCTCCACATACTAATAACTGAATTTTACCTATAAACATAAGGAAAATGAAATAATTGCGAAAAATCGTGAGTTACAGTATACGCGCAATTTTTTTTGCGCATGGGAGTACATAACACTGCCTAATACAAAACTCTATTAAAATAATGTCCACTAAAACCCGCCATATTTGACGGTCATTGCATATATATTTTGTACCTCCCATTGTCTATTTCATAACATAATCAACTTAATATCAAATGATACCCGATTCTACATGTATCTTGTTCGTATTGTACAAGACCCCCACGTAAAACAAAACTGTACGCGACCAGACGCAGAAAATGGCGGCCGGCTCCGCGCCCCACATCTGAGCCTATCCGATACCGGTAAACCCGACTAAATTTTCCGTTATGTTTCTTCTAGCGCAAAGAACAAAAATAGTGTACATTTAGTCTCCGTATCCGCTATGTGCAAACAAATCTTTTTTTGGGACCTATAAATATTCTATTATTCGGAAGCAGTGCCCACAGTTGCCGCGAAAAACAATAGATAAATTCAACGTAAAATGTTGTGTACTGATCGAAAAAGAATAGTGCAACAAAGTATAATGGATCACTAGGTAAGTAGAAACTTTCTGTACTGTATCGTGGTACACAAAAGACAATATCCATTCACATAGGATAAGCAATACATATATATGAACGTGCAACCACTCAGACATACAGAGATAATAGTATATGTAACTGATATATTCAAACAATATGTATGCAGTCATACAGTCTCCTAATATACATCTAAACATATGTACATAAAGAGATATGCACTCAAACAGCCCTAAAATCAAGACAATAATATAAAGATACATGCAAACATTAGTGCACAAAGAAATATGAGGAACGAGGGTTCAGTTGTACAACACTCACCTCTGATGCGTGAGGTCCCAGATTACTACAAGTAAACTTTAAGAAGGACAAACATCATGTGCACCATTTCATTCATTTGTCTTAAACATTAAACCACTAATCTACCCAGCATAACCGTGGGACGTAGAACTGAAATATTTCATTTCACAAAGAAATATGCAATCACTGATATAGTCAAATGATATGCATGCACTAGTACTCCCATATCATGAATACAATGCAATAAACATATGTACATAAAGAGATATACATCAATACTGCCCTAACATCAGCACAATGGATCAAACATACACGCACTCGGTCATATGTACGCCAAGAGATATGAAAGTGAAAATACATATGCAAAACTTCAAAGTATACGTTGCAACGTGTACTTATAAACTTGCTATGCATTAAAAATATACAAGTCCCACATATTATGTATATCATAAGCAGGTATAAAACCTCAGCTTAACTTCGATTCCCGTTCAAATGCCACCAAAGTGCTACGGTTTCTTTACTTTAGCAAGCATATCCGTGTTACGTTAAATTACATCAAAGCAATCCAAAAGTAATTCAACAGAACTATATCGTGTGATACCCAAACAAACAAGACTTGTAATACAAGTATATAGAAGGTCGTAAGAAGACTACAGACGCACTTACACACACACACACACACGAAAAACAATTAAATACAAACAAACATACAAATACAAGTCATATGTGAAGAATACATATTGGGCGTCTAAGCGTTAGTATTAATAAATTTAATCCCATCGTACGTCTCTGTACCCATACTGATAAACTAAACCAAAAAAGAATCGAAAAAGAGAAGAGAAAAAATCGATCCAATCTTCTTTTAACACTACTTCTTTTCTATTCTATTCTATTCATCTGCCTTGCGCGGGATTTTGTGAAAAAGTCAGCACTATGGCCTAGTCGACTGCTTCACTATAATTGTTTTCAACCTTTTTGTTGATATTATAATCGTAGAAGATGGCCCGTTCCAAAATAGACAAATTGGCCTGTTTCAAGTAATTCTGTTTCCACTCTATTTTGTTAAATAAGAAGGAAGGCAGAAACGTAGAACATATAAAAAAATCTTTAAAATACTAAAAAAATTGCAATACACTAAATTGTATCTAAAATTGAATTTGTCTTTTAAATTTAAATTGAAATAATTAAAGAGCATGACGCTCTATTGTGTAAAACATTATACGCCATCTTCAACTCTACTTCATATTCCATTAACTCTTTTTCCTTCTTCTTTTTCTGATTAAATATTTAAACTTATTACTCTTCTTTTTAAAAAATAAAAGTATTTTTTTCATATATGGTGGTATTAAAATTGTTTCAATCTTTCCATTCAAGGAAGAGTTTCACAAGATAGCTACAAAAGGTCTGTGACCTTTTTAAACTAAAGTTTGGAGGGACAGGTAATAAAAAGACTCGTTCAACATTCCTTTTTCACTTCCATTCAAGTAGCCTTCTACTCCAAGAAAACAAAACCCCATTCAAGTTGGTTTCTCATCCTCCTATCAAAACAGTCATGTATACGCGCTCCCCTTCACCCTGCATTCCGCTTCTACAAACAAGAGAATGTGAACTCATGGTTTCTCTCTTCAATGCTGACTATAAATCCGGTAACTGTTGCCGGCTAACAACCCACCAAGGGGGAAAGAAGCTGAAAAAACACCTCTTACAAAATTATCATATTCGGATAATCAGAACAAGAAAAAAGTCCCTATAATTCATGTAAATTTTAAAATAAACGAATAAAATAGGCTAACTTCGGCAAATAACGCCAGTCGGGTAATAACGCCATTTAAAGCTTTCCACAGTGCTAGCATGAACACGTGATTCGTAAGGTGACCGCTTATGAGTGTGTGATAAACAGTGATGCCTGTTGTCTTTGTAGACACAAAGATTAGAGGTCAGCCAGGCGACAGTTAAAAGAACCAGTGAACGAATGTTGACGTGACAGCCGCGGAGCAGAGGAAACAGCTCGGAAATTTTTAGTGTGTCAAACGAGGTACTCGAATTGTTTAGGTAAAAGTAAGATTTTTACTATTACTAAAGGTGTGCGTTGATAGGGCCGTACTTGCATTGTATTATGACATAAATAAAATATTCAGGACCGCTATTCTTGGTATAGAAATAATGGCTAAAACCAAGTCAACAACGCCACTATCGCGTCGGGAAATAACGTTACTCCATCTAATCGGTAATCAAAACTAATACCAGTGTTAAAAGTTTGTTTTTCTTTGTCGTGGTGGTAGAACCGGAAAAGTTTAGTTTTATGCTTTCATGGCAAGACACTCTAATATCGTGTGCAGAAGGGCGGAGAATTTGAGCTATGGTAAACTCATGCATTTCAACAGAAGTATGTGAACAAATTGTATACGCTATTGGGAAATACACTTAATGCTATGAACCTTTTGTGACAATCCTGAACTTATTTACAGATTAAATGCAGGACTATAACTAACGTACAACAGTAGCCTAAAAATTTTGGCACAGAAAGGGAGCAAGCGAGTACTTAATGCCACACATGGCGAGAAATGTGAAACTGTGAGTATTATTGCGTGTACTAACATATCAGGTTGAAATTAGATCCCTCCGATGGTGTTATACAAGAGAAAGTATGAAAAAATAAATTGGTGATGATCTTCCTAGAGGTAACACATATGCAATGACACCTAAAGGCTATGTTACAAAGGAAGAATTCCGTACATTTCTGGAACATTTTAACAGACATCGGATCCCTGGCCGAGCACTGGTTATTGTAGATTGCCATCGCAGTCATCTTGATATTACCATTTTAGATGCTGCTGAGACCATGTATATTAAACTGCTGTGCTTGCCTGCACATTGCACCCATGAACTTCAACCGCTCGACAAGAGCTTCTTCAAGTAGTTAAAATTGGACTGCTCTGAAGCAGTTGACTGTTGTCGACGAACGAACCCGGAAGAACATTTGGGAAGCTACAGTTTCCAAAACTATTTTCACAGGTATGGTTCCGTTCAGCAACACCTCAGAACACAATTTCAGGTTTCAGTGCTACAGGGTATCCTTTTAGCAAAAATCCTATACCCGATGTCGCTTTTTCCCCAAATGATGTCTCAGAGCAACAGCAACCTCCACCAACACCTCCAAGCACATGGCCAGCCTCCATCTCTCCTTCAACACCACATAGTGCCCACTCCATCCACGAGCTTCTGCCTACAGCTAAAATAACTAAGAGCAAATCTCATCCCAGGGGGATTTCTCTTACTACCAGAGGAGTATTGGTAACACTAGACCTATTCGCAAGAGCTTGCCCTTTCACTTCTTTCGGCACGTAGAAACAAGCATCCTCTAGAAAGACGAAGAATGAAGATATGCTCCGTGAGGACTGTGGAGGATTTTACTATGATCTCAAGAGTCTTAAAACGTGGATTCAATGTATTGAATGCAAGATTTGGTTTCACGAATTATATGATTCTGACAGCATTGTTAAATGTGGCTTGGAAACATTTTGTGACGCTGGTTGTGCATTGTTGTCTGGCTCCGACGAGTAGTGCTCCATATGACTGCAGCTGTTATATTAAGAGATTCGCCATCATCACAAGACTTACCGGTTAACGACATGTACGATGTCTATGAGTTTTGTGTACCAGCAAAGCAAGTAGCACATTGCCAAGAATATTGTTTAGTAGTGTTCAAAATGTATTTTGTTACGATTCCAATACCTTTCCGTTGTTGTAAAGCAAGTGGCGTTATTTGCGGACGCGTCTGGTAATAACGCAATCTCATACTCACTCCGATTCTCAGTGCATTTTGGTCGACATTGTGTGTGTAGGATCTCTGTTTTCTCATTGTATTATAGCGGAGGATTCACTCCATCTTCCATTTAATTTGCACAGTTCTAAAAACACTTGAACACCAGAACAATATGTTGAATTGGTGGCGTTATTTGCCGAAGTTACCCTATGTTAATTAAATGCTTATTCTTCTATGTATCATAAGGGCGCATTGCAGAAAATATGTGAATGATAATTTTCCTGAAAAGAAAAGAAAATCGATAAGTATTTTAAGAGAAAAAAACTCGCAAAGATATTGATCTAACACTTATATTTTCTACCTAACAGTTACCGTGTTTCCAGCTTTAGCATAAAAATAACCGTGTTCGATTCCCGGTACAAGCTCATTTCGTTCTGAATCCACGTTAACCTGTAGGTTCACCTCCCACATATCTTCAATAAATTGCAAATGTATATCGGTAACGATACTCTATCTCATTGAACACTAAATATAAGCAAGCGAAACATTTTAAACACTGAGTTAGTATATTTGGCATGTCAATATTTCGTTTATTCAACTAGAATTTCAACAGTATTATAGCTTTGGTGTTCAAATAAATTTAACTAAAAATATAGTACAAACACTAGCTAAAGTTCTGTTCGGCTTTAACGTGGAAAATCCGACTTCGATCCCTATCATGTGCATTTAACACGTCTATAAATAATATTAATTAAGATCACTGCTACAGTAAACTGTAAACAAATGTGAGTCACTACTGAAATATATTTTCTGCTAACTGAAAGTTTTTATATCTCAATGTTTGAATGTTAGCAGAATATTAACTTACCTTTTAATTTCAATAAATTCAGTCTAATCACAGATATTACAAAAATACAGAACGACTTTCCACATACACAAAATCAAAGCGCTGATTTTTCACTTCCTTGTGAACCAGTCTTATATATACCAAAACCGAAAACCCAGGCACGCAAAACAACTTTCCCTTCCCTCGCCCAAGGAAAATGCAATAGGCGTGTAAACTTGCCTTCAAAAGTTTTACAGAAAGAAAACTAGAAGTCAGGTTAACCATATATAATCACTTACTTTTGTTTAAATTCACTAATATTTCCCAATAGAATACCTATACATAAACCTTATTATGTTCTCTCTTTCCTACACATCATTAAAAAGAAGAAAAACAAGGAGGAAAGGATAAGGATACCGAGGGATAAGAATACCTTGCTGTATTCAAAATGCAAGACCTTTTTCTATCTTTTTTCTGCTAATTTACAAATACAAGGGATGCAAACAACGCAATTATTTTTTCTTTCATCTCACGAAATGTGTAGGGCGTGCAAGAAAATTCAGTACGTTCTTTTCAACTATTGAATTTCCCAAGATAAATGTCTTCCCACCTCGACATCTTTCCTTATAACAGGAAATAAAATCATTCCAAGAAAAACATAATAATGGGTGTTACTCTTATGTGATGTAATGTCCACCTGTACACGAAAGTAAGAAAAAATAAATCTTTTTTCAAACAATGAATCTAATTTCAAGACACATGCAGAGATTTTTAAGAAAACTAAAATAGTAAAAAGGTCTTTCAACTAAAAATTCTTTTCTTGCATGGCCATCTGCTTCTCTTAAATGCACACTAACTTATCAAACAGAAGCCGTTGTTTAGAGACCACAAAAGCTCCATTGACATAATTTTTCGACTACTGATAATCGGCAAAATGTTCTCATCCATTGTTATATTCACACATCTGTATTTAATGATAAATGGGTTATAGCTCCAAACTTTTCTAAGAACTCAAAGCAATTTTTCCAATTTTCAAACAACACACAAGTTTGAAACTACAAAAGATCAAATCAAAAATAAATTTTCAAATCCTGACATTAGGCTATGTTTCCATTCATTTCTTATGCTCACACATCTTTATTTCAAAGATAAATGGTCTACAATTGTCAAACTTCGTCAGAATCAAGACAAAGACGTATTTTCTTCAAATTCCTGCCAAATGCTTCCAACAAAGCACGCAGATGTGCTTTTGATAACGAGAACGTCGAACTACAGCTACTGATCCGTCTCTCAGAGACGAAGACTGTTTGTCGCATATGAAGAGTTCTTACAAAATTACACATATTCGACGAAAATGCAGCATAATTCATCTATTTCTGTTTACCTACCTCTTACTGCAGGGAACGAGGGGGTTCTTAGTCCCGTTTCTTCTCAGCGACCTTCGTTTCCACCGTCTTCATTCCCCGAGAAACACCTACTGGTACTGTCGTTCTAACCTTCACTACCAATATTCTGCCAGAATATGGTGCCCGAGCACCTATATCCCAATTAAAGCAATGTTTTAAACGTTTCGATTACGACCATTATTCCTAAAATTGTAGACAGCATTTCCATTGTGCCACTTGGAACCCGTCAATCAAGATTAACACTACCTGTTTCTTCTCCTTCTTCCACTCGCCGTCCTGTTCTTCCGTAGTAGACCTCTGAGTGTTAAAAATGGATAATCGCCGCTATCATGCCCAGCAAAAATATATTTGGACCTGCTCCACAGCTAACTTCTTTATTTACCAAGGTGCATAAGCCCTTCCAAAACGCCATATCTGTCTCGCTCGTCGTTTACCCAGGAAATACTTCTGTTTTACTCTCTCTTCCGGCACAACACCTTCTAAACTTTGGTCATTTTACTGCTCCCTTAATTGTCCTATTCGTTCCCTCACCTTTGGGATTCGTATTTCTTCTGTATGGACTTTCCAATTTCATGCCCAAATAGCCCCAACTACCACGATGTTACCTCTCATTAGGTTTCACCCTTCTTTCAAGATCCTACTCGTGCTCCACTGGACTCTCCATTTTCTTCCCGTGAATTAACCATAGCTCTCTTTAAACCTAAATCTATATCTCCCTTAATGGATGGAGTTTCCTTTAGCCACCTCCAATAGTTGTCTCCTCCCCTTTTATCGGATCTCCTAAACCTGTACAATATCGTTTGTACTACTGAACTTATTCCTCGTCTTTGGAAAATGATGTTGTTCTTTCTATCTTGAAACCTAATACAACCACTGGGGTAACACATCATTACCGCCTTATTGCTTTTCTTCCTGCTTTTTAGAAAGCTTTCAGAATCTCCTCAAACATCGTTTACAATGATATGTGGAATATCATAATCTTCTGCCTGAACATTAATTTGGCTTTCGTATTGTTAAGAGTACTTTGAATCAGTGAGTAGAAAAAGGAGAACATTCCCCAACACGTTACTTTTGAAAAGCGAAAAGTAAAACTGCTCACCGGAAATACCATTGCTTACGTAAAATATCTGTATGGGCAATTTGTAGCGTATGTTAAGACCTTTCATTTCCCAAAATTAAAAAAAAAACGTAACGGGATTGGATATTAAGTTATGGAGAAATTGTTATAATGGAATGTTATCCTTTATTTTTGAAATGTTCTTTTTCTTTAGTGTTCTAGTTTCTTATACTTGCTTGCCCTTCTCTCAACGAAAATCTCTGTATGCAGTGTTTTTGGATCTCGAATGCGCCTATGACACTGTTTCTTTCTATTACCTTTTAGACGAACTATGGCAACTTAGTCTTTCTCCCAATCGCACTATCTAACACTTACTTATTAATGTAACGTCTACATTCGCATTGGTCATCAGTACAATTTTCCCAGACTCATTTCCCAAGGCCTTCCCAAGGTTCCGTGTTATCTCCCCTTTTATCTAATTTATGTCCGGCTCGCCAAAACCGTCATCTTGGTACTACTGTTGTCGTGTTCCAATCTATCATTAAATGGGTACGTTGTCACTATTCGCTCCTCGAGGTCCTGTCACACTGCTACGCATCTGCAGCTACGTTGCAGTAGGGCAAGGCATCGGATCGAAGATACAGATATGGAGATGTTACAGAAGTGATAGACTTTATGTACAAGACGAGAGATGTTGAAACAACTGACAGTAATCGATGTCATTCTTTTGCATTTGAATCCTTAAATAAAACCCAGATTTCAAAATCTTTAGTTCATTTATTATGCTACTCATGCCCATTATATAAACTTTCCCGTTTACTGTTGCACACAATTTATCAGTTTGAATATCCATAACTTTAATCTAGTATTCCAACGGTCAGTTGAATATGATTTGCTAAAGAATTTACAATTTCTAGCTCATCAAAAAGATTGAGCCCAAGGAACTTAACTGAAGCTGATTATTTCACTAGATATGTCAACTAATGATACGAAATAAACTTAGTTCCACGATATTTTAAACAAATAATGATCTAAGCACGATTAATTATTATTTTCCAATGTTATGTGTACTAAACAATCTAAATAAACAACGATAATTATAACGGAACAAAATATTTTAGGAAATATTATTTGATGATAATTGAGTACACTTATTGTACAAATCATAGTTAAAAAGAAGAACAAAATTGGCATTACATTCATAGTCTACAGGGTCCAATCCTTATTATGTGGTGCAGATAGAGAAAATAACAGCACACTAGAAATATTATGAAAATTAATTATTTAATGTTGGAAAATTATACCATCATTTGGCTGATAAGGAAATAATCAAACAAAATAAAATAAAATAAACCAAAAGAAACTATAACGAATCAAACAAAATAAAATAAAATAAACCAAAATAAACTATAACAAATCAAACAAAATAAAATAAAATAAACGAAAAGAAACTGTAACAAAATCAGGTCGTTACAGGTTACCCCGACTTCGAAAAAAATGTATTTGTATATATTTTTTATGAATATCTACTAAGTAACTCTAATCTACATTGTGTTGAACAATTGATTCGTTTTAAGTCGCAAAAGTTGTGACTTCCAATGGATTTCCCCGTTAATGTACTCAAAACCACACAATTTCTCAACACTTTTGTAATAAGTTAGGGACCTGTATATGTTAACATATATTTATGAATTTTATCTTTAGTGACTATGGATATCGGGTGTGCTTTTAACATTACAAGGTCGTCTTCCTTTAGTAGCGGTTGCGATGAGGAACTGGACACATCTTTTTCGACTGTTTGGTCGGAGTTGATTCAATTAGTAACTGGCGATCCTGTATTTCTATGGATAATAGCTCATGTGCCCAAGGATAAAGGCGTTTGAAATTATTAGTCACAGAGAAAGTTATAAACAATTCTGCAGGGCATTTACCCGTGGCACTGCTAATAGAATTATTTAAGAGATCATGCATTTCTTTTATGGATTCGCTCCATCGGGTATGATCTTGTTTGCATTTTAGTCTTAGGATTCTATTAAGCTCTCGATGTTGTTGCTCAATCATTCCGTTATCTTGCGGAATATATTGAGAACTCATATAATGAGAGATTTGATTATGTTCACAAAACTTTTTCCATACCTTAGATAAAAATTGCGGGCCTTGGCATGTGATAATGTGGCTTGGCAGTGTAAAAGTGTAGAAATACAGACGCTGAAGCACTCTTATAATTTCTCTGGTGTGTGCCGTTCGAAGAGGATAAAAACTAACGAACCTAGTAAAAACATCAATTACTGAAAATGTATATTGATATTCTTTACCCTTCGGTAACTTTCCCACAAGATCTAAACATAATTTCTCTTGCGGGTAACTAGCTTCGATGTGATAACACTCTCCACTGACAGCTTCATTTCTAAATTTTGTGCGTGCGCATTCCAGACAATCCCGGATGTATTGGGTGAAATCTTTCTTTTGTCTACGCCAATAGAACAAAGATCGAGTGAACGCCATGAACTTTTTGACACCAAAATGCTCCTTTTGATGTATCTTTGCTACAATTATAGGCACGCGAGATCTAGGAATTATCAACAGTCATCGGTTATTAGATTTGTCTTTGACAAATATTAAATCTAAAACTATAGTTATTTCATCTGAACGTTGTCCCAAATTCATCAAATTTATTAACTTCTGACAATAGCTGTCCAACCGCTGTCCCTTCCCTAGTATTTCAGGTGTAAAAAGATTTGAATCTTCAGTGAAAATAAAATTAGAGTACACTATCTTATCTTGATTAGGAATCAAATTAACATAGACTTGTTTGATTTCTTCATCTAACCCCGGAGAATAACGACTTAACGTATCAGCGACAAAATTGTCTTTCCCAGATATATGTTCGACGTATAAATCATAGCGCTGTAGCTTAAGTACCAGTTTTGTGGTTCGTGCATCTAATTTCTTTAAGGTAAAAGCATGAGTAGCCGCGCTAATATCACGGTGGACAATAGTTTTTCTACCTAAGATATAACTAGAAAAATAGTCACAGAGATATAGGATAGAAGCCAATTATATTTGAAATATTGACATGGATAATTCATGAAGCTCCAAACGTCTGCTAGCATACGCAATAACTGTCAAATCATCAGAATCATCCTGCCAAATTTTCAGAGCATGCGTCGCTATAAATGTGAAATTGTTTATCAAAATCAGGCTGACCTAAAGCAGGAGGATTGCTGGCAAAGTTCCTTAAAGTATTAAAAGATTTAATGGCACTTTCATCAAGAATAAACGGGCGGTCTTTCTTTAATAGCTCAAATAAGGGTGATGCTAATTAGAGAAATTCTTTATATGCCTGTGACGCCACCCAACGAGCCCGAGGAATGATCTAAATTGCTTCCTAGTTTTGGGGATTGGAATGCATCTTATAGGCTCGTTTGACTTCGGATTTACCTTAATTTCAGAACCATTAACTACATGTCCTAGAAATGTGACCTCTTGTAGTAAAAATTTACATGTTTTGAAATTGAGTGAGAAATTCGTTTCATATATATATGGAAAACAGACTCTAAATGACGAAAATGTTCTTCCCAATACGTTGAGAAGCATAAAACGTCATGAAAATAAATAATGACGTAAGATCCAGTGTTCATCTTAAAGAAGCGATTCGTTGTTTCCTGGAAAATGGCGGGAGTAGATCGAAGACCAATTGGAAGAACGAACAAGCAGTATTTCCTGCTTGATATACGAAGCTTGTACATTGATATGACGAAGGATGAAGACGCATTCCACAATATCCATAGACACAGTCAAACGATGAAAAGACATTGGAACCAGATAAACGCGCTAACAATTCAGTAATTGGTTCTACTTGCACCTTCGATGAGATAACCTTACGACTTAAACCTCTCAAATCTAACACTGGGCGAACTCCTCCGTTAGATTTTCGGACACAGTGCATAAGGTTTCTGTATGGCGAAGGCATCTCTCTAGCGATTCCATGTTGCACCCATTTCTCCAAGTCTCTTTCAAACTCCGTTTTCATCGCTTGCGGCACTCCGTATAAAGTTCCAACTACCGATTCATCATCTGTAAGTTCAATTTTATATAAATCGGTTTTTATACCCCTAGGATATTCTGTAAATAGGTGCCGGTATTTACAAAGGAATTGAAACAATCGTGATTTGTTTTCTGACGAAATATCTTCTCTTTCGTAGACAACCTTTCGTATTTCCTCCTCGGTAACATTCGGTTCAGGCACAGAATAGTTCACTGTCGCTTCACCCTCATCACTTCCAGTACTAATAAAATTGGCATGCATTAATTTGTCATCCTCATTGATCGATAAATGAATAGGAGTAGGTTGTGTTAATTTTAATGTTACTACATTTCCATCCATATCTGTTAGTTGAAGTTTCTGGTTACCATTATCTACAATACCATTACATTTTTTTTAAAACGGACTTCCAAGAAGTATATCCGGTTTCATTCCTCTAGGGCGCTTTTTACGGAAGCTCGAGTTCCTATCCTCATTTATGTTCAATTTCAAGTGATAAATTCTCTTTCTTACCTAACAAGTACGTCCACTGTTCCCCTTCCCAAACACCAGTTGTTGCCTTCCCCTCCATAATTAATTCCATTATCGTCCTTATACCTCCTCCTTACTGTTTCTCTATTATACTTATTACACTCTCTCCTCCTCCTAAACCCTCTATTCAAAAATGGAACTCCTTTGCCTTATTTGTATGATTATGGTCTTCACTATCCCAGAATTTATGTTTCTTTTCCATTCTTGTCTTTCTCGTTTCCCTTCCAATATCCGTTGTGTCAGTGCTGGTTTCTATGAATCCTGTCTGAGTCAACATTTTAGTCACAAATTTCCCTCGTCTTCTAGTGTCTTTCTTGCAGAAGCCTACTCCCTAATTGCAGCCTTCTGTCACTCCCTTCAACATTCTTATATTACAGTTTGTCTTGTTACATATTCCAAATCCCTCCTTTTTTTACTATCATATCCTTGGACTCCTAACATGGATTGCTTTCTTTTAGAAATTAAATTTAGAATTGGTAGCACAACGTACTTTTCATGGCTTTTGTACTATGTTTTCATTAGTGAAGAACCACGTGGGTGTCGTTGGCAATGAGTCGACCGACCGAGCTGCACGTGTTGGCAATTTGTTTGGTTACCCGATTTCTTTCAGACCTTCTCCCTCGGCCTACCGCTCCCGTTCCCTCTCTCGTCACTTCCAGTGTTGGGAACATTACAGCTCTCAAAGTTCTACTGCTACTTGGTACTGGCACCACCCTCTACCACTTACTTCCTTTCCTTGGTTTGTTTTCACTTCCCCCTCTCCATTCCAAATCCGTATATTACTACTTTTTTGCTTTTATGTTGCCCTCTCTCCTGTTCGTCTCTAACATCTCCGGCAAAGTCCTCTTCCCCATTGTAATTGTGGAGCTGACGTTGGTTCAGGTTATCACTTGTTTTTTGCTTCCCATTGTTACTCTCTATATCATCCCCAGTTCTACTCTCTCTTATATGTAATTTACGGACCTCGAAACCATTCTTTTTACGCCTCAATTTCTTTCCTCAATTATCTCTTTTATCTCTCTACAAATCGCATGTTCTCTTACAGTGCGTAATTCTCAGAGTTTATCTCCTGAACCGATTTGACTTCTGGACGGATTACTAAGGACGTTTAACGATGTCTCGTAAAACGAATGATATAAGTAAAAATGAAAGTATTAATAAACATCCAATTGTACAGCGGGGGACACTTCTAAATGGTACACCTTAGCCGTAAATCTCCATATGGCTGTACCATTTAGAAGTGCCCCCGCTGTACATGGTAATGTGTCAGGGAGTAGAATTGATTTCAGCGAAAGTTGTCAACTTAGCACAACAATCTAATAAAGATAATGATACGCACTCAGTAACCAGCAAGTTACTATAAATAGCTTTCTTAATGTACTAGGGTTAAAGGACAAATCTCTTTATTTCAGGGTTTGCCTATGAAAATGAGATGAATATTTACTGTGTGAGTGAACACTGGAATACAAAAAATGAACTTCAATAAAACAATATAGATGGTTTTACAATTTCAAATAGTTTTAATAGGAGCAAATATAGACATAGTGGTATTGCTAGCTATGTTAATAGTTATGTAGCTTATCGTCAATTAGATGTAACTTTTCTCAATACTGAATGTGAATTTAAGTGATCTGCAATTTTTCTAGGCCCTTACAAATTAATAATTATATGTGTTTACAGAACACCTGATAGTAATCTAAATATATAAGAACAAAGTGACTAGGCCAATCACCAAAACTAACTTACAAAATTTCATTTTGTTATTATCGCGTATAAATTGGGATGTAAGCATTAAGTATGATAATTTAAATGCCAATGACAGTGATACATTTTATCTTTTTTTAAAACTAAGTTTTCAAAAATCTTTAAAATGTGTGTTTCTAAAAGGGTAGTCCGGTATAATTCATCAACGAAAACCAAATCAAGTAATAGGTCGTGGTATACTCCAGAGTAATGCATTGTGTAATTAGTGATGAGCGCAAGAGTCTTGGTCTTGCAGTTTTTGCAAGAGTCTTGCATGCAAGACCAAGACCAGGAATCCCGATGCAAGACCAGGACCAAGACCAAGGGGTGCAAGATCAAGACCATACCTGCAAGACCAAGACCAAGACCAAGACTCTTGCATAAGTATCTGTACTACTTGATTTTTTAAGAATGTAAAAAGGAAAGGGAAAAATCATTATATATTTCCCTTGAATGTCTTGGCTCCAATAAAAATGCCGCTGGAGTGAATATGTTCCCAGTAGTTCACGTAATCCGTGTGTGTCGATCTGGCTCTTAGAATATAGCTACAGTATGTCGTTTTTCTGAATCGGTTGTTCACGTGACGACCGAGAACATAATTCTATGAATTGTTACAAGGTATAAAAACTTGAGTGTCTGACTTACTTTGGTCATTATTTGATTCATTTACGACGGCCCATGATTGGATCTAAAAATCATACGAAGAGTAGTTGTGTCCATAGGAAGCGGATAAGCGAAAAGTAAACTGAAACGTTATGGACGCGGTGCCTCAGTGGTCGCTGGTCTAGTTGCTAGCACGTGCGCCTTTGGTGTACGCGGTCCCGGGTTCGATTCCCGGTGGGAGAATTTTTGGAATTTTAATTACCCACGATGTTTCTCTGTTCGTGTCCCTGTCGTTCTAGTTTACTGGTAAAGCGATTTAAATGAGTAAAAAGCGAGTAAAATTAAGTAGAAATTAGTAAGATAAGCAAGTTAATGAGGCACGTTTGGTGATTCAGTTAACTTTTTTTAAAAAAAGAGTGGTAGAACGTTCACCTCTGGTGTAAGGGGTCTCTAGTTCGATCCCAGCTTGCGTCAGAGTTTTCTTGGTAGACAAACGTCGTGTGCGTAAGTTTTCTCGGGGTTTCTCGTTTCATTCTACTTTCTTCACTCCACAATTTCATTCATTTCTCATCATCATCATTCGGTCTACCTTAGTGTCGGCATAAACGTGGGACGTTAAACTAGATATTTCATTTCATTTCAAAATGTATTAGTGATGTTCTTCTTCCAAATCTAAAGAGAAATATAATATTGAATATCAGTAATTCCGTACACCATAGGTATCGATTACATGGGTATGGCCTTGGCTCCGAGGCTCAAACATCGGTTGGAAATTTTTAATGTGTGCTCATAAAATTAATATCTAAATAACATTTTCATGACATTGACAAAAACTTAGTGCATATGACCACAATCTTGATTTCATGGGCGAATGCTTATACGTTGATTACTTGTTTATCAATATAATTTTTTAGCCTCCTTGGGTATACGACACATCGAGGATTAAGTGATATAACATTATACAACAATAAATAATTCATATTCTCAAGTGAGAGTGATTTTGTAAAGTTATTTCAAGTTTGATGCCGTTATTTTGTATTTTTAAGACATTCAGTTGAGTCGTTTTTAGTTTTCACTCAAATTATTCAAAAATATTTTATTAAGAGTTTTGATTATAATCATTATTATTTTAATTTTCTCTCTTTCTGTTTTTGACCAACATTGCTAAACATATCATCATCATAATTTTTCTGCTATTATTGGCAGGTCACTTGCTGCAACTGAGAAGTTTCGATGTACGGTGGTCCTCCGCTAGTTTCTTCGTCTTTAAGTAGCAATTTTGTTTTAATGCCTTCCTTCAACTAGTCTACTCACCTCCCTCTTTTTCCTTCCACCAACACTCTAGCACGTTCCTCATAATAGAGTTCCTCCTCAGCCAATGTTTTCAACCAGTTCCTCTTCCTCCTCTTAATTACATCTAAAATTCTTCTTTTCTCCCCTACTGCTAATAAGTCTAATACCTTCTCATTCGTTTTCCGTTCAACTCATCTAATTTTCTCCTTTTTTCTCTCCATGCCCACGTATTGAAAACCTTCTATTTTTAAAATCTCTTTTACGTAATGTCCATCTTTATGCCCAATATAGTACATATTAGAATCAGTAAAACAAAATTTCAACGTTTAGTTGGAAGTTTGTTCGATACAAAGATTAACTAATCGTGGTTGAAAAAATCTGATGCCTTTAGAGTCTAAAAGTAATTTTGTTATTCATGGTATTTCAGTAACCTGTGGTGTCTTGATTTTCATTCATGTGTCTCAGGGGTAGCCTCCCCAGTTTGGGAACCAGTGGAGTATTGGATCTGTTAGAAATAGAAAAAGATTGCGGGACGTTGTGATTTATCTTATATCTAGTGAAGCGTGGTCACCCATTAAAGAAAGGTCATCGTCTATGTTGTACACTATCATCATACTTATACGAAAGTAAATTATATTGCATTTAGAAACATACATTGTATTTCAGTTACTATTGGCGCGTTGTAGAATTTATTATCCCTTATATCCAGAGTAAAATTCACCTATGAAAATCACAAGATTTCTTAAAAGTAAGACTTGCAAGACTCTTGGATGCAAGACCAAGACCAAGGATTCCAGTGCAAGACCAAGACCAAGACTGGGTGTGCAAGGCCAAGACCACCCGGGTCTTAGTCTTGGTCTTGCATTTGTTCATCACTATGTGTAATATATATAATTACGAAATGATCTGTAAAGCTAGGGATATTTATGTCACAAAGGAATAAATATCTGCAATAAAAGGAGCGAAAGCAAAATTCAAGAAAAATTGAATTCAGATAACATGGAATAAATGTAAAACTGCATGGAAGATAATTAACGAGGTAAGTAATAATAATAACAATAATGTTACTCTGTCGCCTGATACCCTTAATACGTATTTTGTTATTTCCATGGAGGAACTCAAGAAAAGCAATGTGGATACTAATGTTAATATGTATCACTATTTAAGTCAACGTAGTCCATTTAATAGTTCTTTCGTGATTAACCATGTTAGCCCTGATGATGTCATAGAAGCAGTAAAAAGGATGAAGACTTCTGACAGTAAGGATATGTATGACATATTGAATCATTAATTACATTGCGGAACCCCTTATAATATGCTTCAATAAATGTCTCTCACAAGGTATATTTCCTAAAGCACTTAGAATAGCTAATGTTATTCCTATATACAAGAAGGGAGATCGTTCGTGTTCAGTGGCGGCGTAAGGGCGGGGCGAGCGGTGCCCCCGCCCCGGGCCCCGCATCGTGGGGGCCCCCGGACGGTAGGTAAAAAAATAATTACTAAAGAAACTTGTTAGCGTGAGGTACAAGGGCCGTCAAGGTTTATAATTCACAGCTTCCCTAAAAGTAAAAGTAAATATTGATTGTCAGTCAATATTACACCAAATAATAGATAAAACAACAAAAACATCTGTCTAATAAAACTAATCAGTGCCCGATTTCCGTAAAAGCTAAACAACATTTAGGTTAGGGCCTCACTCTCTTGGGGACCTGCAAAGAAATTAACGAAAAACTGAATGTAGATTTAAAATAAATAAAATAACAGTTTTATTATCTTGTGGGCTCCCAAAGAAATTTAAAGGATAAGCTGAATGTAGGTGAAAAAATAATAATACAAACGTTTCACTCTCTTGGGGGCCCCCAAAAAATTAAAGAAGAAAGCTGAATGTACGTGAAAAATTAAGTAAAATCAGTTTCACTCAGTTGGGGCCCAAAAGAAATTCAAAGGAAAAAAGTGTGATTAAAATATGAATAAAATAAAAATTTCACTCTGTTCAATTACTCCAGAGAAATTTAAAGGAAAAATCTGAGTGTAGATTAAAATATAGTAAAAGAAAAATCGAAGTATATTGTGTTGTCTACATTCTGCTAGCTTGCTTCCTGAAATATCACTATTTATTTATTTATCAGTTCAAGGGAAGGACACAAAGAAGTGATGAACACACATAAAGCTTTATAAAGATAACCAAACTGACACACAATCATAGTCATACGTCTCGCAAATCAATCTAGGAGTGTACGTCTGATGAGGATCTTGGCTAGAAGATCGAAACGTCACGTGTATTTTTTTTTTTTATTAAATAAGTGTAGTCTTGTTCAAATGGTCCTCATAAGATGAGTTGAATGCAAATGAAGATAAGGTGAAGATCAGTTGTTTGTGTGGGGTATATCCAACACACTACCTGGTTGTGGCAGTTCAGTTACACCGTGAACTTGCATAAGAACAGAGTGAACATGGGACCTCCACAGAGCGTCGTAAGGGCGTATATGCTGTACGAGTTCAAACTGGAGTCAAACGCCGCTGCAGCGAGGCGGAAGACATGCCAGGCCTTTGGTAGACTACGTGGACAGAACAGCAATGGTTTAACAAGTTTAAGGACGGCGACTAAACACTCGAAGACGCACCACGTGCCGGAAGACCAACACATCTACAAAATGAAGATCGTCAGGTAGCAATTGAGGCGAACAGTGGCTAGACATGTGAGGAACTGGGACTACAATTCAGTGTAGGTAGAGAAACCATTCGGCAGCACCTCCATCAATTTGGGAAGCACTACAAGTTGGGTCGACAGATCCCACATGATTTGACTCTGGGCCAGAAGGCAACGCGAGCAGACATCTGTGTTTCTTTGCTGTCTCGTCTGAGGATGGAGCCATTTCTGGACAGAATGTTGACGTGTGATGAGAAGTAGGTCCTGTACGAAGCTTCACGGCGCCGTCGTCATTGGTTAGCATTCCATGAACCGGGTCCAAAACAGCCGAAACTAACGCTTCAGTGGTCCTCCTGTGTGTTTGGTGGACTGCTCGCGGCATCGCGCATCGGGAAGTGCTACCAGCTGGTCAATGCATCAATGCAACTGTGTACTGTCAGCAGTTGAGCAGTGTTTAGGAAAAACTCAAAACTCTGGAGCCAGCACTTCTGAATCGCAAAGGGGTTCTCCTTTTACAGGACAACGCTAAGCCCCACGTGGCTAGGATAACCCTGGGCATCATTCTACTTCTTGCATGGGAAACACTATTGCATCCGCCATACTCCCCGGACATTGCACAGTCCGATTATCACCTATTCCATTCCTTGGACAATCACCTTAGAGGACGCCAGTTCAAATCCCTAGTAGAGGTGCAAAATGCCCTTGATATCTTCTTCGCTTCACGACCTACCAAGTTCTACCGCGATAGAATCCATGGCCTTCCAGAACGTTGGCAGAAGGTTATCAATGCTGATGGGGACTATTTTTGATTTTCCAGGTACGTCTTAGGTGACATATCGATGTTCAGTGTGGTTGGTGAAAAAGTGACAGAACTTTCTTGGTTACCTTTATATTAGGGTACTAGCATTCTGTTCCTAACTAAAAGCTCTTTGGTGCGGACGCTATAGTTGCTGATTCGCTTGTTTTCCTTCTGTCTTTTTTCTTTTGTCCTTTACAAGTCGAATTTTCAGCGAGCGAAACTCTTTTGCTTAACTGGTTTCTCCTTTTTTGCTCTTGTTTTTTGACGTATAAATTTACACTCCAGCCCACAAATTTAGAGTGAATATGATGTTCAATAAGAAAACAAGTGTTCAAATGTTCAAAAGAAAAAAAAGTGAATTATGTTATATTGCTTCCTTCTATATTTAGATAGAAATAAAATAAAACTATTTTCTTAGTTTGCCAACTTTGTGCAGCAGCTAAATGATGAGAGCGAGGAAAGGTTAAAAGCATGTTTGTTGCTCTGATTTGGCTTTGTTCTAACCGAATGACCTGGATGGCATAGAATTGTTTATATATTATCCGTTCACTAAGGTGTGCTTAGAAATCTAAAGAACAACTTGACTTTTCCCCACAAGATATACTGAAATATGTATTTTCACTGGGGCTTGAAGCTTACAAAAGTTTGGCAACCGCCCTTCAGATTTTGATAACACTACTCGTATCTGTCGCATCATTTGAAAGATCTTTCAGCAAAATGAAGCTCATAAGACCATACTTACGCTCCGCTCCACGAATCCGGACATTCTTTCTATCGAAAATGAAATAGCATCCACTTTGGATTTTGATAATATAGTTGAGACTTTCGCTGCTACCAAAGCAAGGAAGGTATCATTCTGAATGCTGGTGGAACACAGGCTAATAAGGTAGTGGAACTATTGCCGAAAGTAGTTTCAGGTTTCAACTTAAGAAAATAAAAATACAAAAGTACCAAAAGAATAATAAAAAGCCGTCAAGATCTGTCAATTGACTGGTGATTGGTGATAATGAGAAGTAGGATGGTACACAACCCATAGTAGAATTCTGTGCTCACATATTTAATCTATGATATAGCCCTATCCCCAATTATTCAATATATTCAGCATTTCTTGTTACAGTATATTCTAATATTAAGTGTGTTAGTAAGTGGTAATGGAAACAGTCATATAAACATAAATATGACTGAATTATTTAATACAAAATAATGGAATCATAAAACAAGTGTGAAATTGGAAACAATAGTAAAAAGAACAAACAGGAGAGAAAGATTCTAATGCTTAACAATTTATTGATATTTCGGCAAAAGCAGTGGCACTAAATAGATCATATATTATCACTGAGGAGAAACCTAGTAAAAGATAAATGAAGAAGACACGAAGGAGAGAAATCTATTCTAGCCATTATTTACTAGTTCGGTAAAAAAAAAAAAAAAATATCGTGCATTATCACTGGAGAGAAAACGAATGTTACAGTGAATGGGGCTAATTGTATCACAAAAATCTAATCAAATAAAGCCCATGTAGCGTAAACTCGGACAGGTGAGAGACTATGAATAAACTTATCATATGAGAAATTGCACAGGACAAACACCAAATGCAAGAACCGAACAAGAAAATTCTATTGAAAACTGAGAACTTACATTTAGAAATCACATCGGTTATATTATTATTTGCATATTTTTCAATATCAGCTCATTGTTACATTTTGTACATAAATTTGTCTCTAAATGTATTATTAGGAGCATTACTTAAACTATTGTATCTAATTACAGTACGCTTTTAACCTAGAATAGAGTAACTTAGATATCGGATAAATTCTGGATTCTTTGTTGTTGTTGTTATGTTTTGTTTGTTCTTAAGATTATTTCATTTCTGTCATGCCCCTTGTTTAAAAATGAATATATACTGTATATATATGATACATATGCTGAATGTCACCCCCATTTATTTAACATATTCCAAATTAAGATGGTTTAAACACACAGACACCAACGGGAAAGGGGGAGGAGGAGTAAACAAAGAATAAGTATGCAAATGAATGTCAAAAATAGCAATGCATAAATCATGATTGTTCGAGAAGGGGCCCCGATCTACTTCACTGGCCCCGGGCCCCAGTTTGCCTTACGCCGCCACTGTTCGTGTTCATCTAATTATCGTCCAATATCTCTTTTCCGTTTTTTTAATTATGGAAATTGTTAACAGGTTGACTGGCGAGTAATTTGAGGGTACTAGTCCCAGGAGGCCATAAATTTATTCTTACCTTTGGCTCAATTATGGATAGTCATGTCACATTTTTGTCGCGATATTTTGCTTCTCCCGAAAATGGGAGTCGAACACCATATGTTATGCTCATAGTATCACAGTAATTTGTGACAATGAGCATCATATATGATGCTCAAGAACCTGAGTAGGTTAGTAATTTGTGATATCAAGCATGAGCATCATATATGGTGCTCATGGCCCCACAGAGAAATAAGGTGAGCAACACATATGATGCTCATGGCAGTCAAAGATCAACTATATAAATACATGACTGAGCAAAATATAATTCTGGAAGCTCAATTTGGATTCAGGCCGGGGAAATCCACAATAGATGCAGTGAAAATGCTAACAAAAAAATGAAGTTTTTGAAAATAAGGGTTTTGCTTTAACGACATTGTGCAATTTAAGTAAAGGATTTAATTGTGTAGATCATAAAATTTTATGTGATAAATTAGTGTATTACGGATTCCATAGCAGCAGTTTAAGTTTTGTAAATCCTATTTAAATGAACGTAATCAGATAGTTAGTGTTAACAATATGCATTCAAACATGTAAGAAGTTAAATACGGGGTACCGCATGGTTCAGTTCTGGGTCCGGTATTATTTTTAATAACAGTAAATGATTTACCTTTAAATATTAATGCTACATCAATTCTATACGCGGATGGTACTACCCTACTTATATAAATGCAAGGTTTGAAAATTCTTAAGGCGCACTATCAGAAACAGCGACATGGTTTAAAAGTAATGGTTTTGTCCTTAATCGAGGCAAAACGAAAAAAAAAGTAACCTTTGGTCTTAATCACTGCAATGATAAAGAAAACTACGATGAAAAAGAGGTTAAATTCCTTGGCATATGTATACACAGGGAATAACCTGGGAAAAACATGTAAAATGTGTATATAGCAAGGTCTTCCGAGTGCTCTTTTTGTTAAGAAAACCAAAAGATACAATTTCCCATGAGTATATAAGAAATTAATATTTTGCATTTTTCATAGTATAGTTGGATATGGGAGCGCGGTGGCTCAGTGGTAGAGAGTTCAACTCCGGTGCTTGGGGTCCCTGATTCGATCCCAGCTAGGGATGGGCACGAGCGAGTTCGAGCGAGTTTTCTTTGAAACTCGACTCGACTCGAAACAGACATCTTTCAGCTCGACTCGAGAACTCGGCTCGAAAAATTTCCTTCAACTCGACTCGAATTTTGCTCGAATTTCGAGTCGAGTCGAGCTAAATCCTGTATGTAGTGTCAAGTACTCTCTTGAATTATTCCACATAGACAATATAATTATTATCAATGTTACTACTTCTACTACATGTTATTATTATTATTATTAGAAGAACACCGTGTATAAACATGAAAGATAGGCGGTATGTATCTGAATACTAAGAACTAGTTGACTGCGATCTAGGTAGTCGTGAAGTCTAGAACGTTTTTCATGAGGTTGAAATTTGAATTCCGGAGGAGCAAGTATTCGGGCTCGAGCCAAAATTTGTTAAAAGTTATAGGGCGCCGGCCAAACATGTTCAAAACTACTCGGCTCGGGTTTAGGGTTGTCAACGGTTCGAGCGGCTCTGCTCACAGTTCATTCACTATGGAGCCGAACCGGGAAGTAGGGATGCGCACGAGTCGAGATATGTCTCGAATTTCGACTCGAGACTGTTCCAAAAATTTTGATTCGACTCGAATCTCGCAAATCTTTGCTTATTGTTTAAAATTATTTCGAAGTAACTAATCACACAGAAACAGCTATTTGCCTTGAAACCAATACCGTACGGTACCAGCAGTTATTACTTTGAAAAGGTACAGATATTTTTAAAGTTAATAGTTAACGTTTCGTCAGCGGGCTTTGATTTTCTTCTCATTTCAGTTAATTAAAACTAATAATTATATGTCATGATATTTAATAGTACTTTAAGTATGCTAACAATACTTAAGTATCTATCCAGATACCGTATCTAATTTGTATAAAACTGTTGCGCTAAAGTGGACTTCATAAATTGTCTAAGTCAGCAGTTGGTAGTCTATAATAATTTATTGGGCTTAGTAAGAAGTTAGTGAAGTGTTATATCTGAAGCATTGGATTAATTCTGATTTAATCTGGAGCATTGGATTAATTCTGATAAATCATTCTGATTTAAATCAAAATTTAAATCAATTGATTTTTTTAATAATCAAGTGATTATTAAAATCAAATTCCGAAATAAATTAATTTGAAGTAAAAATAAGTAAAATCCCGGTTCTGTTTGTAACCCGCCTGGGTTCGTATCTTGTCCGGTACGCCTTTCTTATGGTAGATTTAGTGGTTAGAAGGAACGAGAGATTCACTCCGCTATTAGCAATGGCTAGAATAAAAGGCATGCAAACCTCCAATTGGATCACGAACTCAGATTGAGGTTGCACTTGCGCGTACCCACCGTCTTCGGTACGCCCGTTAACATACAGAGTGAACACAAGTACCTGGATGTAATACCCACAATCTTGGTAGTAATTCATACGGTAGTGATTCATGCTGAAACAACAACAGAAAACAAAGCAAATACATGAAATAGAATTTATTTGATTAAAAGTAATTCACATATGAAATTACTTACGTACACCCTTTTTCAATAAATTTCTGTTAATGAGTCTCTTTGTACGTTTTCAATACCTTTAGCCCATTTAAGATTTCGATAAAAAAAAAAGCACGAGGATTAAATTTAGAAGGAAATAATCAATATTTGCCTACTTAGGCTTGCTAGCACATGACCATCTATCACACGTTGATTCACTTAATATCACTTCACATCACAACACCAACATAGGATTAAAATGAAGGAAAGGGGGAATTGAAATAATTGCTCACAATCTTCTCTTCTCTGTCTCATAATCGTTTTCTGGCTCCGTCCTGGTTACTGCGGCTTAGCTCCGAACATTATCAGACTTGTGACCAAATTATTAAATATTGCATAAATTGATGACACAACAAATGGGATTGTTTTTGTTAACCATTCGTATTGTCTTACCATAATTGTCGATGATGATAGCAAATGTTACATTTTTGCTATACCACTTGGACTCCCAGTTTCCACGGCGTGCACCTCTTTTAATTTGAGTAACCTTCCTTACTTTTGCATATGTTCCAGTACTCCATCAAAACTTCACGTTGAAATTATTGCATTAATTATGATTCACATTTACATAACTAATTCAACAACATTCCGAATGATGATCCACAAATTCCAAGATTCTGTTAACACGCAATGTACATCTTGGTTTGTCCATTCCATCATTGCGGCACGAAGCACACCTTCGCGCGCTCAGCATCAAGCGTCTGTATTCTTACGCCTGATACTAACTACGCTTATTATTGAAAAGCACCTTTTCATAGACAATATACATATTGTCGAATATCATTTTTATTCGCTATCAAAGTTACATAATGACATAAATAAAAATGATAAGGATAAGCATCGATGATGTTGGAGTTAGTTGAACTATTTCTTTATAGTGTTACTACCGCTTTACCTTCCTTTGTGCCTTGAACAGGCATTGCAAGTCACCACTGCACAGCGTTGCCAACACATTAAAAAAGATAAAACCATAATATAAAGTTTGCGTCAACGTATAGTGCATGGAACCTTATTCCACTTCAGACAAGAGTACCTGGGGAAAATTAAAATGGAGTGGGAGTGAGGGGGGATACACGCTCACATGTTCTGTTATTTCAATTACGGAGGTTAATAATTTCAAGTATGTACAGTATAATATGAAAACGAGTGTTATGCAGAGGATGATTAGGGAAAATCCCGTTTGGAACGGGTAACAAGGCAATCCTGTTTTCTTCCCTTCGTAACAGTGTTTGTAAATCGGAAACTATACCAACGGGGAAATCACCATTCGAATTTAAAACGAAAATTCTTTTATGTGCATGTCTGCTTGTTCCCAGATATTTTTTTTAGATTTTATAACTTTAGGCAAATTTACGGATGTGTTATGTATTTTGTGCCGCAAGCCAGTTCTGATTTTTTTTAAATATGCCCTATCAAATATCAGTAACTTTTGTGGGAAAAAATGCAATGTTGAGAAACGTTGCTATGCTTTTTCCGTAATGCTTAAGAAACATTGTCTGGGATTGAAATAGGTTAACGATTGGGGATTAATTCAAAATTCAACTTCAATACTTTCACTTAAATGGCATAATTAACATTTAATACTAAGTCCTAAATTTTTTCTTCAGTTCGCGACTTGTAGTGTAGGAGGAGAAAGATTTGGTTTAAATAAATAAAAAAACTATTTAAATAAAAAAAATCAACAAAAATAATTTTATAAAATCACGATTTTTTCCACCTTGCCTAATTCACACGCATTTAGCATCTAGCATCTTGATTCTTCCTTCTGGAGAACAGAAAAAAAAAACAAAAATTTAGATAGTTCAACGACCGTCGGGAATTATACTTTTTAGTTGAAGCGATGATTGGAGCAATAAAACTTGTCAGTATTTCCGCTGTTGTATTTTTGAATTCACAGAAATGTTCAAAAATAAGCAGAAAGCGATTCTACAAAAGACAGTTTACTACTTACCCATAGTATTATTCCTGTCAACTGAAATCTGTCCTTTTTCAATTTACAACTTGAGAGGGTATGGGGATGAGCGTCAGGGGACAGCCAGTAATACACCGCTAAAAGAAATGCTTCAGGGCTATATCGGAAGAGGCATGTTTTGTATATACTTCTTAAAATGTTATCCATGCGTAAAATATAAATTCGCCCTTCCCTCTTTCCAATACAGAGAACCGACTCTTTTGCTGAAGAAAGATGTTCAGAGAAAAATGAAACGCTTGTTTCAAGCAGAAGTTCTTTATCAGTCACAATGAACGTAATTCTTTTAGTTTCTGAATGTGTTCAGCTTACAGGTTGTGACTAGTTCGAACCAATGACAAGTGCAAATATATATGACAAATCTGTGGATGAATCAAATAATGCAGACAAATGGGAAGATGATTGAGCTCCTTCGTGGTTAAGCGGTTAGCGTAGGCGCCTTTGGTGAAGGAGACCCGAATTCGATTCCTGGCGGGAGCTTATGTGGTTCGGATTTCAGGTTAATCAGTAGGTCCACGTCTCATATAGCCTCGCTGCTGAACGGGATGTTAAACTCAAAATCAGCTCAGCTCAGCGAATGGGAAAATGAGTTGATTTTGAGTTTAACGTCCCGTTCAGCAGCGAGCCTATATGAGAGTATGATGGGAAAATGAAGAAGTTTTGTTTTTAAGATAACACTGCTTGATGCAGCGCTTGATGCTTGACTTGTAAAATAGTCTTGAAGTGTTGATATTTGGTATGCGTGTGTGTGTATATGCATACACTTGTTTCCGAATATTTATATACACTAGTAAAACGGATTTGATGGCAGTCAAATTCACGTCGTCTTGGTAAGCCATTAAAAAAATTAGTAATATTAAATTAGATTATAGTTTAGTGTCCCTTTCAGGAGCAAAGCTATATAAGACGTGAACCTACAGCTTAACCTGGGATTGGAATCACTTGAGCAACTGTTGTTAATCAAACCGCGGACTCCCGCGCCGAAGAAGCGTACTCTAACCACATAGCCACTGGGAGGCTTAATATTTACTAATACCTGTTAAATTGTAAAATAGCATTTGCATAATTTTCACTAATATAATCTTCACAATGTAAAGTCTCAGCTAGGCACATTATCTTGTTTAAAATCAGAAAGCCCTGGGTTGAACTGTGGGATTATAGAAATCCGAATGATATACTTTTATTCTATTTTGTACAGTACATCCAGTAATGACAGTAGTTAACCTATACATTTATCAAGAGTAACTTTACACTAAGCAAAACCTTGCTAATATGACACTTAGGGACGAAGTTTATACATACAATACTGGATGGTACAAGAAAATTGTTGTACCCTTATTTAGTATTAGGATCAAAGCTGTTTAATAAACTAATAACCTCCATACAGCAGCTGCCGTTAAAGGTTTATAACAGCAAGTTACATGCTTGGTTAATAGCAATTACATTTTATTCAATGAAGAGTTCAGTGAATGTGTAGTAACTGAGTCGTTTTTCCAAAGTCATTCTATTTCAAATATTATCCGCCTTATGGAGGGTCCTTTTGAGTATAATTAGCCTCATACTAAACGCCAGACTACTGCAGGAAACATATTCCGCCTTATGCAGAGTCGTTTTGAAGTATGATTAGAGTTCGTACTAAAGTCTGACTACTGCAGGAAACATATGGCAGTCGAACTCTTTAGTATGGCACTAATCACGCGTCAGAACGACTCTGCATAAGGCCTTATAAAACTATTTATTAAGCCCGTTATACATCGTCATACTTTCCATCAAATATTGTATCAAACTTTTCTTTGATGGTAATTTGGTCAAATAAGTTGACTAAAACTTTCGCACCCATTATAAACGATCAAATATAAGGATGAATAAACTTGCTTATTTCTTTATATTTCTTGATTCAATTGACAGGTTATTTAAACTATCTTGTAGTTTTATGGTAGTACCTGCGGTGTAACCACAATGAAAAAGATGTAGAAATGAATGGAATGACTATTCACAATTAATTCTGCCTCATTTCCCTCCTTTGTTGCTATTCCCAAATAAATCTTATTTTCATGCTTCCTTTCTTATTCAGTAAATACGTATGAATCTGTATTCTATTTATTGGTCCGATGCTTAACTTTCGTCTAATTCAGTTAATTTTCGAGTAACTTTTATAACTTTGGAGCAATGATCAAGAATAAAGTCCGTCATAAAAATGCTAGGCTATTATTTAGTTTGGGGGCAGGTTTTTAATCAACTCTTTTGTGATATTCTATTCACATTCGGTTAGGTTAGGTTAATAACATTTAATTCAGACAGTATCTCTGAGCGAGCGTTAGCGAGTGAAGGCGGGTTAGAGACCCGCAGGGCACGTTGTTTTCTGTCTTCGTTAGTGATTACCCATTACTAAACAATCACCAACTGTTAGGTTTTACAGTTAAAATGAGAGAGTATATATTAAAGAGGGTTCTGTAGGATATTAAATTCCGGAGGAATTTTTCAGTGTAGGAAATTACTAATTTATATTTAGAAATGCGAAAATATTACGCACTCTAACCTTTGTGATTTTATGCAACATCAAGTGTTTTTCGCACTGTTCTCATTTTCGCTCATTTCACCTTCAGTCATTGATGCCGCTGCCTCTTGCAACCCAACCCTGTGCTAATCGTGGGTCCCATGCTGTACCCCCACTCTGAATCGGTTAAATATCATCTTCGCTTTTAATAACCACCTATCGTAAGTTGCCTCCTTTTAAATTGTTTTCGTCCGATGCATATTTATACCTTAAAAAAAGTTCTCGTAAAGTGAATTCTCACTCATGAATTCAACTCTTACCCTGAAAAACAATTTTTAAGACATTACGAATGAATTTCGTGAAGAACATATAAAAAGATAGCACATTATCATTCGACACATCGTATGCAGTCATATTGTCAATCTGTACGTAATAATATGAGCATGCGCCAAAGTAATAACATGCCAGAACATCTTAAGAAAACATTTAAATCAAAAAAAGTGAAAGAAAATGTTTTTTTTAATTTCATGGAATCAGGGATGAATTCAGGGGGTAGCCCGGGGGGAATCTCCCCCCGAAGAAACTCCCAAAATTTCAGTCACAAAATGTAGAAATTACTTCACCCAATTATTTGTTTTTCTTTCCGTGCACGTGCAGACGAAATCCGATCTCTCAATATACATATAAATGACGCAGACTCATTCTATATAAGTATTAAACATGCAACATCTAAGGTAGAATACTAAAACAAAAAAAATTTACGGTCATAAAAGAAATGAATACATATCAGGCAAATCCTGGATTGGATCGTCAATTATAACAACACCACTTTAGGGCATTGAAAGAAAAAAAATCAATTCAAACATGCGCAACAAATTTATCAAAAGATTTCAGATTCTTGTTTAGTGGCTAATCGAAATGAAAGAAGACTCAACGTTGTTAACTTAAATTGAATGAAAAAAAAAAATAATAAGATCAGACTGGCATATGCTTAACTCTATGAGCAGTATTCGAAATTATAAATCAAATTTATCGTGATTGTTTATTTGTGCCAATCAGTCAACAGTTACATTGTATTAAGTATCAGGAGAAACAGAATAACGTTTGTTAAATATTTGCCTACATCGCAGTATGTTCAAACCACTTACGATATGTTATTACATTGACTCAATATAAACATTGTATCAATTCTCAAATTTCAATATCTTTCATGATGCATATTCAGTTCGTGATCACTCAAGAACTAACGGTCCATACGCTCTAGTTACTCATTTAACAAAATGACATTATTATTACTAAGATTATTACTAAGTAGACGTTCATTATTTATAACCCTGTCATTAATTTAAATGAGGCGACAACATAAGCCCTACATGACTGCTACTACATTCTCATTATATTTTAGGACAAGTAAGTAGCATATATCAACAGTACAAAATACATCTACAAAAAAATCTACTATTAATGAGATGAGATATTTACAAATGAAAAGAAAAGAAGGTTCTACTTCTCTACGACAGGGTTTACATATCTTATGAGAGATTAGAACGTCATTATAAACATTATTATCACTTTTAACTTCACAATATAATGTCATTAATTCTCAAGAGCAATGGACACATGATAAATTTCAAATTGTGTTTAAGAACGACAAATTGAATAACCGTAATTAAGTATATGTTTATAAATAAAGTCTAACATCAGTCAGCTATATTAATTCCGATGAGGCAAATATGTACTAAATTTCATAACGCGTTAATGGCACCTTTAAACTAAATATGTGCCCAAAACAGTCTTCCACGAAAGCATATTCGAATAATAAAAAAAACCTACAACTTGAGGTTAGCTGAAATCTGCACAGACCGAGTATGCACTCGCATATCATGAGACAACATCAATGCAAAGCGGCACATTTACTAAAATTTCCTAACTTACCAAAAACCCTGTGACCTTTAAAATACAAGTTCAGAAATCACGTTCAGAATGTAATTCCCTAACCTATATAAAGCCCTAACCTACGCAATTGAAATACATATTTTCCAGAATATATCACGGGACAACACAAAAGGACATTATTTAACAGTAAGCGCACAAGTTTAATTTACCTAACCTAAGCAAGCAATTGAAATATTTGTTTCCAGAATATATCGCGAGACAGCACAAAAGGACATTATTTAACAGTAAGCACACAAGTTCAATTTACTTAACCTAAGCAAGCAATTGAAATATATATTTTCCAAAATATATCATGAGACAAAACAAAAGGGCATTATTTAACGGTAAGCACACAATCAGATTTCCTAACCTAACAATCAAGGTAGATGTATATTATGGGACAAGTTCAATTTAAATCTTACCTAACTTAAGCAACCTAAACACATTATTTAATGGGGCACACGTTCAAAATGACATCTTAGAGTGGAAATCTTACTTAATCTAACAATTAAAAGAAATATCTCACAGGGAAAATATTAGAGACACATTAATATCAAGCGGTGCGCTCAAAGTAAAGTTCACCAACAATTTTTCAATTATACGTATCAAACATATCAAACTTAGCGAGTTGATCACATATGCTTATAACATCTTGTTATGAGTGGAAAAACGTGATGAGCTGTGTAAACGCGTAACGCCCTTCGTTTTAATTACACATATTTATTTCGAAGCACTCCATTTGGTAAATTCGTGATTCTGTTTATAATCGAAACAAGAAGAAAACAAAATAAAATGGATGGATATTACCAAGTTAGTGGCGGTTCCTACAAAATATTCCTCTCGGTCCTTGTCACCTGGATCTCTGGCTTCACAGGATAGACTAGATTGTCAAACCTGTTTATTTACACGTCGAAACTGATCTCCTCGGGTATTAGTCCCACGTCCTATTAAATATGGGACATTGGTTCTATTAGCCGACGAAATGAACTTCAACCACTATACTTCCTGCCCATTACTTTATATCACTCGTAATGGCGGAAGTAATACTCGATGGCTTTTAGCCAAAACTTGTTTTGATGATTTTTTACTTCAGTCAGACTCCTCAGTGTTTCCTTTCTTCCAAAATAAGTCAGGTTATCCCAATTAACAATTTTTACTAGGTTGACGTCCAAAATTTTATACTTTTGATTTCGAAATTTCTAAGTTTTGAGGAGCCGACCTAAGCCATCGTCTTTATACCCTGTAAAACGGCGTTTCACTGCGTCATCTTACTCGCGTCACCAGACCTTAATAATAGCGGTTTTAATATTG
This sequence comes from Thermobia domestica, assembly GCF_964235325.1. NCBI lineage: Eukaryota > Metazoa > Arthropoda > Insecta > Zygentoma > Lepismatidae > Thermobia > Thermobia domestica. The sequence continues at coordinate 61,166,594 of NC_137469.1, forward strand.
CATAGTCGACTACGAACAAAAAGAAATTTATATTCCTTCTGTTACTATACAAAACCCTAGTCAAATAAGCAGTTTTTTTTACCTATTAAATGACATCTCCTGATTATTGGAACTAATCAAGTAATAAAATTTTTAAAACTCACCTAGTCACTTCTTGGAACTATTTACCATTGTTATGGTAACCACCGTTCCCGCTGTGTGAGAAAATCGCCATTTTCAATCTAAATACCCGTATAGCGATTCAAACGCCCTCTTGTAGTGATAGCCAGAATGAGTAACAAATGAACGCCAGAATGATTAACAAATGAACAACGTGTAGTAACACAACTATATAACAACAGTAACTGTATTGTAAATCATACATTCCGAAGCTGAGGGAAATATTTCTATCAGGTAAAGTAAAGATACAAATTAAATTTAAATGTATATTAAGCTCGGAGTTTCTTAAGACCAACATACAACAGGAGTGAAATTATTACGGTAACGCGAAACAGTTATAGATAAACACTTTGAAATTTTCGACGTAAGATTATTGATATGTTTTGCATATCCCATATAAAATTAATCACATTTATGCCATTTATTTTATTGGCAACGGAAACAAATTAACATTAGAACGAATCTTTGAAAGCACTATGGTGCAGTATTACAATACAAGAACCAACTTTAACGCAACATAAACAACCGGTAAACATTACAATACGGGAGCCAACCTAAACAGAATGTAAATAGCCGTTAAACGGTCGGTTACAATACCAAATAGTCAATAAAACCTGTATTTCTTAACACTATGACCGAGTTTGGCAGAACATGAAATTGTCAATTGTTGAAGAAACGTTTGTATTTTAGGTACTATACTCTCGCCCTATATTATATATTAGTAGGTAGCACTAGCACAGATTGAGATAGGAAAGGAAAATAAGGAAAATCTTTCTATCATTCCATATGATCTCTGATGTCAGCAGACTTCATTTCTTGAAAATGTACAGCTCTTGCATTATTTGTAATAGAGAGCCTAAATCCCATTTCTCACATCGGAAGTAACAGACGTAAATGTGTTTTACGATTGTTAAAGTAAACACACCTTTCTCTAACGAGGAAGGTCCATAAACCGTGAGAGTTGAATTTTGATGAAAATTTGTGACAAGATTCAGTTTGAGTTGCTAAGTAACGTAGTAATAGTCACTCGATGCGCAAACGCTTCGTTGAGCTGCTACACCGACGCCATCTTGAAATCCTGTAGGCAATGTCCAAGAATACCCTTTTAGCACAAAAATGAAAAAGCTTTTGATAGATCTGACTTCAGTATTGTAAACCACGGTAGATCATCTATATGTGAGAGTACTTCCAGTGCATGATCGCCATCTTGAAAGGCGCCATATTGAATCGCCGTCAAATATGATAAATGGCAAGGGGGTCATGTGGGGTATCAAATAGCACTGGAATTTACTCCTGAATCCATTTCCGTAACATAAGTTTACATATCTGTTTTCACTTCAGAGTTAAGAGCTCTCTCGCTCAAGGAACATATAAAAACTGAGCAACTAAAATTTGTGTTATGAAATGCGGTCGTGCGGACACTTGCATGATTTTAACTAATGCAGTACAATAGCCACTATACCAATCAGATCTTGAGACTAGTAAGAGATATCGTTAATTAATTTGAAATGCCTGTAGTGAAAAATGGAATAGCAGCACTGGAACAAATTATACCTATTTCAAAGTGCGCTACATATATGAGTCTCTGTGTGTTGCGATTATGCATAGCATTTAAATGTTGTAATATAAGTTAGGTGGAACGGCACATATGATTTTACAAGAATCTCTCTTGAAGTTATTAGAAAATTAATAGAAAAATATTAGAAAAATAATATAAACTATTGCACATAAGCAAATATTAACCTACTAACCTTTTGCTCTTCAGTTGTGATGATGGATATCCAAAACGTAGTGATTAGCACACAGCATCATGGAGCAGTGCAAACACTTAACAAATGCACTTTCGTCACAATCTTCATGACTACAGACACTATTTTCTACTAGTCTTCAGAACATTTGTAAATGAACCAACTATTGCTCCTGTTACGTACTCACATTTCTGCCATGCATATGCAAGCATGTCCTTTAGGACTGGCGCACAAAATTGATGATACACAACAGAATGCATTTTCTTTATGAAAATTCTGCCATATAACATGTGCACCGAACAAGTGAACACCTGCTACAATCAGTTATTTATCACAGTTTTGATATGAAAACTAGTCTTGCCCTTATTATAAGCAAGTGTTTTATCGTTAAAGGTGGAATCGAAGGGAAAAGCAAGAAAGAGGCTTGTTTTATGGATTGCAACTTGGAATTGAATCTTGTAATAATCTTTACTGTCACATATTCTTAGCAGGTGTGCATGCATTTTCTTATCACTAATAGCAGAATAGACAAAAGAAAAGTGAATTCTAAGTTTCCAGGTATATCTTCTAAGAATTGGCTGTGAACTGATAATTTCAATCTCCTTCATTGTTCAATGCGGCAGCAATAAATCGATTGTATTTAGAGAAACTGTCAATAAATACATTAAAGTAACACGGTAAATTAACACGTCGTAATATACACGGTAAATTATAAGTTGTCAAGTATGAGTATTGGAAAAGAATGCATTATTCTGCAACAATGATGGTCTTTGCGTAAGGTTTCTAGATTGGAGAAGAAAACTTAACACACTTTAATGGACCACGTAAAATTGCCTAAAATAGATTTTTGGTTTGATACAATTCAACGTCCCACACGCCTGCTACGCTAAAGGAGACGTGGGCCTACTGATTATAGTGGAATCCGAACCATTTTGGTCGTTCAATTAATATGTACCAGTTTATATCATTTTTCTAATATATATCCGAACAATCCCTTTTGGTATTATCTGCTTGTCAGTACTATTAGGCATGTGTTTCATCGACCAGCAGTCTATTCCATCGCACTTTGAAATAGGTATAATTGTAGCATGCTGCTATTCCATTTTTCACTACAGGCATTTCAATTTAATTAACGATTTCTCTTACTAGTCTCAAGATCTGATTGGTATAGTGGCTATTGTACTGCATTAACTACTGCATTAGTTAAAATCATGCAAGTGTTCGCACGACCGTGTTTCATGACACAAGTTTAACTCGCACAGTTTTTATATGTTCCTGTGGTAAGAGAGCTCTTAACTCTGAAGTGAAAACAGATATGTAAACTTTGGTTACGGAAATGGATTCAGGAGTAAATTCCAGTGCTATTTGATACCCCACATGACCCCCTTGCCATTTATTATATTTGACGGCGATTCAATATGGCGCCTTTCAAGATGGCGATCATGCACTGGAAGTACTCTCACATATAGATGATCTACCGTGGTTTACAATACTGAAGTCAGATCTATCAAAAGCTTTTTCATTTTTGTGCTAAAAGGGTATTCTTGGACATTGCCTACAGGATTTCAAGATGGCGTCGGTGTAGCAGCTCAACGAAGCATTTGCGCATCGAGTGACTATTACTACGTTACTTAGCAACTCGAACTGAATCTTGTCACAAATTTTCATCAAAATTCAACTCTCACGGTTTATGGACCTTCCTCGTAAGAGTCTTCATCCCGGCGAAATTAAAATACCGCTAATTTTACAGTAATTATGTGATATCTTCAAACAGATAAAAGATAATTGAAATATGGAACAAGAGCGCCCTAGACAATATTATTTTGCGTGAGGTACCGTTATCACAAGTCACCTAGTGGCTTTCCGTTCTCAGCTGTTTAGAAACGCGAAAATAAATGCCGATTTTCAAAATGGCTCGAAATCGAAAGCAGATAAGTGAGTCGTGATAACGGTTTCTTATGTAAAATAATATTGTTTGGGCGCTCTTGTTCCACATTTCGATTATCTTTTATCTATTTGAACATATCGCCTGCGTGAAGTTGGCCCCCCAAAAGTTTGGGCTACACGAGATATTTATTGGGCCAGGAAGTACTTCAGTTGGGCTGTTTGGGCTAGCAACTTTTAGCGTTTGGGCTACACTGGAAACAAAGTTACAGCCTCCCAAAGTTTGAGGGGCCAACTTCACGTTAGCCCCCCAAGTGTTTGGGCCAGACAAGATTTTTATTTGGCTCGGTAGTACTTCGTTTGGGCTGATTGGGTCAGCAACTTTTAGCGTTTGGGCTATTATAGTTTCCGAAATATGGGCTATTAAACTTTTTGAAAAGTGATTTTCCTGCTTCTTTTGTCGGGGCCAACTTCACTAATATGATATTTCTGACAAACATGTTTATTGGACTTTACAGTACATTGTGTCGACTAGCAGTTTAGGAAGTTTCAAGATTTGGGCTGTTTTCGAAACAGAATTAGAGCTTCACAAAGTTTGGGGGGCCAACTTCACATTAGCCCCCAAGTGATCGGGCCAGACGAGATTTTTATTGGGCTGGATACCACTTCTTTTGGGCTGATTGGGTCAGCAACTTTTAGCGTTTGGGCTATTATAGTTTCCGAAATATGGGCTATTAAACTTTTTGAAAAGTGATTTTCCTGCTTCTTTTGTCGGGGCCAACTTCACTGATATGATATTTCTGACAAACATGTTTATTGGAATTTACAGTATTTTGTGTCGACTAGCAATTTAGGAAGTTTCAAGATTTGGGCTGTTTTCGAAACAGAATTAGAGCTTCACAAAGTTTGGGGGGCCAACTTCACATTAGCCCCCAAGTGATTGGGCCAGACGAGGTTTTTATTGGGCTGGGTAGTACTTTGTTTGGGCTGATTGGGTCATGAAATTTTAGCGTTTGGGTCTTTATAGTTCCGAGATATGAGCTGTTATATGTATTAGAAATTTATATTTCTGCTTCTTTTGTCTGGGGTAACATCACGAATATGAAGGGTCTAAGAATCTCGTGTTTTGGAATTAGTGTCACTTTGCGTCCACTAGGAATTCGGCAAGTTTTTAGATGGGATTTGAAACAGAGTTAGACCTTCACGAAGTTTGACCACCAACTTCATTGTAGTCACTAGTGGACTAGATAATACTCTGTATGGCAGTGTTTCTCAACCTTTGTGAAACTGCGTCCCACCAACGTCTCCAAAATAAGTCCTGCGACCCATCACAAAAAATTACAATTATTAGTTTTATTAATTTGCCATATTTAGCAACTAAGGTAAAATATAATGCTGCATACGTGAATACTCATTGGAAGTAATTGCTAATCTCAGTTTGCTGCACATTTAACATGATAAAGCGATTATGAAACATGTACTTTTGTTTTGATCCCTTGAAAAGGTTCATTCATCTGCACTGTAATGAATGCTAGATTTGATACAATGAATATGTATTCTAATAAACTAGTAAAAGTAAGAATAAAATTACTTTTGACTCATTATCTCCACTGTTTGAAAGATGCTGGAGCAAAGACGTGCAAACGCATCTTCTCATCACCATTCAACACACACGCACAATCCACACACAGTACACTTTTAAGCATTGTTGCACAAGCCACTGTTAAGTATCGCCTGTCCAATTTTGAATTTAAAATTAATGATTTTTAAATTCTTAGTTTCAGTCACTAAACACAAATAATATTCATGCGTGATAGCCTAAGAGTTAACTAAAATAATAAATCGTTTATGTATACAACTGGAACTAAAGATGAGGAAGTTAATGAATTCGCAATGAAGTTAAGGGAACATCTGCTGTTGCTTCCTTTTGCCCAGTTGATTGACTCTTGGATGAAGTGAAGTAACAGCCAAACATAAACAGTGAGAAAGTTGCAGCCGATTCCTTTGCTTTGTTTTGAGAACAGTAATTGCCGAAAATGCTGTTTCATACAGATATGTCGAGGAAAAGCAAAGAAGAAATGGTATTGCTCTTTCATGTATTTCTGTGTATTCTGTCCTCATTTTTATTTAGAATTTGTAAATACTCGTAGATTTGTAAAGACATTGAAGCTCTCTGTCCGACGATAATTCGGCTAACTGTACTCTTTCTTTGTATAAAAGGGATGAATGCGTATGTTCAACAAAAGGATTTATAATCCACAAATTGCTCTCCCGAGGATCCTTATCTTTAGGATATTAGGCCTACTTTTCAAATCATGAAGATGACTAGTTATTATTTCCGTCATGTCAACAACATCGACTTCAGAAATAAAACTGAAGAACGATTCAAAAATTTCAAAATTTTCTTCAGAAACCATATTGAGTCAAAATTCAATTTTCTTTTTGAACGCTTCTGTATTGTTGCAGGCACTGAATGTTGTTGTTTGTGAACCTTGAAGACTTAAATTCAGTTCATTGTGGAAAAAATGTCACGCAAGCTTGCTTAAATAAGCTTGCTTGTCCTCAAGATATTGACTATAAGTGCTTTTCTTATTGCAAAGAAATAACTACATTTCTCAATTCGTACAACCTTCTGAGAACCCTCCCCCTTGATAACCATCGAACTTCTGTATATAAAAGATGCTGATGATTAGATACCAGTTCCTCGCACAATAGTTTCAACAATCGTGTGCTAAAAGGGCTGTTTTTAATAAAATTAATTATTTTCACAGCTTGCGAAAGAACTGGTGTCAGTTCAGGTGTCATTTTCTTCGAAGCTAAATGTTCTCTATGTATGAAACAATGAGTTAGTACGATATCATGATTTGCTACTTCCTTTATTCTTCATGTCACCCCCTGACTGTTTATCAGTCACAGAAGCGGCATCATCGGTACACACCCCAACACAATTTTCCCAATCCAACCCTTTCATACGAACAAACGCATCCAACACATTGAAAATTTCGGAGTCTGACCTGGTAACTCACATACATTGAGTAAGTCCTCCTTTATGTTATCAACGGTAATCAATATATCGTACAGAAGAAAGTAATATACTGTTGTTGTGCACGTCTGTTAATTCGTCAAGTTGTACGTAAAATAATAATAATAATAATAATAATAATAATAATAATAATAATAATAATAATAATAATAATAATAATAATAATAATAATAATAATAATTTCAATTAGTTAGGCTTCTGTATCATCTGCCATATCGGAAATTCGTCTTGAATCGTATCATTTGATAGAGAGCTACTTCCGTAATTTTGTTAGCTGCAGAATGTCCTAAAATCTCATTACATACTGCTACTAAAGAAGGTTTAACGATTTCTCCAATAGAATAGGGTTTCTTGCACTTAGAAATCTGCAGAGCAACTAAATAACATGTTTTTAAAAGTACCGTATCTGTAGTTGAAGATTAATAGATCGCCATGTTTTCCAGTTTTCAGAGCATCTTTCTTACGCATGGAAACCTCAACCAGTTTGTCTTTAAAGTCCGAATGTTTTGTGTTTAAGTGTCTTAAAGACGAGAAGGCTTCATAGCTTCGTTGCCCAGAGCAACAGCACAGATAACACACTAAGGCTTCGGCAAATTGTTTGAGCCGGGAAACTGAATAAAACCATGCTTCGAATAGCTTTCTTTGTACTTACTAGGGACATGCTTTCTCTTCTCTGTGTTGGATGCACTTCCGTTCTCCTGTACGTTATCTTCAGTTTTACTGTCACTGTCGACTACATTTCTCGAAGAATTTTGATCACATGCAGTTACACTAGGAACACTATCAATAGTCGACTTAGTTGCTAAATATGGCAAATTAATAAAACTAATAATTGTAATTTTTTGTGATGGGTCGTAGGACTTATTTTAGAGACGTTGGTGGGACGCAGTTTCACAAAGGTTAAGAAAAACTGCCATACAGAGTATTATCTAGTCCACTAGTGACTACAATGAAGTTGGTGGTCAAACTTCGTGAAGGTCTAACTCTGTTTCAAATCCCATCTAAAAACTTGCCGAATTCCTAGTGGACGCAAAGTGACACTAATTCCAAAACACGAGATTCTTAGACCCTTCATATTCGTGATGTTACCCCAGACAAAAGAAGCAGAAATATAAATTTCTAATAAATATAACAGCTCATATCTCGGAACTATAAAGACCCAAACGCTAAAATTTCATGACCCAATCAGCCCAAACAGAGTACTACCCAGCTCAATAAAAATGACGCCCGGCCCAATCACTTGGAGGCTAATGTGAAGTCGGCCCCGAAACTTTGTGAAGCTCTAATTCTGTTTCGAAAACAGCCCAAATCTTGAAACTTCCTAAATTGCTAGTCGACACAAAGTACTGCCAATTCTAGTAAACGTATTTATCAGAAATGTCATATTAGTGAAGTTGGCCCCGAAAAAAGAAGCACGAAAACCACTTTTCAAAAAGTTTAATAGCCCATATTTCGGAAATTATAATAGCCCATTCGATAAAGGTCGCTGATCCAATCAGCCCAAAAGAAGTACTACCGAGCCCAATAAAAATCTCGTCTGGCCCAAACACTTGGGGGGCTAACGTGAAGTTGGCCCCTCAAACTTGGAGGCTGTAACTTTGTTTCCAGTGTAGCCCAAACGCTAAAAGTTGCTAGCCCAAACAGCTCAACTGAAGTACTTCCTGGCCCAATAAATATCTCGTGTAGCCCAAACTTTTGGGGGGCCAACTTCACACAGGCGAACATATCGCATAATTACTGTAAAATTAGCGGTATTTTAATTTCGCCGGGATGAAGACTTTAGTAAAAATAAGTCAGTTAAAGGGTGAGATTCAGAGGGCGTCATTTAGAGGGATCGGGGAAGAACAGTTATCGCTACTGGGTTAGAGATTTATATAGAATTTATCAATATAATAGTAGTATATAAGTGGAAGATTACTATTGAAGGTGACGAAGGAGGGGCAAGCGGGGCAACGGCCCCGAGCACCGAAGTAAGGGGCGCACGAATTGGGAGGGAAAAAGAAAAGAAAAGAAGGAAAGAAAAAAGAGAGAAATGAAACACATGTGCACATATATAAAATGAAAGGAAAAAAGTACTAAAAAGTGCTCAAAATCAAGGAAAATCAGGGTTTAATTTTTAAAACTTTCTCACCTTTCGCAGCTGGTCTCTCGACCTCACTCATATGTACAGGGGTGCCGTCGTATAGTCTCGCCCCAAGCGCTGATTTTCCACGACACGGCACTAATCCTACTGAAGATTTCGTAAACTAAACTATTGATGTGTATGCAGTGAAGAAACCAAGGCTAATATACTTGATTTAGAATCAGAAGTGTGAGAAAAAATGATGACATTTTGTTACGATAGTCCTATGTATATTTGTTTTAGGACAAAAATATTTGATTTAATTTAAATCTTTTTAAAAACTTCTACATTAGCAACAAACAGTAACTACTGAATATAGGGAAAAAACAACCAAAATAGCTACTGTAAATAGCAGTTAAAGGTTAGTCTAAAAATATATTTGCCAGTCTTTATTTAATGTTTTAGATAAAATTAGAGGATTTTTTTGAAAATTATAATCTCACATTGAATATTTATCAGCAATTAGTCTCAGTATTAGCTAAGATGTGCATGTGAATGGAATTGTTAAATATGCTGCTTTCTTGCAAAAATACAGAAAAACAACCCTCCCCCCCGAGAAGTTCACATTCCCCCCGGGTGAAAATGTCTGAATTCAACACTGCATGGAATATTCTCAATCTACGCCAATTTTGGGAAGTCACCTGCGGTACTTAGCTCTAATATTCTTTAATTTTATAGTTATATAACATACTGCTAGTATATAAATTACTGCTAGTATGCATAAAAAGAATGTAAACTTTCCTGGCCTTATGCAGAGTCGTTTTGACGCGTGATTAGTACCATACTAAAGAGTTCGACTAACATAAGTTTTCTGCAGTAGTGAGGTTTTTAGTATGACTCTAATATTACGTCAAAACGACTCTGCATAAGGCGGTCCGTGTCCACATTATACTCAATTTTAGTGCCAACGCATAGCGATTTTCGTTTGTTTTCTTTGATACAATGTTGGATAGAAATAGAACAGTTTAGCAAATGGCGGATGTGTGTGTGATTTGTGTTGAACATCGTGTATCGCTTGAAAATGATGATACATTTGTTTCAAGTGTAGTGAATGCAATCAGTGGTGCATAGTTTTACATACAGTGGATTAATATTATAACTGATAATAAAAGCACTTCAAGTGCATGTTTTTTTTAGTACTAAAATAAAACAAATAGGATCAGGTAGGATGAACATAACATCTGATACTGTCACAAAGAACAACGTTCTTCATTAGAAAAATGAAGATGAAACAGTTATTTAAAGTGCAGTGAATCCATTCAGTGGTGCATAGTTTGGCATACGGTGGACCAATATTATAACTGATAATAAAAGCAACTCAAGTGCATGATTTTTAGAATTAAACTAAAACAAATAGGTTTAGGTGTTGAGTTCGTTAGGTGATACTCCGATTGAACTATCTGTGTTTTGCTTTACATTTGCAATAATATAATTGCCTCTTAGATTTAAGCCATAGTTTTTAAGTCATTTGCATGAAATTGATATATATGTTTGCATGTAGATAGATAAGTTTTATCATAGTAGTGGAAAGATGGATGAGGAAAATGATTTGCCTTCAATAGACGATTCCGATCCGCAAACTTCGTCAACTAATATGGCGGATTCCAATGAAGCCAATATGTTAGAAATTGGAAATGTAGTGGTAGTCAATACAACCATAAGTACAAATTCACCGGTATTACCTCATGAGGAGAATATATCCTCAGACAAATCTACTTTTACAAATAAAAATAAAATGCATTACAAAAATAAAAATACAAATTTTACACAAATAGAAAAGAACAAATATGACTTCACATTTAGCTCCATACTACGTATTCATACAATCTCAAACGGAAGAATTGGGAAAAAAGCATATAATGTCCATTAGCCGTAGGCTATTTTTAGCAGACATCCCAGGTATAGAAACTATAGAGGGTATAGGTAGAAATTTAATTAACATTAAATTTCGATCTGGTGTGGAAGCGAATAATTTCTTAGATCATAATATATTACTACAATATAAATGGAAAGCTTTTATACCAAACAATTTGATATATACTACGGGGGTAGTAAGAGATATAGATACTGACATCACAATGGATCAGTTATTAACTGATATTCAATGTGACGTTACAGTAACTTCGGCTAGACGAATATACAAAAAAGATTCAAATGGTGACCAACAACCCACTAAAACGGTTATAATTACATTTGACTCACAACAATTACCTGTAGATATTAAACTGTACTTCATACGTAGAAAAGTCGAAACATATATACCTTCAATCAGGCAATGCCTAAACGGTTGTTTCAAATACGGGCACCTAAAAAGAAATTGTAGATTAAATAAAACTTTATGCAAAAATTGTGGTGCTGCTCATCAGCATGAAACATGTACAAATCCTAGTAAATGTATTAATTGTGGCCAACAACATAAGGCAGATAATAAGGACTGTCCTGAAAAACTACGACAGAGGAAGATCGTAGAATTAATGGCAGTTAATAAAATTTCTTTTAATGAAGCCAATAAGCTAGTTAATAAAATCCAAGATAAGCCTAATGCAATAGAAACATATTTCCAGGGAGGACTTTCCAATAATACGGAAACAAAAGATTATCATATATCTATGACACCAGGCACAAATTTTACTTATGCTAGTAGGTTATATGATACTTTTACTACTCCAGGTTCAAGCAATAATATAAATATTATAGAGTCACCCCCAGAAAAGAAAAGACGAAATGTTACTGACTCACCAAAACTAAATTCCTTTTCTTCTCGGAATCAATTTCACAATGGTAAAGATTCAAGAATTCAACAAACTAAAAATAGTTGTTCACAAGTAGAGGTTTTGAATCAAAATGACACAAAAACATTCAGTATAAATGATGAAAATCGATCAATTAAGAGGAAAAACAATAGATATTTGACAAACACAAATCAGGATACATTTCCAAAAACTCCTAATATTAAGGACAATCAGAAAATGAATTTCGAAACTAGTAGAGCTATTACTTCAACTTCTTTTAGAAATACAACAAAAACAGGAAATTTTGATAATGTAGTCAATACTAATATTAATAAGAAATATAAAGAAGCAATTAGAAAATGTCTATCAAATTTCTTTGGTGGTCCCCTAGCAAATAAATTTGATACACATCTAGAAAACCTATTAACATCAATATACTTATCTCTTCAATTGACTTAAAATGGAATATAGTAAATTTAGCAGATTTACAATAATCCAGTGGAATTGTCAAAGTGCAAGGGGCAAAATTCATCATTTACATCACTTAATTCAAACTTTTCAACCCGACATACTTTTACTTCAGGAAACTTGGTGCAATCCCAAATTCCATCTTCAAATTAAACATTACACGGTTATCAACCAATATAGATCAGACAATTATGGAGGCATTGCTATTTGCATAAAAAATAATTACTCATATACCACATTCACCTTACCAAATATTACTAATTTCCCTAACATACAAATTCTAGGTGTTACAGTAAATAATATAAAATTCCTAAATATATATATTCCTCCTAAGACTCACGTAAGTGATAATTTTTGGGATTATTTATTAAATAATAAATTAAATATAGATTATATAGGGGGCGACCTGAACATTCATCACAAAATATGGGGTTCAAATCGAACCGATAAAGCGTGAAAATCATTCTTATCAAAATTAGTGGAATCTCAGTATCTCTATTTAAATAATGGAGCTCCTACCAGAATTTCTTCCACAGACTTAAGTGTCCCAGATTTAACGTTATCAAAACTTAATTATTACATTGATACAGAATGGTGGACATACTTCACACCATGTGATAGTGATCATCTACCCATTATATTCACAACTCATTTTTTTCAAACTGAAGACATTAATAATTATGAACAAAAAATAGGATTTAAGTCGAAACTACAAAAAATTCATTCAAAAATAAATTGGACTGAATATCATCGTATTCTGGATGGGAAAATTTCCAATTCATCATCTGAATATTAAGGTCAACATCCTTCGCAAATATTTAAATTCATTAAATCAACTGTTTCTATCATTAAGAAAAACACAGCAATCACACCTGCTCCTTCATATAAACAAAAAGAAAAAAATAAACATAAACCTATATGGTGGAATCAAATTTGCCAGCAAAATATAAATATGGTACAAAAAGCTTATCATACTTTCATTAATAATAAAAGTAGAGATAATTTTCTACATTATTGTGCACAAAAAGCTAAATCCAAAAAAATAATACAAAGTATAAGAAGACAAAGTTGGCAAAATTTTTGTAACCAACTTTCTGATAGGTCTTCGTTGCATCATATCTGGAATTTCTGGAGAAAATATACAAAAAATATGTCAAATACGAATACTCCTCTATACCTAAGTCAATTAAATTGGATAGATGATTTCCATCAAAACCTATCACCACATTTTGTTAACAATTCAAGGCTTTTATTACAGAAACAGTTACTATGTAACAAAAATCCTGTTTTAGATAAAAACTTTACAATAAGAGAATTAGAACTTGTACTCAAAAATATCACAAAAAATACTTCACCTGGGTTAGATGGTCTTACATACCCTCACTTTAAAAATTTAACAGAAAAAGGTCTCAAATTATTATTAGAATATTATAACAATATTTGGAACACCAGCGTCATACCTCTAGAATGGAAAAAAGTATTAATCATCCCGATTCCAAAAGCAAAACAACCAATTGGTAAAGTAGATAATTATCGTCCAATTTCACTCCTCTCTTGTGCATATAAGATTTTCGAGGGGCTTATACTTAATCGCATGAATTGGTATTTAGAATATAATCAAATTCTGCATAATAATATAACAGGGTTTCGCAAAAGTACTTCAACCTCTGATGCATTGGCCCCAGTAACTTTAGATATTCATCAGGCATTTTATTCCAGAAACTATCTTCTAGCAGTTAGCATAGATTTACAGAAAGCTTATGATTCTGTAATTTTAGATATACTTATTAATAAGGTATATGAGTTAAATATACCGAGTAAAATTATAAGGATAATACATAATACTTTAATTGATAGAAAAATATATATCAAAATTGGTAATACTTATAATGACGCACGTACTACATCGATAGGGCTACTACAAGATAGTAAATTAAGTCCTATACTTTTCAATATATACATTAATGATCTAATTAAATTAAACAAGGGAGCAATACAACTAGTATCATTTGCGGATGACATCCTAATCACAACAACGACTTCAAACCTGGAAATTGGTAAAGAAATAATAGAAAACTTTCTTAATTCATTAATTTCTTGGACACAGCTTAATGGTTTTGAAGTAAATTGGGAAAAATCAAAATTCATAATTTTTACTAGACGAAAATTGGTATCGACAATAACAATTAATATTGAAAATCACAAATTATCGAACGAATCTTATATTAAATATTTAGGATTATTTTTAGATAAAAAATTAAATTGGAACCAACATCTAAGATATCGTACACAGCAAGCAGAGAAAGTTACAAAATTATTTCAATGTATAACAGCTAAGAAATATGGTATCAATCCTTTCAGTTTATCAAATGTTTTAAAACATACAGTAATGGCTAAGTTTACTTATGGAGGAATATTTTATTCTAATAATCTCAAACAATTCTATAATCGAGTAGAAAGTATACTTTATGATCTACAAAAAATCATTTTTTCACAACCAAGATTTTGCCCTAAACAAGCACTTTTAGCAGAAACCAATACAATTCCATTAACAATATTAGTACAACGAGCGGCAGAAAGGTTTATTTTAACAAGATTTGGTCGATCCTCTTCATTAATAATTAATAAATTACAACAAATAGAAGAGTTATTTAATAGGAATAAAAAGATACCATACATCAATAATAGACCATGGATTTATATAGCATATACTGGACTTAAATACATACAACCATTTATCCATAAGGTACCCCTTCTTCCTTGCTTCACATGGCAATATACTATCAATTTAGTAAATATAAATGTCACGATTCCGAATTTTATAAAAATTGAAAATTCGGAATTACGTAATAAAGTATATAAAAATATTTGGGAAGAAGAAATTCAAAAATTACGCACCGACACTGTTTTAATTTATACAGATGCATCAAAATACCCAGATTCTTCAGTGGGCGCTGCAATATTCATATCATCTAATAATCTTACTCTTAAATATAAATTACCATCATCTTTATCAATTTTTGAAGCAGAAGCTTTTGCTATTCGTCAGGCATTATTATATATTTTAAAACATAAAATATATATATCATGTATATGTACTGATTCACTTAGTGTCCTTCAAATACTGCAAAATACATACTGGAATGCAAAAGTTACTTGGACAATTTTAAATATAAAACATCTTTACAAAACACTTCAAAACAAGAATTACACTGTACAGTTTTACTTTATGCCTTCCCACATTGGTCTAAAATATGGCGATCTTATTGACAATGCAGCTAAGTCTGCAACTAGAATTGGAAAACCATATTATATAAAAATTCCTTATAGAAGTTACCTTTATATTATAGATACACATTTTTCAACATTAGTAAAACAATGGCAACAAAATAATAAATTATTACCTGGAAATACTTATTGGGAAACCATCGAATATCATTCCCATAAACCCAGGGAATTCATAAAACGTTGGGCAAGAAAGGAAATCATTGCATATTATAGAATACTTTTAGGTACAGCACTTACTCCAATTAAATTATTCCAAATTAGAAAAAAGGAGACTTATCACTGTTGGTGTGATAAGGGTATAGGTACCCTAGATCATTTATTATTTGAATGTACTTACTTACAAAATCAAAGATCTACATTTATTCAAAAATTAAATTATCATATCGGAATGGGACCATATAATTACAAATATATTATAGCAACATATAATTGGAAAGCAATTCGAAGCATGATACAATTTATTCTCCTTAATGGTATAAATATTTTAAAAAAATTGGAAAACAATAAATTAGTTAAATATAAGAAGGAATATTTAAAAAAATCTTGAAAAAATCAAAATAAATATATGCATATATATATATAAACACAAAAAAAGGTATAGAACAAGTTTGAAGAAAAAAAAATGCTTGAAATATTCCTTCCATTGAAGAAGATAATAACTTAAGTCGAAATGTTCAATAGAGATCACCTAACGAATTTAGCATTTGGAGCCTACTGAGACTACATTTAAGTCGGAGGCGAGGAAAAAACACTGTTAATAGTGATGAAGAAAGAAAGAAGTAGAAATAGAACAAGTTCTAATTTAGAACAGTTGTATCAAATGTTGTAACCAACCCAAAAGTTGCATACAACTTGGTATCATACATGTTCACATTTCACTTTGATGAAATATTTGACACAATATATGATGGAATATTTGTTCGTCTATAACATGCTTTATGCTATTAAGCAGCAATTGATTGTTTGTATATTTCTTCTCTTTTGTTTTATACCGACTTATATATCTATATGCATATCTCATTTGGACGTTGTCTATTGCTTGTAAAGCTCATAAAATATTATATTTTATTCACTTTTTTGTTACCTTGACAAATTTCCGATAGATTTCGTTCAAAACAGTGCTTTTTGTTCAATTTTGGTTCTTCCTAGAAGACAGTGTTACCAACTTGGTACAATTGTACTAAATCCAGCCCTTTTTGTCAGTCATCGGCCCGTTGGTACCACGCTGGCATTTTCAGCCTCTTTAGTGCAAAAGTTGTACAATTCTACCCAATTCAGCACCATTTAACAAATACTTGTCATATTTGTCACATTTTCAGAAGTGTCAGTAAGACTTTTCCTACCGGTTTTCCATTTTTTTAAAATTACAAATGTCAGTTTACTTACCTTATATTCTTCTTACAGTCTATTATCCTCCTCCGGCCGTGAAATAAGCGAGAATAAGGCATGATAATTTATATTTTAATATTTTATTATAACGTACGGTTTACACACGAACAATGAGATGATTGATTTGTTCCTAGTTATATATATATATATATATATATATATATATATATATATATATATATATATATATATATATATATATATATATATATATATATTTATTTCATACATGGCCATAATACGCTATAGCTTTATTGGTAACTTTGAAATAGATGCGCGTTTGGTTTCCTTACAAGCCTCTTGTTCAAGACTATTTGATGAAAAAGACGTCAGCACTGACGTCATTTTTGTCTTGAATTCAACAGTTTCGTTCAAGAAATTTCGTTTCGATCCTGTTCTAAACAATCCAATTCAAGAGTATTCAATAGCCAATCAGCGATCAAGTTGAGTGCAGGAAAATACAAAACAAGTATAATGGCGTCGTGAGACAGAGCTGCAGTTGAATAAATATCTTTTCCATACTCTTTTCCATAATTATTTGATATTCCAAGATTGTATCATAATAAACAAAAGCTAATATTTGCGCCGGAAGATATTGTTAGTATTTTTTGTTGATATTATTCAGAATTTATATAGTTATAATGCTTGCATGACCATAACTTTTGTTAAATTTTGAGGCAATCAGAAATATAAGTATTAATTTGAGAATTTAATATACAAGAATATCGGGTGTAGATTAAAAAAGAAGATTCCATTAAATAAAAAAAATATAACTGACTTTTCTTGATTTAATAAGACGTTTTGTACTGTTATTAATATCTGATAATATCAAATAATTGCGTACAGATTGATAATATACTCGCAAACTGAAGTATCCTGGAAATTATTACATGTTATCCTATTGTAATCTAGTTATTTTGTCACGAAATCCATACGTAGTATTTGAGAAGTTATTTCTTAAGGTAGAGGTTGCTTTCACGCGTGCAGATTAATTTTACCAGTGCTTTCCCGTAAGGTACAAATGGGCATCCTAACATATGCTACATGCAAGATTGCAAAAATAATAATAAACAAATAAAATCGAGATACTATTTAACAGTGTCGGGGCAGGAGCATTGAAGAGGGTTCACGGGAGAGTACGTTAGTACGGAGCAGGCGCGTCATCCACGGAGGTTATAGCACAAGAATAAGAATCACCTATAAATGAGAATAGTGCAACAAACCCTTGACATCGTATTCACTCATTTGAACTGAACTATATCTCTTGTAATGATTTGATACTGGTAACATTAAACTTCTAAACATAAAATACTGGTTTCCTACATTATACAGGCATATTCCGACATTGGAAATTATTACGGTATCTCAGATAATTCTCCTTCATACACACTCACACATTATAATAGTAAAATTACTATTCGTTTGACAGGTTATTCTTAACCAGTGCCAAAACAGGGATAAATTTGTGAAGAAACTCTGATGCAGATATAGGCGGTAAGTCCTGTAGCTGAAAAATATTATCATTGCTTCGTTTGGTTTTCTGTGATTTCAACCTTTTCTTTAAACAGTCTTCGATGCCAAAGCATAAATAACATCAAAAGGCAGTCATTGCCTCGTGATACACACAATTGTAGGAAACAGTTCGATTTTTTCTTTTGAGTGTGGTTCTGTCATCAGCAAACCATTTGAAAAATCAAATTTTTTTTTAAAAAAAATAAAGCTTAGTATAGGGAACGATTTTATACCTAAGCAGCACTTTATTTTTTAACGTCAGCTAACCTAACTCGCATTTAATGTAAAGGGGACAAACTACTTAGTGAAAATTCGATGGGATTGCTGCAAAATCAATTGACCACTGTTTTCTAAATTATTTAATATATTCTATTAAATTACAAATGCCTGCAAAAAGTTACGAAAAATATGCTAATATTATAGCTATTCATGCGCAGGTCTGAACTAAATCAGTAAGCAGTTTCGCTTTCATTTGTTTCCATAGTTACAGTCTCTTGTTTTAGACTGCCATCTATGAACAAGAATATAAAACAGATTTAATTCCTCTATGATCGTGTAAAAGTTGTTTCATGTCCATTCGAGACTCTTGTTCAAGTGTCTTCAACAATACTCCTTTGAACGTGTAAATTTGAGGTATTGAATTGTCTTGTTCAAGCTTTCTTGGATCGTCTACAAGCAGCATTATACTTCCTACATGCGAGAAAAGTTTCATCTTCCACAGTTCTTCGAGGCCCTCCTATTTGGATGTTTTTAAAAAGTAATTTTTAAAAAGAGCACATTCTTGATTTAGACTTTTGGAAGAGTGGGGAGTGTTCTAGAACTTTACCCCTTTTAGTTTCGTGTTATAGAATAATGCATTATGCTACTGGTATAGAATAATGAATTCAGCCCATTTTGTTTCAATTTGGTACTATTTTTCAGCCCACTTCAGAGTTTGGACTGTGACAACACTGCTAGAAGAAGAAGAAAATCAGTATGGTGTTAGACGAATTGACTGAGAAGCCAATGTTGTGATTAAAAATGAAGGATTTGGTTGATGTAGTGTATGAATACCAAGAGAAATTGAAAAATGAAGGTTATATACCTAGTATAGGAGGCGGGAAATTTTTAGGTAGGGAAGGAATACCAAGTTTAGCCTTTTTCTTTTTTCTGGCAAGAGACAAGGAGCTTGTGGTTGAGTTTTGCATGAATGCTGGCTTACTCAAGGAAACTTTGATATGTGAAAATTGCGGGAAACCCATGCGTTTAGTACATGATAAGCGTTCCACAGAAGGCAAGGTATGGAGTTGTGGTTTAAGGACAAAAATAAGGAAGAACAACAGGTGGATTTCTGAACGCTGCATGCGGAAACGATCAGTGAGACATACTTCGTGGTTTCAAAAAAGTAACCTTGCTTTGGAGGATGTGTTAATATTGACATACGAAATATTGAAAGAAACTTCTGTCGTAAGAATGGAACGTGAGTACCATATGAGTATTAGAACTTTCGTAAGTTGGAAACATACTGTTATGGAAATAATTTTAGACTATATACAGCAAAAAAGTAAAAAGTTGGGAGGAGTTGGAAGAGTGATAGAAATAATTGAAAGCACTTTTGGTAAACGAAGCTGTGATCCTGAAAAATTAGTAGGAGAACAGTGTGTCATTGGAGGCTTAGATAGGGATTCGGGAAGCTACTTCGTAATTTTCGCAGAAGATAGGAAAGAAGAAACTTTGTTAAATGCTATAAAAGATTGGGTCGAACCAAAGACAACAGTAATCGTTGACTTTTGGGAAGGGTACAAAAGTTTAAGTAAAACAGCAATCAAACATCTAAAAGTGAAACATAAGTTAAATTTTGTTAGTTACGCGGATTCAAACGTGCCAACGAACTCGTGTGATTATTCATGGAAGAGTGTGCAAGAGACGCTACCAGATTACAATCGTCAAAAAGATTTTAAGTATTACCTTGGGTTCTACATGTTTAAACATGAAGCAATAATGCAAGGAGAAAATCTGATGTTAAAATTTTTGGATGTTGTAAGGAGTAAGAAATGGTAAAACTGGTCCGAAAAAGAGAGCTAATAAGAATGCCTTGCAGAAGCTATAAGGTAAGTTCAAGTGCGTTAACTTATTTAAAAACTTCGGCTCAGTTCCTACAGATAAGAGCCACGTAGTAGATTAAGAACACGTATATTAGGTAGTAGGTGGAGAGTAGTATCAAATAATAATAGGTTAGAAATTCTTCAGAAGGTATGGTAGGTTATATTACATTCCCCAACAATGACGCGGGCGTGCAGGTGTACTTTGCCGCACCACTCGAAATTGTAAGGATATAATTCTTTCACTGATATCTTCTTGTCCCCTAAAAGATTTGCAGTGGGCGACATGGAAATATCTCACTTGGTATAGCGTACATGAAATTCAAGGGGCCACCAGAAATATTTTTTGGAAAATTATAGTTCTTTTACAATTTGCGTATAAATACAGCTTTCAAATGTATGGCAACTAACAACTACAGTGCAAAGAAACAGAAACCAAGTGCTATGTGGCGCCGAAAAAGCATAAATGCTAACTGAATCAGAGCAGGGCAAAACTGCTGGGCCCGTGTCATAATGTAGGGATGTCCGAAAGGAGCAGGCGCTTCAGCGATGGTGGGCAAGGTTCTAGAATACAAGTTCACCACCTTGTTATTAGAAGAAATCCTTCAGTGCAAGCGGAATTTTGGTTAGGGAGTCTTAGTTTCTCCCCGAATCTTGCACACATATAGGATTTCCAGTGTTACTTCACAAAATATATCTGAGCGAGCGACAACGAGCGAAGGGGGTTAAAAGTCTCTCGGGGCTCTTCGTTTTCTACCTTCATCACAATTTAGACAAAAACGAGGTGCTCAGTTCTGGGGCCATGAAACGAGTTGGTTAAGATTCATCTTTTTGGATAATTAATAATTTCGGATAGGGGAAGATGGGATAACGAGAGGCAAAAGTAATTTAAAATGCTAACATTTTGCAAGTCACATTTCTGATTGTGCATATTTGGGCAACACACACATAGAAAATTATTTTATTTTTTCCCAATGTACAGGAAGACTGCAAATAAATTCTTTTAAAGTTTCAGTTGTCTCTTATTACCCCGTATGGGATAATAAGAGACGCTGACCTGATTTCTTTCATGCTGTACCTTGTTATGAAACTGAGATTGCAAGAGATATGCCTAGGATGTATTCTATTACCCTATATTTTTACATGTATTTATTCTGGCTACTTTTCTGCCAATTGCCATGTGAGAATGAAGGTTAGTGAAAGTCGTACATGAAAGTTGAATGCTTTTAATCACAAACTATATGACAACCAAGCTGCATCTGTGCCTAAAGTAATGGGGATGAATTGCTTAATTTGATGCATTTCGGCCGCTTCTGTCCACTATCCGGAATGGACAGGAATACCCATAATTTTAGCGAGAGGTTAATAATAAAAGAGTGAAATCAATTATCTTTAAATATCAAATATATTCTGATTAATTAATTTAAAGTGTATTATGTGATGTTTATGCTTTTGGATATAACATGACACTCTCAGTCGCAGAACCTATAAACCTCTGAGAATTTAACATAGGCAACAACACAGCCGATGACATACCTGTTGAGACTGTTGATGGAACCATGGACGATGAATGAACTGGAACTCGTTGTCTGGTATTCAGTTGTCACCCGACAACTGAAAGTCGGCTGGTCTCGAACCTGCGACCGAGGTATCTTGGAACCTCGTTCAGCTTCTTCTTATGATGTTCGCACCTCCAACGCTCTATGCAAACTCCCTCCTTCTGATCCTAAATCCAACAAAGAATAGGTTTTTATTCCATCTTCCAAACGATGGAATGTGTCCCCTCAACTTTGGAATGACGTCAAAATGTCACAGCTGTTAGAAACTTTCATTTCTTGATTGTTGTGCCATGTCCAAAATTCTCAAACAATTCATTTCTGCTAAACTGCATATTATGTCATACCCGAAATGTGTATTTGTGAACAAAGCTGAGTACACAAAATATTTTATAACAACATAGAGCTTACACGCTCTTTTCTTAAATTCTGTCATTTCATCGTTATTTACACATTATGTCTAGACGACATATAAACAATAACAAACATCATGCGTAATTACTTACAGCATGACATTGTTTACTTTTCTGATTCTGATTACACACAACATAATTTTATCTTATTAAGTTTTTGAAAGAGATTAACTTTTACAACAATAACAATAAAATGATATTAAATATTAATTACTTATCGGATCCATCTACATATATTAATTACAGCCTTTCATAATTTATGAAGTTTTTCACTGATTCTGAACATTTTGGAATGTCAAAATTACACATTGCAGTCATATAAAACTTTTTTTTTTATTAAAAAAGTAGGGCATACGTCGTAAATTATCTCTTTGTGCTACAATGACTTCTTTTGTTGCAGATTTATTTATTTATGGTTACATATAGATCACAACAGGTATATTACCTAATGATAGTGACCTAGTCATTTTGTATATAAATAGAGCATGCATGAATTCACTTACATAATTACAAATACACATTTATAGATATGGACATTTTAATTAATGAGTCGTCAATAAAATTGCACAATAGTTCTTAGAGAACGATTGCTTATAGTAAATGTGTCAAGTTCAGGATGACCTTCAGCATAGGAGTTAAAAATATAACACATTCTCCTAATACGTGACATGTATAGCGTATTTGTTCTAGCTGTAGGTAAATGAAAAGTACCGGTAATATTCCTAGGACCTGTGCGTTTACCTGGAACATGAAATTCTATCTGGAATAGTAAATGCTCAGTGTCTATATTATTTTGTAATTATTTCATTAAGAAAATCAAGAGTTGGGTGGTACGTCTTTCTTCGAGAGATGAGATATCGTGCTTACGAAGGGGGTCGGTATATTTTTCGAATTTTGGATATAATCCGGTTTCCTTCTAAGTTAAGTACCTCACAAAACGAGATTGAATCGCTTCAAGACGTGTTTTGTTTTTCTGACTGTTGGGATGCCATATGATTGAAGAGTACTTAAGTTTGGATCTAACGTAACTATTGAACAGGGTTTTAAGAACCTTACTATTTGAAAAGTCAAAGCCAAGTCTGATTACGAAGCCAAGGTTTCTGTAGGCCACACTAACAATGCGATTGATATACTTATTGAAGGAAAAGTTGGAGCTAATAGTGACCCCTAAATCAGTTACAATGTCAACTCTTTGTACGGGAGTGTTTATACTATAGATTTTAGATTATGAATTTTCTTTGTAAATGTAATAACGTTACATTTTTTAATGTTAAGATTAAGTTTGTTCGTTATACACTAAGTGTGTAGTGCGCTTAGATCTTCTTGTAGTGCGAGAGCATCGGAGGGCTGAGAAATGCTTCGATAGAGTTTTACATCATCAGCAAATAATAATTTAAGTCTTAGTACAGTTTGGTAGCACATTTGGGATATCATTTATAAAAATTAAGAATAATAATGGACCAAGGTTTGAGCCCTGAGGGACCCGTGACGTTACAATGAAACTTGGAGTTGTTATATTTTTATATATTATATGTTGTCTGCGATAAAAGAGACATGACATTGGAAATTGTCTAGCTTTGAGAGTGAAGTTGAATGAAATAAACTTGTTCAATAAGATATCATGATCCAGTGTATCAAAAGCTTTACTGAAATCCGTATATATTGCATCAACTTGATTTCTACTGTCAACATGTTCCGCAATGAAGTGTATGAATTCAACAAGATTAGTTCTTGTAGATCTCTTCGGCAGAAAACCATGCTAATATGAAGATATTAAAGGATGAATATGGTTAAAAATTCTTTGATAAACGATAGATTCAAATATCTTAGCTGGGGCAGATATTAAGGCAATGGGTCGATAATTTTGAACGTCATGGTTGTCACAGTTGCTTTTTGGTATTGGTAAAATATTCGAAATTTTCCACTTAGATGGGAACAGGGAAGCTAGTAGTGGATATTTTAGGATTTCAGCGCATCCTTTTATTACGTATGGAGGTACATCGTCCGGGCTAGGGGAGCTTCTAGGCTTGAGATTTTTAATTGCATTTCTACTTCTGTCAGATGTATGGGGTTAAAATTTAGGTTGTCAGTTATTTCAGAAGTTTCAAGATTTGAAGTATTTTGTATGTCATAGGTAGGTGACGAGTTGCTGACGATTTTTTGAAAGTGCTGTGTAAAAGCATTTGCAATTTCTAAGTTATCTTTTAAGATATTGTATTCAAATCGAACGGTGTTATGATCTGATTTTCTAGTTTTGTTTTTTACATACGACCAGAAAGCTTTTGGATTTTCTAGTATATTTTGTTCACAGACGTGTACATATTTTTTATGAGCTTCGTTGATTTCTCTGTTAAGGCAAGCTCTAATACTACAAAATTTTTCGTGATGATATTCTGAAAATACTCCCCCACGTTTCCATTTTTTATGATGGTATTTTTTACTTTTCACAAGTTTAATTATATTTCTAGTGAACCATATGGGATAGTTACGAGAATATCTTTTTAATGGAACACATTTGTCAAAGATTGAGTATAAAGTGGTATAGAACTCTTTTTACCGCAAGGTCAACATTAGCACAATCATTTAGCGTTTTCAGTCAGCACGCGAAAGTTCATTATACAAGTCGAAAAAATTTGCTTTGGATAAATTGTAACGCGGTTTTATTTCGAAAGTTGAAGATTTGGGTTGTTGTACCTGCCTAAATTCTATTAAGAGGGGAGGATGGTGGGGGTCGTCTGGGACTAAGGGGGTAGGGGTGTTCCAAGAACCGGTTTCAGTTTGGTTTGTAGTTTAAACCGAATCAATCGGTTTGGACTTCAAACCGGTTCGGTTCGGTCTGAGAACAGTTCAGTTAGGTTCGGTTTCTAACTGTTCGGTTCGGTTTGAAGAATGGTTCGGTTCGGTTTAAGAACTGTTGGGCCCTTTTTGAGGACTGTTTTGTTCGATTTTAGTTCAATATTTGAAATCGACAGAAATGCAGTTTGCATTATTAGGAACCGTCCGCCCAGACATTATAATAAGGCTGAATGTTACGTTTTTCGATATAACTTTATTCAGATTAAAATTATTTCGATATTACTGAAACAATTGAGGGGTCGTACTTGTGTACGTACTTTTACCGATGCTTTGGATTTTGGAATAAAACTTTTAATATCAGTTGGAAGACAACTTTACGGCATGGGCGGATTTAGGAGATACCGTGGTAAGGGGCAGGGCAGTTACTTGAAGGGTGGATGCTATTTCAGGAGAAGCTACGTTTAGAATGAAACATTAAACTCATCTTGAAATGACTAGGAGGGGGGGGGGGGCATGATTTACGCCCTGTATGTGGAAAATATCCTAGTGCAATATTATCAGGTGACCAACAAAATTTGTGCTGTTTTTGAGAACAATTACTTTTGTCGCGTTAGTGTGGTCAAATTGATTCTGATGACGTTACACAGTATGGCGCTAGATTCGTTGTACAAAAACAGAGGGGTGATTCGTGAGAGCAAAACAAACAAAACAAGTTCCAGTACACATAGGACGAGAAGCGTGTCGTTTACGTGTTATAGGCTACCGAAAGCGTGGGAAAACAAACTTTAGAGTTAAATATTGCACAAACTATTGATTGTAGACGTGATGCGGTTTGATATCAACAAAGGATCCACCTGCTTTATCCAAATTTGCAGTTTACAGATTTGTGCAATGGCGGCGCAGGGGATTCCCCAAAGGACGTTAGCGATTCCCTGACATTTTATCTCGTAAATTGAGTGGACAACAACATGTAAAGGACATTTCACTGCCTGGAAATAATACTACGTTGCAGGTCAATATACTCATATACGAAGATAAAAGATGGCGGATGAAGTAAAAATTACTGTGTGTGGTTGCATACCTCCTCAAAGAGTACTAGTAAAGTCGTTGTACAAGAATTCAATGGAAACTTTACGTCGCTAGAATGTAAAAATACGTACGGCACAAGCCGATAAGTAACAGAAAATAAAGAAATTCCTATTGCTGATCTGCTCATATTAATGGTATCGCAACGCATCTACCTTTACAACTACAGTAATTGAATAAGAACAACAAATAAAGAACGCGTAATAATAATAATAATAATACACATAACTGTTTTAGCATATTCATTTCGATCAGTACATAACACAAATGCGACTACAGTACATTTTTTCTCAATCAATGTTCTAAACTGACGGATGTGAAACAAAATATTTCTGGTTCCAAATCGTATAAAGGGACTGCACACAGAAGGTAGTTGTAGGAAGCAAGGTACAGAGGGGAGTCTTTGTTTACATGGAAAGAGGATGGCTGTCAGAACGGACACTTCAAAAGGTGTTCAAAGTTTCAATCCGCCACTTCAATGCAAAGATTACAGCGGCGTCGAAGGGAAAGACGCTGCGAACGCGTTGAAACACTCCTGGCGTTTCCTGAATGCTCCACGCTGCAGCAACAATTCGAGCAACCAAATCTTCCTCTGATTGCACAGGCGTCGCGTAGATTAGTGTTTCATATAGCCCCAGAAAAAGAAATATATGGCGTGTAATGCATGCACCCTTTGGGCATGGAAAGAGTACATCTGATTTTCGTGAAGCATGTTCCAAACCTGCCGATGATGTGTGTTAATTTCAGCAGCTACTACCCGTGTGCTGGTGGACGGTTTTCTCTGATCTAAAGCAAGAATTTCCTCAAAACCCACAGTCCATACGGTTCTGTTTCGTCCAGCATTGGGCATGTGTGCTTCCAGCAATGTCTGCCAGTTCCTCACGTGTGTACTCCTCCATTACCTCTGTAATCACAGTTGTTGGCCGTATGGTGATGAAATAAAGCGAAATTAAAGTGGGAAATGGTAGATGTTTCCTCGTCAATGTGTTCACTGTCCAGAATCGAAGATAGCGAGATTGCAACTTAGTGCAACTGTTCTGTCAGAGAATGATATTTATGCGTACGATTAGCAAATATACAAAACCTACATCGTCACGGAGAAGATACCACACCCAGAGCCGACGGGGAAGGGGGGGGGGGCTGGTAGCAAGAGGGCGCCGAACAAGAAATAAGAAAAAAGAAGTGTTGAAAATGAATAAACGATGTGGTGCCCCGTAAAAGTATTGGTGCCCTATTAGACCAATATTGTTGTCGGTTTGCAAAGAAATAGATTTCTTAAAAATTTTCTTGCTCGCTACGCTCGCAATCCAAACGTTTCAGTAAAACTCACAAGAAGTTTTTACTTATTACTTAAAGAAAGTTATTATATAATTTGTTAATAACGATGTGATATACAAGGTGCCGAGTATTGACTTACATTGTACGTAGGAGCGTTTGCAAAATCAGAAACGGTCAAAGTCTGAAATATGTGTTCGGCGTTTTGATGATGATGAGTCTGATTACGCTTTTCTTATAATATTAATCACGACGGCGAGAATGAAAAAATGAAAAATGAGAGAAATGAAGACACACATGCAAGCTGCTATTTGAGCAGGAATACTAAAAGTGAAGGAATAATAACATTTTCGTATTTGAAGAAGTTGTAGAATAGGGGCATAACAGGTTAGAACTTAACCCAACGAATTTCATCTTTTTCAAAGACTGATCACTACCAGTGATTTTTTATTTATTTATTTATTTATTCCGTTGACATATGAAATGCTTCTAATTTGAAGGAATTTATTGGGATCATTTCTCCATCAAATACTTGTATTGCCAGGATTTTTTTTTGTGAGTACGTGGTATCTAGTTGTATGATATTTTTTATATATCTACATACGTACAAAAGACACTCAAACATTTTATATATTAAATATATATATATATAATATATATATAAATATATACAAACATTTTATATATATACTGCAATGAGTACTTTCCGTCTCATTGCTATTTTATTCTTTTATTATACACAAATCTGCTAACTGGTCGTATGTTACGAGTGAGTTAAAGATTAAATTCAGCTCCATTTGGACACAGCTGAATTCGCTTTGACAGAGTTCGCTTAAGTTTTGGTTAGCCAATAGTAGACGAAACTACGTTGCAAACCCTTTGGACAGTTTAGTTTGTCAAAATTTTACCGACAGTTGTGAACGGTACAATTCGGTTCAGTTTGAGAACGGTTCGGTTCGGTTCGGTTTGTGAATGGTTTGGTTTGGGTTAGGTTAGGTTAGGTTTGGAAACGGTTGTTTCGGTTAACCGTTCCAAACCGGTTTAAGTGACAAACCGAAACCGCGGTTTACGTTTTCAGGAACCGTCCGCCCCTATAAGGGAGGTTGTTCGTGAGAAACACTGACATTAGAGATATTGGTAAGGACTAAGTCTAATGTCTTACCGTAGAAGCTGTATCAAAATGAAAACTAGCCTGCGTGAATACTTTTAACAATAATGAAATGAAGCTTTAAGCCCTAAAACAGAAAACAGGTCTAGACCAAAACTTTTTAAACCAAACATTCTCTTTTTAACAGAATAAACCCTCATAATATTTACAAGTTGTGCTCTTTTAACAATGAACGGATTATTTCCTAATAAATTTACAGTACCATAAAAGATAAACACTTTATTCATTTCCTGAATATCATCATGAGGAACCCAGTGGAATTTTAATTTTCAGTTAGTGAACGTGGGAAGACGAAACTACTGTCTCGTATTAAGCGACAAAACAAAAAAATGTGGTAATAAGAGACACGCATTTTCTGGCAAGTTAATTTATCAGAGGAAAACTGGAACAATCCCACTTTGAAGTATTACTAGTGCTGTACAAATGTATACAACCAAGTTTTGGAAACATTTGTAACTAGTTTGTTAAAAAACCGACTTTAGATACCTAAAGTTTTTTGGAAGACACTTTTTGAAAGGCAGAAAAGAGGGTAAATAAGTTGCCTAAAAGCAATGAATTTTTTTTTTAGGCTTGTACACAGAAATATTCAGTAAGCTGTGGGTTACTATTTTTTTTTTTTTTTTTTTTTTTATTTTTCTGATGATAAACCAAACTACTAGCCTTTTTGTTTATTATTACTCTTCTAATTTATTTTGACG
This sequence comes from Thermobia domestica, assembly GCF_964235325.1. Classification (NCBI taxonomy): domain Eukaryota; kingdom Metazoa; phylum Arthropoda; class Insecta; order Zygentoma; family Lepismatidae; genus Thermobia; species Thermobia domestica. The sequence continues at coordinate 61,196,012 of NC_137469.1, forward strand.
TAATTCACCCAACTTGCCCTAACAAAACAAAAATAACCAGGAACATTAGTAACATCAGATAATGCAAAACAATATACCTGTTGCGAATAAATGAACTTCAAAGAACACCACACTGTATGCCACAAGAAACATTTTGTAAACACATGAACCAAGAAAAAGAACACTAAAAGAATCTATAAAATGTACGCAGAACACACGAGGTGTAAAGCAATATATCTAAGTATTGCCATATAAACACCTCGACAGATTCACACAATACAATCTCTACCACCAATGAACAATTCAAAATTGTCTCCGAATACGAACACGAAACAATGGAATTTCGAATAAAATAAAAAGTAAAGTAAAATAAAATTTATGCACCGAAAATCAAAGAAATAACAAAAAACTTCATTTATCTAAAATTATAATTAATTAAAACACTAGCTGAACCTGCGCTCTCTACGCAGCGCATCATTTGCATATGAGCATATATCTTTCTCATTCCTCACAATATATGTACATGTCCCTTTACAGATACAAGTAAAAGAAGTCTTGATAAAAAAAAAAAAAAAATAAATAAATAAATAAAAAAATAAATCGGCAAGGGGTATCATAAAGGGGAGATTTTTTCAATTATTTTTTCTCAATATCTCGCACCGTTTGCAAGATTTGAGCCTACTTCCGGTTGGAGTTTCTAATTCATGCATGACCAGTGTTTTCTTTCTTCTTGCATGCAGTATGTAATAAGCAAATACATTACATATACAATTAATTATAATGTCAGTTATATATGATGTTCATTGGGCAAAACACTCCAAACAATAAAGATTTATCTTGGTTATTCTTCGTCTCGAGAAATGGTTATTCTTCCTTTTTCATTATTATTTGGCCGTGAAACAAACGCCTGAGAAATATACAACCCCAATATACAACAATGTGGTGTTGGAATGTATAATACATAGGATATGATGCTTTAGTTTAGGATATGATGCTTTAGTTTTTTTTTTCTTTCTTCATTTCAACGCTTCCAGTGTACCCTAAAAAAATGTAATAAAGAAATAATGGCCATGTTTTTTTCGAATATTTAATTAGAACTCAACAATCTACGCAAAATTTCCAATCGATCAGTGAAAATGTCATCTTTCTAGAGCCTGTAGTTTCCGAGATTCATTGTCGAAAGGATTGACCACAAACATATAAATGTTCTCAACATATAGTTTAAAAAAACTCGAAAGATGGAAGCACAATTCACATGCATTGATTTTAGAGAAGGCTTGTTAAAATACAAAGGCTTTGAACAATAATTTTATATCATAAACTTTATGAAAAAGATATAGTTAACTAATTTAGACTATTTAAAGTACAAATACTTAAAATGTTTGTCTCTGTTAAACGTGAAATCACATAACCGTAAATGAAAGATTTGCAAGCTGAAGTTATAGGTTGGAGCTCAGGCACTTTTAATTGCTATTGTAGCATTTCAATAGATAGATTAGTATTACTTTATGTATACTACAATAGATCTACATATAACTAGTGTGGTTAAGTATACGAACATGGTAACGGACTGTACAAAGAAGTTCAGTGTTCTTAGTTTAGGTAATAGTATATTTCAACGATTAAAAAAAAAAAGTCCACAAACTGGAGGAAAAGAATAAGGAACGAAAAGGAACCAAAATAAAATACGTAAAATATATTAATTAGTTTTATAAAGGGAGACCTGTGTTCTAGAACCTTCCCGCGATTGTGGGTATACGTATAAGCGAGGGTAGTGAAAAGAATTGGGCTTTGGCAATAAGTTTCAGTAGCACTTACCATGGTTTCGTACTACTAACGCTTCACTTGTAAATATAAAATACAGCTTCTGTGCACTGTGCAGAAATACACTGCCGGCGGAAAATAGCATCTAACAAAGTCATCTTTCATATGCACTCACTCACTTTATCCGTTGCGGTCGCTAAGTGGTAGAGCGTTCACCACTGGTGCATGGGGTCCTTGGTTTGATCCTACCTCACGCCAAAGTGAACTTTCTGGTGGACAAACACCGTGTGTGTGGGTTTTCTCGGGATTCTGCCGTTTCCTTCCACTTTCTTCATTCCACCCTTTTTCAGCATCACTGTCTCCTTTAGCAGGGTGTCTATCGGTCACGCAAGTCACGAAATCAGAAAACGGTCATGAAAGTCAAGAAAAAGTCACGAAATTTAGCTTTTGGTCACGATTTTTTTAAACTACAAATGTAAGTACAGATTGGAAATTTTTTTTCTATAAAATGTCAAAATTCATCACCAAAAAAGTCTATGGTCGGTTTTAGACGCTAGTAAATCGCAAACAAATCACATTTCTATCGCATGGGTGAAAGTGCAGCCTAATCCAAACCCAAATTCGCTCTTGAGAATGTTACGAAATTTTATGATTTGGTGAAGAAAAGGTCACGAAATTTCATTTCGGAATTTTAGTAGACACCCTGTTTAGCCAAGTTGGTATAACCGAAGGACGTAGAACTTAAAGATTTCGTTTCATTTTTTTTTTTTTTTTTCACTTTATCCATCGTAAAGCACTTGTAATGATTTTACACTAGTAACTCTACACCTGTAAACGTAAAATACAGCTGTATTGCATTGTATTTAATTCTGTCGGCTGTAGAAAATTGTTCCTGATAAATATTCAATTTTACCTCTAAATCTTCCAAAATGTGATGCGCCAAAACCAAGGTGGATTGATTTAAATCACTTATCGTCGATTTAAATCGAATTCCGAAATAAATTAATTTAAAGTGAAAATAAGTAAAATCCCGTTTCTGTTCTGTTATTTCGATTATGCAAGTTAATAATCATAATACAATGAGACTCAAATATACAGTATAGTATGAAAACAAGTGTCATGCAGAGAATGATTAGGAAAACTCCCGTTTTGAACAGGTGACGGAGCAATTCTGCTTTTCTTCTTTTCGTAACATTGGGTTTGGGTTTTAAAATCGTTAACTATTCCAACGGGGAAATCACCATCGACATTTAAGACAAAAATTCTTTTTTGTGCGTGTCTGTTTGTTTGTTCCCAAATAATAGGGCGTATTTAGAGGGGTCCTATCCCCCTCTCCATTTTGGGGGGGGGGGGTAATTTTATAACTTTAGGCGAAATTTATGTATTTCATGCCGCAAGCTAGTTTTGAGTTTTTAAAAATAGGTCCCTGCCAAATATCAGTAACTTTTGTGAAAAAAGTGTACTTTTTCCTTAATGCTTAACCTTTTAAATTAGATCACCTATTTTTAGGTGATAGGGTAGAATCTTCATTATTCGATTAAAAAATTACAAACAAGGCTTTTTACTTCATTTTCTTCAAGACTGGAGACATTTTAGAACACGTTACATATGCTTTCACGCCTTTCCGTTAAGGCATAGTGTGTGATGACGTCATAAATTTAAAAAGATATTTTTTGTTATGCAAATTATTATTATTTTTTGGCGGGTTACATTTTGCATTCAGAAGACTGAAATTTTGCACACTCGTTCAGTGCACCCCTTAATAATTTTCAGATGTTTTCAGATCTCTGCGTGGAAACAGCGATGTCCAGAGGGGCAAAAATGTTTTTTTTTAAAAAAGGATATTTTCTTAAACAAAGATAACTTTCTTCGTGATTTTCCCGCCTCAGATAGAGAGACATGAATGGTACCGTTTGAAAGGCTGTTCTATTCTGAAGAAAATGATGTACGTACTTTGCTCCTAGGATAAATAGGGATGTCTCAGGAAACTGTTACCTGAGATCTTGTTTGATACGCGAATCTGGCAGGAAGGTTGTCGTATGCCATTGACAACACCAGACCACTGATATGTCAGAAATTGAGGGATAACTGGAAGTTTTAATTCGTCCGCCGCACAGTGAAGTATTTAGTCTTGAAACCCAGACAAAAATATTTACCATATAGTATCATAAAATAATCGATTAAATGAAATTAATTTGTGTTTACCTACAGTTCTAAAGATACATTATAGCCAAAACCTGGTCCTGCACTTTTGAACAGTCAGGAAAATCAGAGAAATTATATTATCTTGTGTATTAATTATTTTTTATTGCTTTAAACTGTCTATGATAAATACTTTGAAACATTTTAAGAGGAAATGCTTGCTATTTTGCTATTAATTAACATTTGCTACATCAAATAATGGATAAAAAAACTAACATAATCATAAAATAGAAACAGTAATAAACTTTTTTTTAGATATACTGTACAAGGTGTGGCCAAAAGTCTGAACCGGGCTAAATATTTAAGAAACTAAATGCGGTCGATCCGAAGTGATTGGGATCAATGTTGGTGGTATGGAGAAACATTATGACATGGATAAGGTTGTCGTCCGCCATCTTGGTGGCCGCCATATTGGAATCAACTTGTTTATTTTAAGTGCAATATGGTCATATGGCATATTAAACAACATCCCCGTTCGAAGAGAAATCCAATGGTAAAATTATTTTTTCAAAATCTGAAACGGCTTTGAAGTTTTATATGAATTTAGGATCGATTGTGTTATTTTTCAGACGTAAATTTTAAGTGTGGAGCATTGTATGGACGGAAACTGACTGTATCTACTTTTTCTTGTAGGTAGGATGGGATGTTAACTCGAGAGGAAAGAATTGAAATTATCCTTTTGGCTGGAGGACGCGATTAGGATGTCGTTCATTGAACATGGCTGCTGCTATTGCTGAACTGCATCCCCTAAGTCGAAAATGTTTGTTTCTAGCCTCAGCTGCTTCCTCTCAGAGTTACTCAGTAGGCAAAATAACATGTTTTATGATTGCTGGGCCATGAATGAAAACTTTATATAGGGCTGGAATCATCGAATATGAATCATATAGTTTCACATAAAATTCTGCAGTGGCAATAGCGAAGTTCTGAAATTTCTTCACGTCTATTTCATGGCCACAAGAGATTGCCTACAGAATAATCTTGAAATATTTTTATCAAGTTTAACTCCACATCAGTTATTCGGGCAGCAGTTTCATGGTCAGCAAAAAACCTCCTTGAAGTGTTTTCATCGCTCGTATTGCCATGGCCTCGCTTAGGGACGTCCACTAACAAACCAACATCTTCTCTGAAACTGGTTTGAATTTCTTTTCTTCGTCTCTTTAACTATGGTTTTCTCTTCTGATTTCCCTTGTCATTGTTTAATAGGGATTTTGTAGGCTATGTGTAATATTGATTCGAAAAACCTGATTCTTGTATGAAGGACAGACAATCTAAACAAGGGCAGACAACAAATTTCATACGTCATAATTCATGGTGCAGTTTATGAACTTAAAAGTCTCAGTAAATGTCATTTATTATAGAATTAATTGCATGAAACCCTACTTGAAAAATTAATTCTACTTTTCTGTATAAACTGAATCAACTAAACATTGAACTCATAGGTTTGTCAGAAAACTGCTGTAAGGTCTTCTGAACTCACGTAAAAACCAAATTAGATATAATTTATAAATACATTTTTATTTTTAATGGGGCAATTTCGGACAAAATTTTATTCTTGGACTAAGTTAACAAAAGATTGAACTCTTAATTGCAAAAGGAATCATTGATCAACTAGATTCAGAACATAAACAAAAACACTTCTTAACTTGTAAATTTTATAATTTTTTCTTGCAAAAAAACTCTCACATTTCATTACATATTTAACCACCAAGACTTAGAACTAAAATGTTAACATGTCATCAAATTAAAACTTCAATCAAGTATATTGCTATTAACAACGAATTTTAGATGTAGTGTGATGCATTTTATAAATTTCTATAATGTTAGTTTGTTTGATCAAAATTTTAAATAACTATTATTGTTTAGTTAGTGTTTTCAATATATGCAAAATATTAATTGTTAATTTTGTTTTAATACTGTCTAGTTAATGATTAGACAGGCCTGAAATGACATTTTCGTTAGTTTTGAAATCCTACTCTGTTTCCAACTCCTCCTCCCCCATTCTTATTTGTTTTTATCACTCCCACGTCTTTACTTTGATTTTCACAGGTAACTTCATAAACCATTTCAGACATCAGGAAAATAGCTTTTGAAAAAGGATGTTCTTTTAGTATTAATTGGAGGTGATTTCACAAATCTGGTATATGAAGTTCCCAGTACTTACTGGATTTGATGTTTCCTTATTGTACGGCAGTAACGTAGAAATATTCCTCAAATAATTAAAAAAAAAAAAAAAATCTTAGAGTAGCATTCGAAGTCGAAGTTCGCTATTGACTCCCCTAAACGCAAGAAAATTTAGTCGCCCCGTACTTCGTATGCCTCTAATTCGAACTAAAACAAGCTAGCTGTTACTTTTTCTTAAACCACACTCAAAATCCGGTAGTGACACCATTTTTTCTCTTGAATATCACTCATTTTCTACGAATCACAGAAAAGGGAGCTCTAATCTCTACACTTTAATCAATGAAGCAACCAACCACTAAACGTATAGCCACACTATACACATTAAAATATATCGCCGTTGCACTGCCGTAAATATTGCAATTCTTGCTTGCAGATTTTGATTCTTTATTGTTGGCACTAGAGGCCTGTTGTTCAAGACTTTACAGTTACTGTTACAACACCAAATGTACTCATGTAAAGAAGAGTTATGTATATTGCTTTTGATTTTTCGCTGGCGTGGGAGACCTGTGTTCGATTCTCGGCGAGAGTTCATGTAGTTCGGATTCCACGTTAATCAGTAGGTCCACGTCTCATAGTCTCGCTGCTCAACGGGACGTTAAACCCACATTCAACTCAACTTAACTCAGAAACGTTCTCGCAAGATACTTCCGGAGGGGGAAGGCAAAAGACCTTCATAGAAGCGAAGTCGTGAACACACGCCCACCTTAATAAACATAATACTTCAAAACCCAAGGTGTGACCCGGGGGAATTTCATCCGGGGCATTTCTCCGATCTTGCTCAAGCTGGGTTACCAGTATTTTAGCATTACTACATTAACCCGACACTTTTTCAATTTCATATCCTTGGGAAATCTGAGATTATCACTGCTGTAGTATGAGCAAGCAAGTCAAATATATTTTGACATGTGTTACAAAGAAGCGAACCCCCTTTCGAAGAAGCGAACCCAGGGGGATTACTCCCCGCTGCTGGGGCCGTGTTTGCAATATGGGTTTAAAGCAAAATTTAATTAAAAGGATTTTAAGAATTCTGTAATAATAAAACGTGCTATGTTCAAACTACCTATTTCTTCACTTATGTTTGAGCATAAATATAACTTCATAATAATCCTTGAAACACACAAATGAAAGTGCAATAAATGTAGAGCAAATATACAGGACAATGTATACTCATGTCCAAAATTATTGTCGCATACCAGGGATGGCAAAAACCATGGTTTTTATTTAAAAAAAAACAAAAAAAACGGTTTTTTTGGTTTAAACCAGGTTTTTATGGTTTAAATGATTTGTTCTATATATTCATATCATATATGGACAGAAATAAGTTTGTTTTGCCTTGATGTTATTATGCAACAACCGGGTTATGCTGGAAGGGGTCACATAAGCTTAAAGCGGAATAAAAACCGCTTCTCGAGTTACATCCGAGAGAAATTGTCCTCCATTTGAACTCGGAACCAGGACTAATTGGCCACAAATGCGATACGTCTGCCGACTCACTCACGAAGGAATCCTGATTAAAAAAAAAAAAAAAAAAATACGTTGTACTGATCTTTACATGCTTCTTAATATAACTGTCAAGAGTCATTTCAGAAGGACAAAAAGATAAACAGTTGCACAAGTGAAACCATTACACAGAATTAATTACATATGAACAATTTCAAAGTACGACGGAGTACAGAAGAAGTAATCTAGTTCAAGTTAGTTAACAACGACTTTTATTGGTCCAAATTAAAGAAATACACCGACTTAATCTGCATATCAATAAGAAAAGGGAATAAAGATACGAATTATTTGAGTCCACTTTGGCTCAGACTCATTTATACATAAATAGATACCAAAGATACTTATTTCACTAAATGCCTCTCGTGGGGTCTGTATGACCCCCCCCCCCACACACACACACAAAAAGTACGACATTTTCGATGTATTTTATCAATAGTAAACATTGAAACGAAACAATATTTACAATTTTTCTTCGATTGCAATTACATAACAATAATAACAACTACAAAAAAATCACAAAATAAACATTTATAAACTTGTAAAAAAAAGTTGCTTTTCTAGTATAATCTTTTTGAGTAATGAATGGGGAATTTAGGTCTGAATATAATACGAATAATATACGGGAGTGAAACGTGATAACCCACAAATGTGTGTTCATCAAGATTTTACAAACACTTACACTTTTACGAACATTTTTTTGTTTTTTGGTTTAAACCAGTTGGTTTTTTTGAAAAAACCAGCTGGTTTAAACCACCTTGGTTTAAACCAGCCAACCCTGTCGCATACCTATAAATATGTTGTTCTAGGAATATAATTTGATAACAAATTCGCCCGGTATTTCTTATAATGTTAGTATGTAGCAAAGTTCATGTCAAAAGAAAAAATGAAATGAAATTTTTGAGTTTTACGTCCCACAATTATGCCGGCTAGGCTAAAGGAGACGGTGATAATGAGAAATGAATGAAATTGTGGAATGAAGAAAGTGGGAGGAAGCGGGAGAACCCTGAGGAAACCCACGCACACGGTCTTTGTCCAACACAAGGTTCACTTGGGTGTGATTCATGTCAAAAGAGCAGTAAATAAGAACAATAAAACGAAAATAAAACTTTCTTGTCCATTTAGCAACATTTTGTTTTACTCATTCTAATTTTCGTATTTATATTTTTTTCCTATGAAATTTACCACAAATATACATTTCCCGATTATACGCATAGTATCAGTATTAAAAGTACCCTGCAAAATCATTAAATTATATTCTTACAAGAAGACAGTTATAGATATGCGACAATCGTTTTGGACATGAGTGTACATTATAGAAAATATAAATTACAAGCTTATTTGTAAGAAGTGTGCAAGTGGGATACGTTTTAATGTGGAAGAAGGAAAATACGGAGACTAGAAAAAACCTTTCGCTAAATGCTTCATCAGATAGTGGAGGGAAAGTAGGAAGAAGGAAATTTAAAGAAGAACATAATTGTGAAGCTTCCAGGTGGAAACATTACATGAAATGAGATCATGTGTTGGGTTAAGAATTGAAAACAAAAGTTGTTTCAGGTGGAGGAAGGTAGGTAAGAGTAATAAATGAGGAGAGAAAATTACCTTGCGAATTTCTTTATTATTTTCGCGATCATTTTTTGTAAATACTTTTCGTTCTGTATAATGTTAATTCAAATATTTTGCTTGAATCAATTGAAATATATTTCATTTATGTAATTCTAGTTCAATTTCTTCATTTATTAGTTTTGTTTTCTCTTGCAGACTAACCTATTCCATTAATTTTATCTTACTCCGTGTGAAATTACTATAATTTCAACGTTGCAACACTATCACGAGATCACATTTCAAGATGGCCTCAGACTTGATCACTTTAGAGCTACGTTTACATTCTTTTTCTTCCTACTTTTTCTGTTTAATTAAACGTTTTAACTGTAATGTTCGTAGTGGTATAGGGTCCTTTTTTTCCGCTCAAAAACTTGCGTAATATTTCTTCTGTAGAAAGGGCGAATCCTGAAATCGGGGTGTTGGGAAATCAAGCTGAAAATTTCGCAAGTACATTAAGATAGTAAGGGCGAATCTTTATTTATCTTAAAACTATGAGAAAACTAAGGACGAACCAGGGCAAAACGCGGTATCTATGTGTATCATCCAGATCTGTCTGATGCGAGGAAGAAAGAAAGAAATCCTTTTTCTGAATTCGCCCTTTCTCTTCCAAGCTCCTGATATAGCACATTCCGATTTTGAAAGTAAGTCTTCTGTTTTGCTTTGTAGTTGAAAGAAAATAGAGGGGAATAGGTCCTATGTTTTGCGTGATTGCTACAAGTTAGTTATTTCACTTTAATTTGCACCACTCTCTTCCTATAACGTCATGTTCAAGTAAGCATACCCAAAAACGTAACATTATTATTATTATTATTATTATTATTATTATTATTATTATTATTATTATTTTAAAAAGTTCCCTAAGTCATTAAAATCTTTCCTTTATTTATAGTAAGTTCGTACGTTAACGTCTCATGGCATAACTTATTGGTAGTTCACAGCTGTTCGGAAACATCACTTCTATTCTCAGTTAGTACTTTCAATATTCTAAATAATAATCAAAACGATAAAATTAATGAAACTAATCATATGTACTTCACATAATGAAGAATACACATTCATAACAAATACTCCACTTTATTTGTATATGAAATCAATTTTCCTGGACATCAATCTTTTCTATTATTATTATTATTATTATTATTATTATTATTATTATTATTATTATTATTATTATTATTATTATTATTATTATTATTATTATTATTTTAATATCCTTTACCATTTTTTCTTTATTAATAACACGGCCAATGCAGTGAGACGATTGTGAATTTTGACATTTCTTTAAGTGCTTTGGTCCTCTTTAATGTGGTAAATCATCTTGTTTTTTTAAGTGAACATTGGAATATTTACTATGATTTTTAAGAGCTTTGTTGTACGCTGGTAAATCGTAAAGCTCCAATATCTTTCTACAGATTCATCATCAGTTTTGTAAATTTATTAACATCTGCAGCATTAGACTCAAAATATCTGTTGTCTCGTATGCTTGGATTGCACTAGATGGTGCTTTCTAACTCCTCTGTAGTGTTCACGGCATACATGCAGCTTGCAATACAGCAAGTTATTATGTAAAATTGAAGAGGTGGTGCTATCAAATACTGAGGCTTCCTACTTGTGTTCTTCAGTTGCTGCATCAAGACCCTTCACGATTGATTGATGTGTTTTTCAGAAGCTGAACTATTTAGGATTAGACTCAACGTTTAAAAGTGGGATCTGAACCACTGAATTCGTTCGTGCTCTTCCACCGGCAATCAAACCAGGACCTAATGTGAAGTGTGTGTGTTTACAACAGATGTCTGAGAATGTACAATCCTGATCAAAGCTTTCTTCCAATGAGTTTTCAAGAGTTCATGATTCTATCGTTAATAATGTAATTTAATAAAATAATATAATTTAATGAATTAAAATAGAGTTTATACAATTATCTCATCGTTACTTCATATCCAATACACAGTTACTTCACACTTATACACTAAAACCATTTACACTTGTCTCTAGACCAGCAACGAGGGCAAGACATTTTGTGAATTCAAACCAAAACACCAGGATAATCTGAATTAATGGACCCATAATTTATACATAGAGCAAGTTCAACTTACTCAAAATTTTATGTAATCAATTAAGTGATCTAAGGTTTTCTTTTTTCAAGGTTATTATGACGCTTAACAGAAATATAATAACTGCAGTCGGGTTGTGATATAACATTTTTCACGCCCACACTAGTTGAATTCAATGTATTGTAATACAGGGTGTCCGAGAAGTCCTTCCCTGATTACAGAAATTGATAACTCAGGCTAGAAATAAGATAGAAATATGAAACTGGTGTTGAATTGTTTACAAACTATAAAAGTTTTGGTCTGTGTTAGGTTTGTTCTGTTTTACCAAGTCTCAATTTTGTTTGTTTTAGTTTTGTAGTACGTAAGTAAGAAGCCCAAGAAGCCATGCCAACCAACCAGTAGAAGGCACAGTGTGTCCTGTGGTACCATGAGACACGATCACCAACCACGGTGCAGAGACAGTTCCAGACAACATTTGGGAGGACTCCACCTGATGTCAAGAGCATTAAAGCGTGGTATGAGAAGTTCAAGAACACAGGGTCGGTTGCTGACCTTCCGAGGTCTGGTCGACCAAGAACCTCAGCAGACACGGTGGAGGCTGTGCGGCAGTCTTTTCTGAGAAGTCCTAAGAAATCGGTGCGCAGGGCCTCACGTGAATTACAGATGCCAAAAAGCTCTATCCATGACATTTTACACAAACGTTTATTGTTTCGTGCGTCAAAGTGCAACTCGTTCAGGCCTTGTTGCCCGACGACGGTACACGTCGATATGACTTTGCGGTCGAAATGCTCTCACGTATTGAGGACGATAATGATTATCTCAGACGAATTGCCTTTTCCGACGAAGCGACATTCTTTGTCAGTGGAGTAGTGAATCGCCATAATGTACGCATTTGGGGTTCAGAACCCCCCAGGGAGGTCAGGGAGTTCACCAGAGGCAGTCCAAAGGTGAATGTTTGGTGCGCGTTATTGCACGATCGAATTATCGGGCCATTCTTCTTCGCTGAGGATACCATCACATCTGCAGTGTACCTGGATATGTTGCAGCTGTATGCTGTTCCTCAGCTACTTCAGTATCGCCCCGATGTCGTTTTTCAGCAAGACGGTGCACCACCTCATTGGGGTTTGGACGTCCGTGCCTATCTCGATAGGACATTTCCTGGGCGATGGATTGGTCGTGGTGGACCAACAGCTTGGTCTCCACGCTCTCCTGACATAACCCCATTAGACTTCTTTTTATGGGGTTATGTCAAGGATGAGGTCTACCGAACACGTGTACCAGATCTTGAAACCCTGCAGCAACGAATAACCACAGTCGTTGCATCGATCCCTCCAGTGATGTTGGCTAATGTGTGGATGGAAATTGAATATCGCCTAGATGTGCTACGTGCTACCATTTGTGCTCATGTGGAAGTGTACTGATGTGACCAAAACTTTTATAGTTTGTAAACAATTCAACACCAGTTTCATATTTCTAGCCTGAGTTATCAATTTCTGTAATCAGGGAAGGACTTCTCGGACACCCTGTACATTTCTTCCAGTTCTCATTCTTGCATACTTTTTCACTAAACTATCTTAAGTGTATTACACCTGTTCAGATCCACTACGAATTTCCTTCAAACAACAGGCAAGGAAAGCAGAACAGTGACATTTTAATTTCATAATCAGCCATTCATTGCTTTCGTAAAATTTGCTTTAATATTTCGATAATATGTACACATTTTACTTTTCACTTCCTCAGTTTGACTGATGAAGGTCTAACTTCTTTCTAATCTATTGTATTTCCTAACTGCGCTGAACGACATATAGTAGTTCGCAACCGCTCAACAGAATTCATAATTACAGCTTCTGTAAGATTCACGAGTATTGAAATAGTATTTTAAGAATAGCTACATTACGAACCTATGTAAAAGGCGTATTAAATACCAGCAAATATAAGCTCCCTCCTCGCTATATGGTTAGTACGCGTCTTCGGAACGGGAAGCCCAGGGTCGATCTCCAGTGGGAACTTATGTGGTTCGGATCCCACGTTAAACTGTATGTTCATGTCTTACGTAAGCTCAGTGCTAAAAGATACAATGAACTCGAAAATCCAAACAATCAGCAAATATATATTTGTAGATAACCAGCATATCACCACGTAACACCTTTTCAGTATTGCCTCGTTGAGTACATTACAAATTGAAATGCACTGACAGAATCGTGTTTCGGAACATCAAATATAATCTTTGAGCCGAACTAAGATACGAAAGAAAGAAAAAAAAAAAACTGTGCTGTATTACACGTGGTGTTATGGTCTAATATACGTTGCCGCAAACAACAGTGCGCGTCTTTGACTGTTTTTCATGCTTTAAAGCAAATGTTGAAATAGGAAGTTCACTTTCGAAATTTCCTTCTTGTCCTCATAACTGAAGCTAAGATAGCCATGTTGGCACATATTTCAAAATCAGTTGAATTTTATTTGTTTGTAATCAATTAATTAACATTTAGTTCATTTTGAGCATGATACCCGTACCTGAACAATTATCGGCGTTTGTATTTTTTTTTAAAAAAAGGAAAAAAAAAAAAGAAAAAATTGAAATGCAATTTCATCCTACATTAACATGAGAATCTCAAGAGAAGAGTTGTATATCTCCATATTTTCCTCGTTACAAGTTGTAATTTTGTTTGTCCCATCAGCTCATTTTCACTATAAGAAATGTAGATAAGTGATTGAGAGAGTGAATTGTGGAATAAGTATTCTGTTCTTAGTTTATACTAGAGTACTTTAGTACTAGAGTAATAAAAGACGTTTATTCTTTGATTCTGTTTAAACTATCACGTTGCGGGATAATAGTCATTAACAGTTACCAACACAGCACGTTCAAATCCTCTTTTGAACGTCAGGAGACCGCAGTTCTTTCGTCCTTCTTTCCTTTCTACTACACACACAACCACCCATCACGTAACGTTGTTGGGAACATGGTGTAATGATGGGAAGTATATAAGGAAAGGGGAAACAAGTGGATAGTGTGTCTACATGTAAAATTTAAAGACAATTTATGGTGACTAATACGTTACGAGAAAGAAAAGAAAGCAAAGAAATGACACAGTAATATATTATTCTAAATATTATATCTTAAGAAAAATACACATTACCCTGTACTTGGTGGTGTATGTACTCTTGTGAACTGCATAAGGCTGCACCGCTGAGTTCGTAGAAGGTAATTATTTTTAATTTTTCTGAGGATTTCTTCATGTATAGTATTATTTTAAGTGTTTTCTGTGAATATGTTATCAATAGATATAAAAGGTCCGAAATTACATATGATAAAAGGTATTCGTATTTTTTTCTTTACAGGATTTGACATCTGGGAATTTGGGAAAGGAGAGTTCTTTGAATCTTGGAGAGAGGAGAAAAAAAAAAAAAGTCTGAATCTAGAGGATGGGCAGGATTATTTTACAGTTCAGTCGAGACAGAGAAAATTGAAAAATTGAATGTTCGTTTTCACTTAGTAAGAAGAAAGAACTCTTAAGATCCCAGAGTGCCGTGAAGTAGTGGTGATGATTGACCTCTGTAACGCAACGAAGAGACGTATCACTTAGCGTGTCTTTGAATCGAAGTTGACCCGTACTTTTCGGGGAGAAGAGTATTTTTGTAAGCAAGTATCTTATTAGATAGACTGGAAATGAAAATGTTACCAGTGTGTGTATATATATATTGAGAGAGTCCTTTTCTCTCGTCCTCTTAGGTATTCTCGTTTGGTATAAATTGTGTGAATATTCAGAATTGTGGCTAAGTATTTACAGCAGCAATAAGTGTCGGACATTGTTTCGATTTTCGTTCCGTTATTTTCAGATTCAATTCCTCGTGCTTAACAGTAGTGCTATTTATTATTCGTATGGAAACAATAGAACAGCCTTTTTATTCCCATCACTGTGGATATGTAATAAGAGACTTTAGCCATGTTCAATATGTTGATCGTAGTACTTCTGTATTTTGTGTCGTCTGAAAGCTTGACGTAATCTCTCACTGTACTTTGGTTCCTCTCTATAAGAAGAGGATTGGGGAAAAATAACTATATTTTGTTTAGCAAAACCTTCAGGAAAACATACTTATGAGAGCAAGTTTAGGTAGCATTTAGTTCGTGTTTGTAATTTATAGAATTATTTATAGAGTCAATCTTTTTGCGACGGAAGAAATAATTCAGAAGCAGTACGATGATCTTTACTTTTTGAATGATAAATTACTGTCAGATGTTTGTTAATACAATTGTACATTTTTACATTTAAGATCTTACTCTTTTAAATTTAAAGAGTTCACAAAAATGTCAAAATGTAACATTTGTATGATTAAATAATATATTGAAAAATTATTGTCAAACGCATGGTTTTGATTGTCATCTATAATGATATATGCACGTTAAAAGTAATACTTCAATTACCGTTTCCACCAATGGTATTTTACTCCTGTCCCTATATATTAAAAGTAGACCTTATAAATTTGTTAGAGATATCTCGAATTAGAATTCTGAGTATTGTGCTCATTTAGTTTTTATCATCTTTATTATCAGAATTCCTTTTCACATCCTTCCATTATCCCTTGTTTAGACTTGCATGCATTTTCATTATTCGGTAACTAAACTCAGTAGTCCAATGTGATTTAGAAGACAGAATAGTCGTCATTTAGTTAGACCTGAAACTTATCCTTAGCAGCAAAAAATAAATTTCATGACATTTTACCAAAATTTGAAATACGAAAGTTGGTAATTTACAACGGATATTTGAAGTTCATATATCATACACTCCATCCGTCAGTTCTTTTACATTTAATTAGTTTATTCATCTCGTAACTAAAGAAATAATGGAGCAGTATATATATATTTTTAACGACGTTTGAAGCTGTGTGAATAGACTCCTTGTCAACTGAATCCAGTTTCAACATACTAAATGATGAACTACAAATAACATCCACTCTTGTGAGTGGCGTGTGTCGATCGATTCAATACACATTGTTGTTGTTGTGCATGGTCACAGCAAGTATGATTGAGGTATTGTATTGTTTGGTGTCCGTTATCGGTACTATTCACGTAGATGAGTGTTATTCGTATATGTATTGTAAAATTCTGTCTGTTTAGGGCAGAGCTAAAAATGGTACACGGGAATTTTTGTGGACTTTCCCAGTAACTTTTATTTAAAAAAACAAATTCTTTTATGACACTAATAACTAATTACGGTTCAATATTAAGTTCCTTTAGATATTTGCTGGTTTGTTGATGAGTTTGTAGAAACGCAGAAACAAGCGTCCTAGAGTGACAGGATCCAAGGCTCTTGTGGCCACGAAGTGTGTGTAGTGATTTTTCAAAGATCAGGCGTTCTAGCAAAGGAATTCTGAGAGACCAGACGTCGTCCTAAATAGTTGTAAGGATAAAGCAGCTCTCAGAGACCAGCGTCCTAGAGAGTTATAAGGATAAAGCAGCTCTCAGAGACCAGCGTCCTAAAGAGTTATAAGGATAAAGGAGCTCTCAGAGACCAGCGTCCTAGAGAGTTATAAGGATAAAGGAGCTCTCAGAGACCAGGTGTCCTAGAGAGTTACAAGGATAAAGGAGCTCTCAGAGACCAGACGTCCTAGAGAGTTACAAGGATAAAGGAGCTCTCAGAGACCAGACGTCCTAGAGAGTTACAAGGATAAAGGAGCTCTCAGAGACCAGACGTCCTAGAGAGTTACAAGGATAAAGGAGCTCTCAGAGACCAGACGTCCTAGAGAGTGGAGATGATGATCAATCGGCGAAGATTGATCCTTTCTGGGGTGTGTTGGCTCCTTGTATCCAAAAATGTTGCCGACTTCATTAATTTTCGTTACTTGATGACATTGACGATGGTTGAAGACGTCTTCTTTCTGGTTGTCGTCTGAAGTTGTCTACAGCCAGCTCGTGGTGTTGGGAGCACGTGTAGAACTTTGCACCCCCGTGGCGTAAATAAAAAAAATAAGCCACTGGGTATTTTTTGGTTGGAATTTGCACATTGGCTGCGGTATACATTGGAAAGAAGCACTAGAACCTGCGCACAAAAATAAAAAAGCATTGATCACTTATGCAACACTGGATATGACACTTTCACCAATTATATATATATATAGGGTTGTTACCTTATGCTCAGCATAACGTAACATGGCCCGGTGCTTTTGAGCACCTTGTATATTGGAAGGGAAATTTTAATTTTATTTAGAATGTAAGAAAACTGTTTTCTTTTATAGTAGGAAAAACGTAGGTCGAAAATTTTGTGTAATTTTAGTAAAGTAAATCGTTTCAATGAATATTACATGAAGATTACATGATTATTAATTATATTTTGTATATTTTACGTATTTATCCAAGAATATATCATTATTTTAGACAAATAAGTGTATATTCCAGCCTTTTTAATGATTCTCAGTTTATTTTTATTCATATTTCGACATAGGGAATCCTCACAAGAAAACTAAAAATTTTATTTCGTAAAATCTTCTTCAAAATTCCAAATTAAGAAAGTCAGCCATAATTTCTTCTTGGTGCATCTCTTTGTTTTCGAAGTAAATTATTCGATTGGATAATCCACAATCACAGCTGCGGCTGAGATTTCGGTTTTCTTTGATCTTCGCACAGAAGCCTATCATCCGATAGTTACGTCACGATTATCTTCCAATTAGGGATCATCTTCATGTATTTCTTTGTCTTACGGCGTCAGCCATTTCAGGAGACAGACGTGCAGTGTTCGGCGTCTGTAGAAATTGTGGAATAATTTGTTGTTACTTTAAAACTGTGATAAATTCTTCGTTTTGGCTAGTGTTAGAAGTTGTTAGCAGAGATAAACGTGCTGTGTTTGGTGTTTTAACAAAATTATTAAACCAGTAATATTCTAAACTGTGAAGTGATTTTCGTCTTGCATAAAGGATACTAGTATGGGATATGCTTATTGTTACGGAATGAGCTCATTGGCAAATTTTACGTTCTCGGTCAGCGAGAGAACGTAGGAGAAGCCGGAGGAGACGGTGACGGAGAGTAAATATTGAGTCGTTGTGCAGGCATCGAAGAAGAAGAGGTTGAGTGACGCTCAATGGCTTTTTAGATCGGTGCTACAGTAGTTAGTATCCGAAATTATTTTTGGGACCACAAGTTGAGAGTCTCCCAGGAGACTCTAGTGGAGTAATTCATCAGAAAAACCTTTTTTTTTAATATATCCGTTTAGTCTCTGTCAAAGGAATGAAACTCACGTAAGTAGGAACCAGTGAAAGTGAAATTCCAATCCAGGTATTTGGCATCTTCAAAGTTCCTTGTCTCGAGAAAACAAGCATGTGTGATTATATTTTCTGGTGCATGTGTGAAATTCATAACATGATGTGTTAAGTGCATAAAGTTTCCCTCAACGCCGCACACATGCAGATTCGGTCAATGTGACATCGTGATTTCATTCAATGAGGGGGGGAAAGAAAGCTAGATTATCTCAGCACAGAGCGATTGTTGTAACCTCAAGAAAATGTGTGTACCACACACACATTTTCCCCCAGTGAAGAAAAGATGTTTAGATTCCCTGAAATCTTGAAATTATTATTATTTTTTTTTTTTTTTGGTAACACTGCTCGAAATTAAGTTTTGTTTATTTTGACATGTTTCTTTGGTTTTGAAACAAAATAATTCTAAACGTTGATTTTGGAAGTAAGTGTTAGAGTCACGGCTACAGTTAAGTGCAAGGGTACATGAAGTTTGCGTACTGGTAACTGAAAACTTTCGACAATAGGCTAAACCTTCGTAACATTTTAATCTGATACCCATCAAGTTTTAGAAATTTCAGTTTTTTTTTTTTTTAATAATTACTAATAAATACCTTTTCCTTCTTTACTAAGAAACTTAGAAATTTCAGAGCGACACTAATGCAAGTAACCACTGCGTCTTCGGTCTGAATGTGGTATCGAAACAAAAACAAAAAATATAAATATAAAATAAGGATGGTGCTTCATGAAATATATGTGTGATTTTATTTTTTTTATATATTCTTGTTTAGGTTAAGTTAGTGTAGTTAGAATAGGGATTTAGGTTTAAGTTATGGCAATATGTTGTGTGAGTGTTTACCTGTGCTAGATTGTCCAGTGGGTCCGAGCTGTAAGAGAGGTAGCGAAGAGCGTAAATCCTCTATGCCGGCCACAATCTCTATGCACAGAGAAGTTTAAGCACCAAAGAATAAATAAAGAAAAGTGAAAGTAGCTAACCACAACATTATGCAGTGAAGTATTATTTTCAATAGTGTAATGTATTTATATTGTGTCTTTTCATTTGTTTTGCGTGTCGATTCAATGTAAATGTTCTGAAAATGAAGAATATTAAATGAATATAAAATATTTTGGGAATATATGTGCAAAAGTAAATAATGTTTTGGCTCTGAAAGATATAGAAATTGATCATATTATTTTCTTAGATGGGTATGTCAGTTTAGTGTAAAGATTTTTCTGTTATCAAATATTTTGTCCAACACTACTTTCATGAAGATTTTCGAATAAAACTTACTAGCCGTGAAAACATCTTTCTTTTCGAATACAGAATATAATTATCTTGTAGTTTTAAGAAGTAGTAGAAATATGGAGTTGATGTTTTGGTATGCATGCGAAGCATGATCAACGCAAAGAGCAGTACGTACATAATAAGTTTACTGGGGAGATGAAATAGCTGTGAATCCAGGGAAGAGACTTCCTTAGTGTGACCGGGGTTGAAAACAACCGAATCTGTAGAAATTTTCTCATTTTATCCGTTTAAATCAAAATCTCAGTTTGGATTTTTTTTTTGTTGCAAAATTCTGTTTTTTTTTTCGAGATTTGTAAGATTTTTTTTAAATTCAGATAGGGCTTTTACAGACAACATCAAGATCTTCATTGTGCTCATTGCCAGCTCCACTCGTAGGTCGATGTCCTGTGTCTGTAGTCGTGGTTCACAACCTATTTCCGGATGGGATGTGGATGATGAACTGCAGGCCTGGATACCGGACTGTGAGTCGAGAGGGAAGAGAGTTTGGAAGCTTTATATTTCGGGCCAGATTTGAGTTCTATTTTCCGTAGATGATTGGCTTGGTGAGTGTGTCAGTGACTGTTGATGACGAGCCCATACGGGCCCAGTAGGTTCGGTGTCACTAGTCATTGATACATTCAACATAGCATGTAATCTCAAGGAAAGGGAACATCATACAAAACACAACAGACATTAACTTATTCATTATTCATTTTTTTTTAAAGTAAAATTGGCGACCCTTATCCAGGATTTCTGTTGTTTCAATCCTACGCGAGCGCTAAGGAAAACAGACAATCACAGCAGAGTATTTGTAATGGGGATCATTATGACAATCGCTGCATTGAATGAATCATGGTCACTTCTGGATCTGTATGTGCGTGATGTTGTGGGTAACAAACTTAATGAAAGTGAAAATGTCTGTGGGTAGCAGATCGAGTAACGAATCTCGCCATCCGAACGAATATATATGCTGTAATGACGAAATTGCAGGGTTCAGTGTATATTGTGACAGTTGTTTTAGATGGGTACATGCCCAATGTTATGGTTTGTCGGAGGAACAAGTTCAGGAATTAGACAAGAGTAGTGAGCCGTGGCTATGTAAGCCTTGCCTGGCGAAACAGGTGACAGTGTTGCCACTTCCGAAATCATCGGAAACCGATAGTGAGGAAGGTGAACGTGTAACGCGGGGTAGCCCGAACGATTCTGACAAGGAGGAAGGAAGTGGAGGAAACGTAGCTTCCGGTTCCAATGTACAATTAACTGACTTTGCAGCCATGATGGAACGCTTCAGTCAAACTTTAACTGTAACGCTGAACGAAAAGTTTGAAAAAGTCGATAGTAAATTCCAGGATATTAATAGTAACTTTCAGGCAGGAATCAGAAATTGGACAATGTCAAATTTGAATTGTTGCAAACGATTAATGAAAAGGTAGCCCATGTAAACGAAGACGTAGAGGCTGTTAGGTCGGAAGTTCGCGATTTATATACCTCTGTTGGGAACTATCAGACTAAAATAGACGCGTGGGTAGATGCCGTTGAGGAAGGTCTCCGGTTATCGGTTGAGGCGCAGAATCGACGATGTGATGACTTGACTAAGGAGTTCTCACATCTCGAACTAAGTACCCAAAGGTCGTGTCAGGCACTTGAAGCCAGGATTCAGACGTTGGAAGAGAAACAAAACCAAAGAAAAGACAAACGGTGTGGACGTAAACGATCGCGAGACTTTGTTGTCGGTGATGGAATCGAGTCTGACGGGACCGAGTCAGACATCCACGTGGATGTACCGGTCTCTTCAGTTGGGGAGACTCGTACTATTCCCACGGTGACTGTCTCTGTCTGTCAGCCGACCAACATTCACGGCACAAATGTCCTTCCCTTTGAATTATCCTCACATACATTGAAGTTAAGCAAGTTGCGTGCATCCTGTGTTGAGACAATAGGTTGTCAGGCGTTGTCCAGGAGGTCGAATCCATTGTTAGTTTCACCTCAGGTGTCAGGATCTTCCAATACTAGTTATCGGTTGAACCATGTGGTGTCCTCTAGTAAAGTAGCAGACATGACTCCTTCGTGTGCTGGAGTTCAGGAGGGAATGTGTGGTCACGCGGTGGTATCGATGCCAGACAATTTAACTTCCGGACAAAATTACCAACACTATTCTATTTTCGGTCAAAATCACTCGGGTGCAAAGAGCCCCGTCGTTGGCCACAATTCTCCCGTGAACCACAGTAAAAGCGAGGAAGGCTTTGGTAAACGAACTCTAAATTTAAGACTTTCTGAACTAAATCATTTACCTACATTCTCTGGTGAATACGGTTTGGCTAGATCATTCTTAGAAAATTTAGAACAAACTTTTAAGGTAATTTCGGCATCAGAACACGAACGTCTAACCTTGGTACCTTGTTGCTTAACAGCTGGGGCCAAGACGTGGTTTCAGACTGTGTGTCAAGACATCAATAGTTATGCGGATTTTGTGCGTCTGTTCCGGGAACACTATTTTTCGGCCAGGATGGAAAGGTTGCAAAAGAAGTTCATTCAAGGAATGAAGTATGATCGAGCGAAGTACAACCGATTGACGGACTTTGCATGGAAAATTGTAGCAGAATATTATGCGGTGGCACAACACCCGGATGAAACCGAACTTATTGAGATAGTCTTGGATTGTTTACCAGCTGGTGATGCCAAGTTGTTGAGGGCTGTTGAGCCGAAAAACATTCAACACCTTATGGTCAAAATAGCCGAGATAGAGGGACATCCGGAGCCGAGTGAACCGGTCACTGACAAGAAGTTTAGACGCTTTCAGGTGCGTCAGGCGAAAGTCGTCAAAAAGGCCGAAAAGTCAGGAAAACAAACCACCAAAGATACTTCGTCTCAGACGGAGGAAGACGAAGGCAAGAGGAAGGAAGGAAATTCCAATGGCAAAGGAGGAGATGACCGATTTTCTGGAAACAGGGGTCGAAGAAGGAACTTTCAGTCTCGAAGACCTTGGCCCAATCAAGGAAGACCGAATTGGGTAAGAGATGGTAATGGAAATCGGAATGCTCCGTATGGGTACAACCAACGCTACTATCCAGCAGCGATGAGTTACGGGTATCCGCGGGGTACATCTCAGACATGCGCGCCAAACGCGATGAACTCAGCAGGAGCGCAAGCCTATCCGGGATACGCGCCGAATTTACTTCCTGGAGGGGGAGTGGCGGCTCCCACGTCCACTTCTTCCCCAGGAGTGAACGTGGCGATGTCCACTGGATGGCCTCCGCAATATACGACATTCGTACCTACGATGGCTCAGCCACCGGAAACGAACGGGAATAGTTTGGGAAATGCATACCGCAGCCCTTATTAGGGGAGAGTGTGGACTGCGATGTGGATTCCTCAACTCCCCAGAAAGAACAAGATCGGTTAGCGAGTAGTCAAAATCCCAATTTGGTAACAACCTCGTTCGATTTTGATATCAACCCTCCAAATTCAAAATTCAATGTTTTGGCAGATTCCGAAAATCGGGAGTAATTTTCTAAAAGCCGCCCAAGATTTGTGCAATCACTCTTGGTGTGATGCTCTCGGATGTACTCCAGCGGAGCGTTTCTTATCGTATTCAGCATCCAAGAGCTTCAAAGAAAACTTCATTTGGCCCAAAGAGACGGTGCAAGTAAAGGAAGACAAGAAATTTGTAGTTTCTATTCCGGCAGCAGAACCGAAGAAAGAAAGCTAGCTGCGGAAACAACATGACATCGTCACAGAAGGTTCTTTGGTGATGGTGAAAACTCACCATGTGTCGTCGATACCAAAAAAGGTATTCGCTAAGTTTATGCATACCTACGTCGGACCTTACAAAGTGGTATCTCTAACTCGAAATTCAGCGAGATTGCAAACTCTGAAGGGAGAAAGCATAGGAGTTCAGAGTTTTGACAATCTAAAATTGTTTCGTTGTTCCGAAGAGAAAAGAAAGGAATTATTAGAAGGATGAAAAAAAAGGAGAAAAACTTAGTTATTAGGTTAAGGTTAGGTTAGGATATTATATTATATAGGGTTTATGTATAATTGTGATTAGAATCGAGAATAAAAAAATGTTTTGTCTTGTATAATCTCCAGTAATTTTTGTAGTAACAAAAAAAAACTTAAGAAGAACTCATAAGTTCAGATTTTTTTTTTCCAAAGCTCCCGGAGGATGTTACCTTATGCTCAGCATAACGTAACATGGCCCGGTGCTTTTGAGCACCTTGTATATTGGAAGGGAAATTTTAATTTTATTTAGAATGTAAGAAAACTGTTTTCTTTTATAGTAGGAAAAACGTAGGTCGAAAATTTTGTGTAATTTTAGTAAAGTAAATCGTTTCAATGAATATTGCATGAAGATTACATGATTATTAATTATATTTTGTATATTTTACGTATTTATCCAAGAATATATCATTATTTTAGACAAATAAGTGTATATTCCAGCCTTTTTAATGATTCTCAGTTTATTTTTATTCATATTTCGGCATAGGGAATCCTCACAAGAAAACTAAAAATTTTATTTCGTAAAATCTTCTTCAAAATTCCAAATTAAGAAAGTCAGCCATAATTTCTTCTTGGTGCATCTCTTTGTTTTCGAAGTAAATTATTCGATTGGATAATCCACAATCACAGCTGCGGCTGAGATTTCGGTTTTCTTTGATCTTCGCACAGAAGCCTATCATCCGATAGTTACGTCACGATTATCTTCCAATTAGGGATCATCTTCATGTATTTCTTTGTCTTACGGCGTCAGCCATTTCAGGAGACAGACGTGCAGTGTTCGGCGTCTGTAGAAATTGTGGAATAATTTGTTGTTACTTTAAAACTGTGATAAATTCTTCGTTTTGGCTAGTGTTAGAAGTTGTTAGCAGAGATAAACGTGCTGTGTTTGGTGTTTTAACAAAATTATTAAATCAGTAATATTCTAAACTGTGAAGTGATTTTCGTCTTGCATAAAGGATACTAGTATGGGATATGCTTATTGTTACGGAATGAGCTCATTGGCAAATTTTACGTTCTCGGTCAGCGAGAGAACGTAGGAGAAGCCGGAGGAGACGGTGACGGAGAGTAAATATTGAGTCGTTGTGCAGGCATCGAAGAAGAAGAGGTTGAGTGACGCTCAATGGCTTTTTAGATCGGTGCTACAGTAGTTAGTATCCGAAATTATTTTTGGGACCACAAGTTGAGAGTCTCCCAGGAGACTCTAGTGGAGTAATTCATCAGAAAAACCTTTTTTTTAATATATCCGTTTAGTCTCTGTCAAAGGAATGAAACTCACGTAAGTAGGAACCAGTGAAAGTGAAATTCCAATCCAGGTATTTGGCATCTTCAAAGTTCCTTGTCTCGAGAAAACAAGCATGTGTGATTATATTTTCTGGTGCATGTGTGAAATTCATAACATGATGTGTTAAGTGCATAAAGTTTCCCTCAACGCCGCACACATGCAGATTCGGTCAATGTGACATCGTGATTTCATTCAATGAGGGGGGGAAAGAAAGCTAGATTATCTCAGCACAGAGCGATTGTTGTAACCTCAAGAAAATGTGTGTACCACACACACATTTTCCCCCAGTGAAGAAAAGATGTTTAGATTCCCTGAAATCTTGAAATTATTATTTTTTTTTTTTTTTTTGGTAACACTGCTCGAAATTAAGTTTTGTTTATTTTGACATGTTTCTTTGGTTTTGAAACAAAATAATTCTAAACGTTGATTTTGGAAGTAAGTGTTAGAGTCACGGCTACAGTTAAGTGCAAGGGTACATGAAGTTTGCGTACTGGTAACTGAAAACTTTCGACAATAGGCTAAACCTTCGTAACATTTTAATCTGATACCATCAAGTTTTAGAAATTTCAGTTTTTTTTTTTTAATAATTACTAATAAATACCTTTTCCTTCTTTACTAAGAAACTTAGAAATTTCAGAGCGACACTAATGCAAGTAACCACTGCGTCTTCGGTCTGAATGTGGTAGCGAAACAAAAACAAAAAATATAAATATAAAATAAGGATGGTGCTTCATGAAATATATGTGTGATTTTATTTTTTTTATATATTCTTGTTTAGGTTAAGTTAGTGTAGTTAGAATAGGGATTTAGGTTTAAGTTATGGCAATATGTTGTGTGAGTGTTTACCTGTGCTAGATTGTCCAGTGGGTCCGAGCTGTAAGAGAGGTAGCGAAGAGCGTAAATCCTCTATGCCGGCCACAATCTCTATGCACAGAGAAGTTTAAGCACCAAAGAATAAATAAAGAAAAGTGAAAGTAGCTAACCACAACATTATGCAGTGAAGTATTATTTTCAATAGTGTAATGTATTTATATTGTGTCTTTTCATTTGTTTTGCGTGTCGATTCAATGTAAATGTTCTGAAAATGAAGAATATTAAATGAATATGAATATTTTGGGAATATATGTGCAAAAGTAAATAATGTTTTGGCTCTGAAAGATATAGAAATTGATCATATTATTTTCTTAGATGGGTATGTCAGTTTAGTGTAAAGATTTTTCTGTTATCAAATATTTTGTCCAACACTACTTTCATGAAGATTTTCGAATAAAACTTATTAGCCGTGAAAACATCTTTCTTTTCGAATACAGAATATAATTATCTTGTAGTTTTAAGAAGTAGTAGAAATATGGAGTTGATGTTTTGGTATGCATGCGAAGCATGATCAACGCAAAGAGCAGTACGTACATAATAAGTTTACTGGGGAGATGAAATAGCTGTGAATCCAGGGAAGAGACTTCCTTAGTGTGACCGGGGTTGAAAACAACCGAATCTGTAGAAATTTTCTCATTTTATCCGTTTAAATCAAAATCTCAGTTTGGATTTTTTTTTTTTGTTGCAAAATTCTGTTTTTTTTTTTTTCGAGATTTGTAAGATTTTTTTTTTAATTCAGATAGGGCTTTTACAGACAACATCAAGATCTTCATTGTGCTCATTGCCAGCTCCACTCGTAGGTCGATGTCCTGTGTCTGTAGTCGTGGTTCACAACCTATTTCCGGATGGGATGTGGATGATGAACTGCAGGCCTGGATACCGGACTGTGAGTCGAGAGGGAAGAGAGTTTGGAAGCTTTATATTTCGGGCCAGATTTGAGTTCTATTTTCCGTAGATGATTGGCTTGGTGAGTGTGTCAGTGACTGTTGATGACGAGCCCATACGGGCCCAGTAGGTTCGGTGTCACTAGTCAGTGATACATTCAACATAGCATGTAATCTCAAGGAAAGGGAACATCATACAAAACACAACAGACATTAACTTATTCATTATTCATTTTTTTTTAAAAGTAAAAGGGTGGTCCATTTTCGGTTTCCCTATTTTATGTTGAAATAAAACACATGAATGTAATGCCTATCAATAATTACAACACTCAGTTGGATTTTTGGTGAGGTGTTATTTTTTGAACATCACATCACATAAGTGTCCTCCACCCTTCTGAATGCAACGGGTCAGACGTTTACAGAAACTAGCCATTACTCTGTGTAAGAGATCTGGAGTGATGGCGGATATTTCCTCCTGAATCCTGTGTTTCAGTTCTTCCAGTGTATGCAACCGATGTCTAAACACTCTGACCTTTAAATGCCCCCACAAGAAAAAGCCAGGGACAGTCAAGTCCGGGGATCTGGGAGGCATGGAATATCCCTAAATCTGGATATCACTTTTCCAGGAAACATGGCCCTGAGAGGTGCCATCGATTGTCGTGCTTTGTGGGCTGGTTGCACCATCTTGTTGAAACCACACAGGCCCTATATTCACCTTTTTCTGACGTAGCTGTGGGAGCAGGAAATTTTTCAACATGTTTATCTGTCCGCCGTCACTGTAACAGTTCACTTATGTTCATCCTCAAAAAAGTACGGCCCGACAACACCTATAACCCCCACACTACATAACAAGTTTTTCACTGTGGAGTGGCTTCTAAAGAAACTCGCATGGATTCTCAGGTGCCCAATATCTGAAGTTTTGCGTGTTCACACCATTTTAAGAAGTAGTTCGCTTCATTAGTCATGAGAATTGAATCACGAATTTTATGATTAATTAATTCCAATATGAGTTACTTCAATGTATGCTAGAAGTCGCCAGGGAAAATATGATAGAAGAAATTAAAGCTGCCGAATATGTTTCTTTCATGGCTGACGAAACAACTGACATTGCATATGTTTCAGCTTGTTATTGTCTTAAGGTACTGTACTGCAGAAGGTGTTCCTGTGGAAAGATTGCTTTTTTAATCCAAATGGCCAAAATGCCGACTCCATTGTTGAATGCATACTTTCTGAGATTAATCAAATCTTAAAACAAGTAAGTAAACTTATTGGCCAAAACTATGATGGCGCAGCTGTAAGAAGTGGGGCTATAAATGGAGTTCAGGCCAAAATGAGAGGGGCAGTGGCGTAACAAGACGGGGGGCATTGGCCCCCCAGTTCTGGTAGAAGTTATTGGGGGCGCCTAATGATTACTTTGCCTTTTCTAAAGCCGATTCAAGAATAAAAAGTTTATGTACAAAAGCAGTATTTTGTATGCACTGCCAAATCTTCGACAAAATATAGAGTGCAGTGCTTTGTATTATTATAACTAATGGACACTTTTTCTGTTCCTTTTGTGTTGATTGTCTAGGGCACCTTTGATGCAATAAAATAAAGAAATAAAAATTACCTATATGACAGTCAAGCAGTGATATAAACATTTTCTTAATCCTTTGTCGCCCCTCAGTATGTACGGGCGACATAATGCTTCGATAGAATAAAAAAGGAAATAATGTTACAATGACGGAGCATTGTAAATATACTAATTATTCCTTTTGTCGCCCCTGACTGTATAGGGGCGCCTTCGGTAGAATAAAAAAGAAATAATATTGTACCAAGGGCGCTGTAGATATATTAATTATTCCTTATATCGCCCCTGGTTGTATAGGGGCGCTGTAGATATATTAATTATTCCTTTTGTCGCCCCTGATTGTATAAGGGCGCCTTGGATAGAACAAAAAAGGATATAATATTGCACCAAGGGCGCTGTAGATATATTAATTATTCCTTTTGTCGCCTCTGATTGTATAGGGAGACTTTCGATAGAACAAACAAGGATCTCCTCAGCTACCGCGCAGGAAACAGACCCCGAAAAGACTAGAACACTCGCAGACATCCGCGAAAAATTACCAATTCAACACCGCAGAAGAGAAATTACGCGCAACCTATTATGAATGTTTGGACAATATAATTTGCAAAATTGAGTCGATTCCATCAGCCTGAACTGAAAAAATATCGTGCAATAGAGGATGTAATTCTGAAAGGTAACTTTTCTCAAGACATTAGTGACATTTTAAAAGAATACCATGTCAATCCGGACCGACTACAACTACAAATGTAACAGTTACTCATCACTATTCCCACTTCAAAAAATCTGAGAGACCTGCTTGAGAACTTCAAGAAACTGTAAAGAAACAAAAAGAGTTGTTTCCTGAAGTGTTGAAAGTCCTTCGTCTCCTGCTTGTCACCCCGGCGACATCGCAACTGCCGAGAGAAGTTTCTCAATGTTGCGGCGTCTCAAAACATATCTGAGGTCCACAATGTCCCAAGCAAGACTGAACCATTTTGCAGTTCTTAATGCATACCCAGACAGGCTTGACTCACTGGACGTGAAGGAACTGTGTAGAGAATTCACAAATAGCTCCTACCGTGCAACTGTCTTCGGAAAAGTGTGCAGTTTTTGTGTCGAAATGAGCCATAGCATCACAGTGGCTCGTTATTTTTTACATTGAACATTTAATCAAATTGTTTAACAATTAATCGAAATGAGTGATTTGTGACAAATCGCTCCGCTGACAAATTGCTCTTTGGATAATTCCACAATTCAAACATCTCAATGTGTTACTGACAAAGAAAGAAGAAAAATATATTTCATTTCTTATTATTACTGTTGAAATTACAACTTTTGAGTTGAATTTCCACTCGTTTCACATACTACCGGGAATATCCATAGCATAAGTCTCTGAGATGTACAATGAGATTGAAATCCGGGCTTCTCGGTTGTTTCAACAGGAAGAAGTTGAATGCTCCTCCAAACAGATGGTGGCCAACCGGGATCTGTTACGGGGCTGGTTGTCCTGCTGGTATATTCCATTTCCACTCGTATGACAGAAATAAAGATGTAGTTGACTGTAGTGATCTTCGTACTTCGATGCAATACGGGTGAATAGTAGGTACCAAAAGGTCCAAAACATTGCTTACAGAAAAACACACTAAATCAACATGGAGTCTCCGTTATCTTGTAGAATTCCAACCTGACATGATTTCGTTGGGCTGGCACCAAATTATAGGTCACTATCGGTGTGATGAGATTGAAATCGAGACTCATCGCACCAGAGTTGGCTGGTTTAAAACAGCTGTTTAAAAAAAAACGTTCAAACAAAAAAAAAAAGAAAAAAAAGAAAGAAAAATGTTCGTAGAAGTGTAAGTGTTCGTAAAATCTTGATGAACATACATTTATGGGTTATCACGTTTCACTCCCGTATATTATTCGTATTATATCCAGACCTAAATTTCCCATTCATTACTCAGAGAGATTATACTACAAAAGCAACTTTTTTTTATAAGTTTATGAACGTTTCTTTTGTGATTTTTATATAGTTTGTTATTATTGTTATGCAATTTCAATCAAAGAAAAATTCTAAATATTGTTTCGTTTTAATAATGTTTACTATTGATAAAATACATCGAACTGCTGTAGTTTTTTGGGGGGAGGAGGGTTCATACAAATCCCACGAGAGGCATTTATTGAAATCAGAAGTATCTGGTATTTATTTATGTATAAATGGGTCAGAGCCAGAGTGGACTCAAATAATTCATATCTTTATTCACTTTTCTTACTGATATGCAAATTAAGTCTATTTCTTCTTCTTGTTGTTGTATTTCTTTAACTTGGACCAATAAAAGTCGTAATGAACTAACTTGGACTAAATTAATTCTTCTGTACTCTGCAGCATTTTGAAATTGTCCATATGTAATTCTGTATAATGGTTTCACTTGTGCAACTGGTTATTTTTTTGTCCTTCTGAAATAACTCTTGACAGTTACATTAACAAGTATCTAAAGATCAGCACAACGTATTTTTACCAGGAGTCCTTCATGAGTGAGTCGGCAGACATATCGCATTTGTGGCCAACTAGTCTCGGTTTTGAGTTCAAATGGAGGACAATTTCTCTCGTAACTCAAGAAGCGGTTTGATTCTGCTTTAAGCTTATGTGACCTCTTCCAGCATAACCCGGTTGTTGCATAATAACACCAAGATGAAACAAATTTATTTTTCTCCATATGTGATATAAATACATACAGCAAATTATTTAAACAGACAAACTGGTTTAAACCCCAAAAAATACCGGGTTTAAACAACTTTTTTTAACATGGTTTTTGCTAACCCTGCATCGCACCATGCTACTCGTTTTTATGGTCCAGTCACGGCATTATGTTGCCAGTGTAAAACATTAACCGTAGTGACATATAATGACAAGTGGTAACCTCGTGGGTTATCGGCTTCTGAAGTCCATACGATGAAGCAAACGTTGTCTACTAACTATTCGGCTGAACCTCTTATTCAGTTGGGTAGCCGTTTGGGCTAAGGTTTACTGGTGTTCGGTGCAGTAAGCAAAGTCATGAAAACATTTATACCTTGTTCTCTTACATGTGAGTTTCTTTTTACATTGTTAAATTACTGTAGGTTCAATATTGAAACCGGAAATATAGGGCTATCTATAACTTACGGCAGGAATAGAGTGATAGTGTGAGACATGCAACCCGTTTATCGGAAGCTGAATTCTCATCTAAAACGATTTCTCGTTATCTCGCGATTTTTAATATTTAGGAGTGAATATTGAAACCGAAAGTTGTACTAGTTCTTACTTTAATAGAAGACTCAAGCTGAGATGAAATCTATTCTTAAGATTTGGAATCCTTACCATAAATCGTTTGGATCGATAGAGAACGTGTCGATATTAGGAATGGCCAAAAATTTTCGGATCCGGATCCGAAACTCGGATCTGGGTCTGGATCCGAAATTCGGCTCTCAGATCTTGATTCGTATCCAAACCTACATCTGAAATTGTGATGATAAAATTGAATATCTAAAATTCGTCAAATTTTTTTTCGGATTCACTAATATAGTAGGTTGCTGTGCTTTTAAATGTTTCCATAACACGTTTATGCTACCTTTGTTCTTTATTTTATTTTAACCTTGCAATATTTACATGTTGCACTTTCTGTCGAAGTCTCTTTAGTGAAGTGTTTTCAAGTTTGACTTCTTCCCATTTCAGAGTATATTAACCTGTCTGAAAACTGATGTAAATGGTAACAAATTCTTCTGTTTAGCTCCTCTTCGAAACTTACAGATGGTGATCAGCAGGGCCGCCCACAGGGGGGATGTATGGCGCAAGCTGCGCCATTGAGAAAAATTTTGGGGGGGATTTTACTCAACTTTCGAACTAGCAATTTTACTGTCGGAATAGCATTAAAACACGATTTCGAGAAGCTAATTTTCAAAAATTTTCCGGGGTGAACCCCGTACCCCTTGCTTCGATACTCGATGAATGAAATACCGCGCAAGTAGCCGTATGAAAGAAAAGGTTGGTTCGTTTTAAGAGAGAAGGGCCACCCACAGGAGGGATGAATGGCACAAGTTGTGCCATCGAGAAAAAAATTGGGGAAGAATTTTACTCTAATGTCGAATAAGTAATTTTGCTGTCGTCAGAATAACATTGGAAAACGATGCGATTTTTTTTTTTTTTTTTAATCTCGAGAATGAATCCCCCTTCCCCCTGCTTAGAAACTATGAATGAAGTATCGCGCAAGTTGCTATATGAAAGGATGGGCTGGTCGGTTTATCGCTTTGTGTAGGTAATTTACCCATTTTCTGCTGGGAGCATTTATTTATTTCTTATTTATACCATGTACGACACTTTTGCTACATGATGTATAATAAATGAATGAATGATAATATTTTGTATAGTTTTCTGTTTGTGCGATTACATTTTCCACTTAATTAAAAAGAAGTGAAATCACAAAAATGAGCGCCATGTTCTGGTGAACAACAGTTACAAACACTCAAGGAATCACTTTCAAATTTAGATTTGAAACTTGCCTATGTTGTCTGTTGAAAATTATAAAGTAGTTTGACATAATTGTGAGCAAGTGGTAAGCATACAGACAACAGCCAAGTTTCAAATCTAAATTTGAAGTGAGCCAGTGAGTGTCTGTAAAACTGTTGTCCACCAGAACTTGGCGCCTATTTTTGTGATTTCAATTCTTTTTAAGGCCACTCGTATTTGGCTCTTTTACAGGAATGTTTTTTGTTGGATATCACTTCTTTTTGTAGGCTAATTTCGAGGATAACATTTTCTTTTGGTATCAAACTCAATAACTTGTAACTTGCGTCTTACTTTTCATGTACAAGGGAATTATATCAATATTTTGTAAAGAAAAAAAATAATACTACTAATTGTAAAAAAAAGAATACCTGTGCCATACACAGTGTGTAGAAGTTTTTATACCCTTCAATATCCTTATAGAACATATTTAGTATTGTACACTACCAAGACTACTAATAAAAGTAATGTCATTTTTATAATTACTACTGCTCCTACTACTACTAGAAGCATTCTATAATACTACTACAGGAAATAAAAACAACAACAAAAATAACAATTACTAGTACTATAAAAACTACTGCTACACTGGACAATTGTTTTTAGAGGACTTGAGTTTTGAGGAGGGAAGAGATTATTAGTTTTGGGGGGAGTGCGCCATCAGCTTTGGGGGGGATGGGCACCCCTGGTGATCAGAAAAATTGAAACACCTGAACGAAATTGCAACTTACCAGATTAATATGGTGTCGGGTCACCTTTTGCCTTCACAACAGCCTTAATGCGACGTGGGATGGAGGCATAGAGGTCGTGAATGGTAGAAAGAGGAATTTTACACCATTCCTCGTGCAGGGCATCGACCAGTTCTGTGAGAGAAGATGGAGGTGGAAATCGTCGCCGGAGCCGTGTTTCCAAGACGGACCACAGATATTCAATCATGTTGAGATCTGGGGATTGGGCGGGCCAGGGGAGGTGTTGAACTTTATCCCGATGTTCCTCAAACCACGCTGCAACAACGCCAGCTGTGTGAATGGGTGCATTATCATCCTGGAAGATGGCGTCATTGTCCGGGAATAACATCCGGATCATAGGATGCAAGTTGTCTCCTAAAATTGCGACATAATCGTTGGCAGTGATTCGTCCGCTAAGTGTGACCACAGGATCCAATGAAAACCATGATATGGCGGCCCACAGCATAACAGAGCCGTCACCATGTTTCACAGTTGAGCGGAGACACTGCAGATCATAAGCTTCTTTGGGCGTTCTCCACACATAAACACGGCCCATGGTTGGGAATAGGGTGAAGGATGACTCATCCGACCATATCACACGTTTCTATTTCTCAACGGTCCAAGTTGCATGGTCGCGGCACCATTTTCGGCGTGCGAAAGCGTTATGGTCCCTGATGAGCGGTTTGGCCCGTGCAACACGACCCCGTAAGTTCATGTCATGTAATTCGCGGTGGACTGTGATTGTCGAAACAGGGTGAGGAAGGTGCTGATTGAGTTCCTCCGTCACTTGCTCCGCAGTGGCACGACGGTTCTGCGTAACTATGCGCTTTATGCGCTTTAATACCCGGCGTGACCTGTCACTCATGATTTTCTTCCGCCCACTGTTCCCTTCCCCGATGTGGTTTCCCGTGTGTTGTGTAGGCCGTCATCACCTTCGACACTGTCCCACGCGACACACCTAACACAGTAGCCACTGCCGTGACACTCACTCCACATAACCGCGCACCTACAATTTGCCCTCTTTGAAATTCTGAGATGTCTCCCATTTTACACTACCTCTGTCTGCTGCAGCAACTGGACACTGCTGTTCCACTGTGCTTGACGTAGTATGGAGACCGACCTAACACACCACCACCAGCGGTCCGGCGCTGCGGGCGCCACGACACCACTGCCAACCCATACAT
Source organism: Thermobia domestica (assembly GCF_964235325.1). Lineage (NCBI taxonomy): Eukaryota > Metazoa > Arthropoda > Insecta > Zygentoma > Lepismatidae > Thermobia > Thermobia domestica. The sequence continues at coordinate 61,230,842 of NC_137469.1, forward strand.
CTGATGTGTTGCCAACTACAGGTGTTTCCATTTTTCTGATCACCATCTGTAGTGTTAGCGTCACATTGAAAATATTTATTTTATTCTTTTGAAAATAAACTTTCTTGTTTTATCATATACAAATGAAATATCTTTTAGATAAGGCCCTCCTAATCGCAGGAATACTGGACAAAACAAACTCTTTATTAATAGTAGTTTCTGACTCACTAGAGTCCAACCATCAACAAATGTAATAATGAATATCTTTCACTTCGAAGGTATATACAACAAAAAATATAGACTAGTTGGCGTGGAACAACAGTAAACTTTTAAACATACACGCGAGAATTTCAGGAGAGTGATATGGTTGTGTTCGTTGTATGACTTTATTACCTAACTTCTGTTTGCCCTTCTGAGGTCGGGAGTTTGTTGGAGTAAATATAAAAGAGATTTCTTTTATTTTTTCTTCACCCTCCAGGTTTCTTTAATCATACATTGCAGGACATAAGCAAAACATATTCTGGGGGCCGCGGTGGCTCAGTGGTAGAGCGTTCACCTCTGGTGCTTGGGGTCCCGGGTTCGATCCCAACCCCCACCAAGTGAACTTTGTGGTGGACAAACACCGTGTGCGTGGGTTTCCTCCCACTTTCTTCATTCCACCATTTCATTCATTACTCATCATCACCGTCTCCTTTAGCCTAACCGGCATAAACGTGGGACGTAAAACTCAGATTTCATTTTTTAAAAAAACATATCCATGCATCGTATCATTGAAGCGTTTTGTGTTTTGTATATTAAAGGGTTCAAAAATATTTAACATTCGCATTTGTTCGTGTGATCTTAGGTTCAATTCTCGGTGGGAACATACAAGAGAAAATTGAAAGCTGAAACAATATGAAAATAGTATTTAAAAGTCAGAAAATTGATATTAAAACTTTAGCTATCTATTGGAACTGTAAGGCTGTAGTTAAATTAACCCACACGTTTCGTGAAGATATATTACGTCGTTATTATTTATTTACTATAAGTTACCAGATACATCCAAAGAGACCACTTTACACTGTAGTAACCAACAGATGAAACCAACATTGGAAAAGGAATGGAAGATCTCCAGAGCCTTAGATCAAGGTACTAACCTAGCATTTGCCCAGTATAACTGAGAAACAACCCTGGAAAATCCTCAGTCAGGTCTCCGAATTCGAACCCAGTATTATCTAATTGCGAAGCAAGAATCCTAACAAGTAGCCTAAACTCGCTCCGTATTATTATTATTATTATTTAATTAACGTAATATTTTAAAATTAGTGCAAATTAAACCCTACTTTCTTTATTGCTGATGTTATAGTTAATAAGTCTACATGAGACATCAGTCCCCCATCAAGAAAGAATACTAGAACTGGAACTCAGGAACTGGGGGTGAAGAGATTAATGAGGATCAGGAAACTATGTACGATGCAAAAACTGAGTAATTATGACTTCATCACAGCTATACTCACTCACATACGTCAATTAAAATTTCTCTGATACAGGGCACTCTTACTTTCTATAGTGGCAGGAAAATGTCCCGCTTTTGTAAACGAACACACTAAGCACGTGCGTATCGGAGCAATGTCCGTGCAAAGAAACATAGGTAAAACTAGAAAAAAAAATAGGGAAATCGAGGGGAAAATTATAAACCGCCCTTCAACTTAAAAAAAAAAAAAGATAAAAATAACTAAACTTAGAGCTACGAAAGACGCGAGGCGAATTTTATTGACAAGTTTTCCTTAGTGATTAGTGTGCTAACTATGAACATGAATTAAAAAGAAAACAAGCAGCTAGCTCTGAGTTTCGCAAACTAGTTGAAAAGAAAATATTGGATAAAATTTAATAATAAAGAAGGCATTTATGATAATTAAAAGAAACTAAATTCTTGGCACGACAGCCCTTTGGTTCCTACCAGCGGGCTTACGTTCAAAGTGGGGATGTGTAGTCAACGCATTGACACCCGAAGTCCCTAATGCAGGCTTTCTAGATTGGAGTCTGCTACCTTTTACTTAAGATAACTCCCCAATTGTCCTCACGATGCTGGGTCAACATCGAAATTGTTAAGTGCCTCTCCGGAAATTGAACCCATGAACACGGGCACCGAAGGCAAGCGCTAACCACTGTTTTTTTATATAGTATATAAAAAGGTAACAGCTTTTTATCAGATTATTTAACCTGTTGAACGCTTTGCGCGGATTACACTGTAACCATTATGACACCACACAGACATAGAAGTAAACGAGGACAGTTAAAAACACCTATGCCCGAAGCGGGATTTGAATCCAAGACATTCACAGCAAACGAGCCACAGCCTAATGCCGCAGACCACTCGACTATGGCTGTCGGGTTTTCTCGGCTAATTCGTAGCACATTTGAAGTAACTGATTATTTTAAAAGTTGCTCCTAAATACTGACAATCTAAGTCTTATGTATCAAATATTTCCTGCGATACTACCATACACTCTCCGTCTTCTATAGATGAAAAGCTATAGTTACCCACATTATCTAATACAGAAATAAGTTCTGTTTCTCTAATAGCTGCTGATGGTGATAGTCAAGGTTCACCGAAGCATAATCCCAAACCCAAACTGAGATATTGATGTCACTGGAACGCCTGAAAAGCCATTGTGGGTAAGTGAATTGCCCACTTGTCAGGATGAAGGGCGATGGTGGTGTGAAATGCGGGGCTGTCAGAGGTACTACTTATGATAATTGGATTTATAATATTCTATGTTGCCATAAACCCTCTTCAAGAACATAACTGTTAATCTTAGCTTTGAAAATGTTACATAAGGAGTTTTATTGCTATCATTGTATTGTATTGTATTTATTTCTTTTGTATGAACTTACAAGTACGAGGAATGTCCTCAGGTAAGTGTAACATGCGTCATATTTAAAAAAAAAAAAAAAAATTACATGAGTAAAATAAAGTAAAATTACCTTGTCATGACATTTACGTACTCCTCAATCGTATAACAAGAATTTTCTAATAGAAATAATTTTAACTTTTGTCTGAACCTTTTCATATTTGCTTCATACTTTATATCAATAGGCAACATGTTGTACAACTTAACACCACCATAACTTACACTTTTTTGATATATTGCTGACCGGTGATTACACAAATGAAAATCATTCTTATTTCGCGTATTATGATTATGTACATCCTTGTTTGTTACGAATGCCGATGAGTGTTCTTTCAAATACAAAAAGAGACGATACAAATATAAACTATCCAGAGGAAGTATATTGACCTCCTTAAACAAATGTCTACAAGAAAAATTCGGCTTCTTATCACAAATTATTCTTATGGCTTTCTTCTGAATTTTGAAAACATTAAATCTCTGACTTGAATTTCCCCAGAACATGATACCATATTGCAAGATAGAATTAAAACACGAATGGTACAAGGTTTTAGCTAATTTTAAATTTACCTTCTTTCTAATAATCCTTAGTGCATAACATATTCTATTTAATTTATTAATAACTGACTCTATATGAAATTCCCATGTCAGGTTATGATCTATAGTAAGACCTAAAAACGAACAGTGTGTTGTATAGTTAATTTTATTTTGGTTCAGATATAGGTTAGGGTATATTGGTTTACTGCACTTGTTATGAAAATTTATAGCAATGGATTTTTCAACATTAACAAAAAGATTATTGTTCTTCATCCAAAGAGATACTTCATTTAGTGTTTGCCTAGCATTCTGTTCCAATAATTTTTCATTTTTTCCACTCACTAGCAGAGTGGTATCGTCAGCGAAAAGGGTAACATCTGCCGAAGATATGCTTTTTTCAAAATCATTAATATATAAAAGGAAGAGCAATGGCCCTAGAATAGATCCTTGTGGAATTCCGTGTTTTATATATAATTCATTTGATAAACAGCTTTCTACAATGTTATTATTCTTATGCGTTATTTCTACGACCTGCCTACGATTTTTTAAGTACGAACTAAACCAGTCCCTTGCTTTACCACGTATTCCACAGTTCTCCAGTTTGTTCAAAAGTAAACTGTGTTGTACTGTATCGAAAGCTTTAGACAAATCAAGAAAGATTCCTATACAGTTTTCTTTCTTATCTACAATATTTCTTACTTTCTCAATGAAATTAAATATTGCCGTGTTTGCAGATCGACCTTTAAGGAAGCCATGTTGTTTTGTTGAGATAACATTTTCTTTCAATAAAAAATTAATTACCCTGTTATACATAATTTTTTCCAAAACTTTTCCAACGACAGGTAGGAGAGATATTGGTCTGTAGTTATTTATGTTTTGCTTTTCACCTTTTTTAAACAATGGCTTAACTTTTGCAATTTTTAACTTTTCTGGATACTCGCCATTTGTAAGTGATATATTTGCTAAATGACAAAGTGGCTTTGTAACCTGATTGAAACATCTTTTCAATAAATTATCTGATATTTCATCAATTCCAGCTGTATTTTTGTTTTTGAGGGATTTTATTATATTTGCTATTTCATCTTCTGATACCGGCTGTAGAAAGATTGTTTTTTCACATTTATTTGAACTTTGTTTAAAATTATTTACAGTAACTACTTTGTAGCCATTCTGTTTACATTTATTTACTTTATCATCATCCATAATTTTTGCGACAACATTTATAAAAAAATTATTAAATATTTCTGCTTTTTCCCTTGGGTTTGATACACTTTTCCCTTCATGTATTATTGTATCCACATATGGTGTCTCTTTGTCCCTATTTAGTTCTTCATTTATAATGTTCCACATGGTTTTAGTTTTATTCGATGCATAAGCAAGTTTAAGTTGGTAGTAGTTCTTTTTAGTCGTTCTAATTAGTTCCTTGTACCTTTTTTTATATTGTTTATAGTAGGACTTTGCACAACCTGTTTTAAAAACCTTACTAAGTTTATGTAAATTTATGTTTGTAGCACTTGCTTTTAGTACTTCAGGAGTAACCCATTGTCCCTTCTTCTGGGATTTTAACACGAGTTTCATTTTAGGAAAAGCTATATCAAAATAGTAAGCAAAAATTTTTATAAATTCATTATATATATCATTTGCGTTGTTTAATGAAAGTACACCTTCCCATGTTTCGTGACTAAGTAAATAATTGAAATAATTGATATTCTGATTACTGAATACCCTTGTAACTTTGAAAGTTCTTACACTATATTTCTTACACTTTTGAGTTACAGAGAAGCGTTTATCACATATTTCAGCAATCTGAGCTTCATGATCAGAAAATCCGGTACTAATCACTTGCGCCCTTGAGCTCAAGTGGTCAGAGTTTAGAATTATCTGATCTAGTGCTGATATACTGGTCGGAGTTATCCTAGTAGGTTTATTTATTAAATGTTTTAAATTAAACGTACCCAATAATGTTTTTATCTTTACATCAATATCTTTCAAAAAATCCATATTTAGATCTCCTAATACTACTGGGCTGTATTTAGTACAACTATAATGTGAGAGTATTACTTCTAAGTTACGCACAAAAATTTCAACTTCACTATCCGGTGTCCTATATATACAGATTATTACAATTTTTTCCACTGGGAGCTCCAAAATACAACATTCAAAATTTTTTTCATCGTTTATATGTTTAAACTTAGTGCATTCTTTAAATTTTAAACTATGTTTTACAAAAATGCTTGAACCACCCCTTGTTTTCTTTTCTCGACAGAAACTACTTGCTAGCTTAAAATTTGGTAAATTTATAGTTGCTATATTGTTTTGTGCACACCAGTGTTCGGTTATACAAATAATATCTACATCTTTCAGAATTTCCGTCAACAAAATTTCCATCGTTAATTGTTTCCCAATGGAAAACCCTTGTACATTTTGATGAAAGATACGTAAGCCTACTCGCTGTGTTAAATTTACCCTTGAACTAAAAAAGAAGTGCCCTCATCCACATTCTTCTTACTTTGAGATACTTCCCAAGGTATTGGCAACGCTGCTTGAGACCTAGATTTACTACTCATATCACTGTTAATTACATCACAAATTTCATTACTTAACAATTCTTTTCCCCTTTTATTTAAATGTAAACCATGCCTTGTGAACATTTCCCTACCAAATTGACTCACATCTACCATTTTCACATTTCTGAAGTGTTTACACAAAGATTGCAGCTTCACATTAGTGACCTTAGTAGCTTGATTTACACATGATTCTTCCATAAGGTCATACCTATTTGGAATATTTACCACCACTACTTTACAGTAATTTAGCTCAGTAAGCTTACCTCTAATTTTCTTAATAACTTCATTTCCTTCGTTACAAGCCACATCATTTGTACCGGTTAACATTACAACATAGTTTTTCTCCTTATTAAGTTGCATTAGGAATTATCTGATTTATTTTAACGCTTAACTTTTACATCTCTTCTGATTTACGAATATTTAAATCGCGATTATCCCCTTAAGGTAAGTTAGTGATATTTTAAATAATTTCGAATCAACTTTATATATGGTTAGTCTTGTTATATGGGAATAATTGGGACCAAAAGTAGGAATGCGCACGAGTCGAGACATGTCTCGAATCTCGACTCGAATTCGAGTCGAGACACGCTTTGTAAAATTCGAGACGAGTCGAGACAAACGTATTTCTCGACTCGAATTTTCGAGTCGAGTCGAGACAGCTCGTAAAAATCTCGACTCGACTCGAATGTCTCGAAAATCTTTCTATAATTTTTAATATTATTTTGAAGAAAATACTCAATCAGAAACACTCGGCACGAGAATTTCGGAAACTGCAGGACTTGTCAGGTGTTCGAGAAGTGCTGTGGTGAGTGTCATCAACAAGTGGCGAAACCAAGGGAAAACGACGTCCAAAAGTCGAGGGGTTGGGCGTCGTAGGCTGGGTAGACTGGTAAATCAGGACAGGCAGCGAACTGCGTCCGAACTAACATCAGAGTTTAATGCTGGGCAAAGTACAAGTGTGTCTGCACTAGTGTTATAAAATTTCCGGAAATTTTGAACTGTTGCTAAAAAAGCGTTTTTTGATTTCTTTCCGTAAAAATTGGAAACACTGAAATAAAAAAAAAATGTTTGTATTAGTTTAATTGTACTAGAAATGATATCTTTTTTTTTCAAACACGTGAAAATATAAGTTTAAAAATGTCAAATTGCGAATATTAAAAAATAACACTCGAAAATAAAACTATTCCAATTATTATCTGTATTAAAATACTAGATTTACGCATATATATTTGTTTGTCCCCACAGAAAAGTTTATATGTTTGTCTCCAATCCTTTTGACAATGAGACCTTGAACCCACAAGTGCTAGAAACTTGCCGTTTTCATTGGTCGATTCCAAATTTTGTGTAAATTGTTCAGTTCTAATGAATATTTAAAAAAAATGACCATCAGCTCTTTATTAAATTTTTAGGGGTACACTGGAAGTACTGAATTTTTTGAAAAAGTAAAGCACCATACACTACGAGTTATATATTCCAACATCACATAGTTGTATATAGGGATTGTATATCTCTCAGGTGTTTGTTTCATGGCCAAATGATAAAAAACGAAGGATAACTATTTCTCCAGTCTAACAAGGTACATTCGCGAAGTGTTCCCTCGGAATACGTGTAAAATGATTCAAACGCAAAGTTCTCCGCAGCCCAATGTGTATTGTACTAATTTTAGCGGCCCATACTGGTAATTTGCATATTTATGGGTAGAGGTCTGCGCGGTATCTGCGGATATATCCACGGATATCCGCATCAACATGGGTATTTGCGGATATATATATATCTTTTCTGTGCGGATAGTGGATAAAGTTGCGGATAATGTTTCCTACATTTTTCTACCTAAAAAAGTGCTGTGAATTTTCTGATATTGGTGGAAAGAGCACTAGGAAAGTTCGTTTTCAATTAAAAGTTTATAAACCAGTTGAAAAAATACTAAAATCAAAATACAAGTGTCTTTGAAGCTTGTAACTCAGTGACAGCAAAAGGACAAAAAATGACACGAGAGAGTTGTCCTTTTATTGCTGTTTTCAATATTTTTAGCAGCCGTTTTGTAGGTGAATGGCATCTCTGACCTAAACAGAAAGAAACGAAGGCCCCATCGCTACTCTTCAAGAACGCTATTTGCTGTAATAATAATAATAATAATTGCCGCCAAAGCCCCTCTGATAAAGCTCAAAATTTTCAGACCATTCGCCTTGAAGAGGAAGAAATGTCTTCAAATAAAGTTTTTCTACCCTGAGAGGTCAGGAATCAAAACCATAATTTAAAACACCGCATCCCCTTCCATAAACTGAAAACTGGTCAGCAGAATTATCTTTGCCTTTTGTGACAAACTGGAGAAGCGCGTAGGTCACCGAAATAGTAAACAAGTCACATCATACGCTCATCTTTCTCTCTCTCTCTCTCTTAAAAAAAAAAGAAAGAAAAATCTTCTTCACTGTTTCCTTTGAAGTAAGCAGATGCTGAATGCACATTTGCGACTCCACAGATTTCTCTCTTCGGAGAGGTGCCACGGACCTCAATGAACATTCCGAGGGATTGGAGTTTTATAACAGCAATTGCTTCTCTCTCTCTCTCTCTCTTTCTTGTGTGTATGTGAATATGTATGTACCCAGACAGCACAATGCACGTACAGTATCCGTATAGTACATGTACAATTGCACGGATGCAACATGTGCATCATCTGTATAAATGCACGCCTGTACATGTGATGCACATATACATCACAAGTCCTATTCAACATCTTCACGTGCACAGGACATGTGCAGTGCACACGTCCTGCACAAATGATTTCCACGTTCCGCACAGTTGATTTACACGTTACACGTATTCGATTTACATGTAGGACAGAGGTGATTTACATCTAGGTCAGCGGTGATTTACACGTAGCACACAGGTGATTTACACGCAGTACCCAGATGATTTACATGTAGGAAAGAGGGGATTTACATGTAGCACATAGGTGATTTACATGTACGATAGAGGTGATTTACACGCAATACCCAGGTGATTTACATGTAGGACAGAGGTTATTTACATGTAGAACACAGGTGATTTACACGCAGTAAATGCACAATTGCACGGATGCAACATGTGCATTATCTGTATAAATGCACGCCTGTACATGTGATGCACATAAGCGTCACAGGTCCTATTCAACATCTTCACGTGCACAGTACATGTGTATTGGACACGTCCTGCACAAGTGATTTACGCCTTCCGCACAGTTGATTTACACGTAGCACGTATTTGATTTACATGTAGGACAGAGGTGATTTACATGTAGTACATGTACAATTGCACGGATGCAACATGTGCATCATCTGTATAAATGCACGCCTGTACATGTGATGCACATATACATCACAAGTCCTATTCAACATCTTCACGTGCACAGGACATGTGCAGTGCACACGTCCTGCACAAATGATTTCCACGTTCCGCACAGTTGATTTACACGTTACACGTATTCGATTTACATGTAGTGCACAGGTGATTTACATCTAGGACAGCGGTGATTTACACGTAGCACACAGGTGATTTACACGCAGTACCCAGATGATTTACATGTAGGAAAGAGGGGATTTACATGTAGCACATAGGTGATTTACATGTACGATAGAGGTGATTTACATGCAATACCCAGGTGATTTACATGTAGGACAGAGGTTATTTACATGTAGAACACAGGTGATTTACACGCAGTAAATGCACAATTGCACGGATGCAACATGTGCATTATCTGTATAAATGCACGCCTGTACATGTGATGCACATAAGCGTCACAGGTCCTATTCAACATCAACACGTGCACAGTACATGTGTATTGGACACGTCCTGCACAAGTGATTTACGCCTTCCGCACAGTTGATTTACACGTAGCACGTATTTGATTTACATGTAGGACAGAGGTGATTTACATGTAGTACATGTACAATTGCACGGATGCAACATGTGCATCATCTGTATAAATGCACGCCTGTACATGTGATGCACATATACATCACAAGTCCTATTCAACATCTTCACGTGCACAGGACATGTGCAGTGCACACGTCCTGCACAAATGATTTCCACGTTCCGCACAGTTGATTTACACGTTACACGTATTCGATTTGCATGTAGTGCACAGGTGATTTACATCTAGGACAGCGGTGATTTACACGTAGCACACAGGTGATTTACACGCAGTACCCAGATGATTTACATGTAGGAAAGAGGGGATTTACATGTAGCACATAGGTGATTTACATGTACGATAGAGGTGATTTACATGCAATACCCAGGTGATTTACATGTAGGACAGAGGTTATTTACATGTAGAACACAGGTGATTTACACGCAGTAAATGCACAATTGCACGGATGCAACATGTGCATTATCTGTATAAATGCACGCCTGTACATGTGATGCACATAAGCGTCACAGGTCCTATTCAACATCTTCACGTGCACAGTACATGTGTATTGGACACGTCCTGCACAAGTGATTTACGCCTTCCGCACAGTTGATTTACACGTAGCACGTATTTGATTTACATGTAGGACAGAGGTGATTTACATGTAGTACATGTACAATTGCACGGATGCAACATGTGCATCATCTGTATAAATGCACGCCTGTACATGTGATGCACATATACATCACAAGTCCTATTCAACATCTTCACGTGCACAGGACATGTGCAGTGCACACGTTTTGCACAAATGATTTCCACGTTCCGCACAGTTGATTTACACGTTACACGTATTCGATTTACATGTAGTGCACAGGTGATTTACATCTAGGACAGCGGTGATTTACACGTAGCACACAGGTGATTTACACGCAGTACCCAGATGATTTACATGTAGGAAAGAGGGGATTTACATGTAGCACATAGGTGATTTACATGTACGATAGAGGTGATTTACACGCAATACCCAGGTGATTTACATGTAGGACAGAGGTTATTTACATGTAGAACACAGGTGATTTACACGCAGTAAATGCACAATTGCACGGATGCAACATGTGCATTATCTGTATAAATGCACGCCTGTACATGTGATGCACATAAGCGTCACAGGTCCTATTCAACATCTTCACGTGCACAGTACATGTGTATTGTACACGTCCTGCACAAGTGATTTACGCCTTCCGCACAGTTGATTTACACGTAGCACGTATTTGATTTACATGTAGGACAGAGGTGATTTACATGTAGTACATGTACAATTGCACGGATGCTACATGTGCATCATCTGTATAAATGTACGCCTGTACATGTGATGCACATAAGCGTCACAGGTCCTATTCAACATCTTCACGTGCACAGTACATGTGCAGTGCACACGTCCTGCACAAGTGATTTACGCCTTTCGCACAGTTGATTTACACGTAGCACGTATTTGATTTACATGAACGACAGAGGTGATTTACATGTAGTACATGTACAATTGCACGGATGCAACATGTGCATCATCTGTATAAATGTACGCCTGTACATGTGATGCACATAAGCGTCACAGGTTCTATTCAACATCTTCGGATGCGCAATACCTACCATGCACACGTCCTGCACAAGTGATTTACACCTTCCGCACATTTGATTTACACGCAGTACCGAGAGGATTTTCATGTAGGACACAGGTGATTTCCTCGTAGTGTAGAGGTGATGTAAAAGCATATTAGAGATACAACGAAAAAAAAGGAGTTTATATATTTGGTGCCTTACGCAGTTCAAATACAACATTGTAAACGTCTTCTTGAAAAGTAACAGAGTTACATGTAACGAAAAAGCAATTATATACTTACCCAAAATTACTGACTCGTGCACTACTCTACCGCACCATTAACGTTCCAGGTCAGTAATCCCAAAGTTCTATATTCCAATCCCCCCCCTCAAAAGGCAGCTACAGCATATTCTCGTCACCTGAAGACGAGACAATATGATACTCTGACGAAACTTTGTTTATCAGTAGCGTATATATTAACAAACCACTGTCACGAGCATTTAGACAATATTTTTCTTTCTTCCTACACATATATCATTATAGACTTTTCATTTTGCTATGCAGCATATTGGGTATCGTACCATTAGGGCCTGGAAGTTGAAGACCTTACCTAAAAAAATTTTTAAAAAGCCTAAACATATTAAGAAAATGACCTAAATTTGGAAAAAAATACTTAAAATATGATAAAATCAATAATGATACACTTAATGTGTATAATATTTAAATAATACACAATTCTGGTGATATGTTGAACAGAAAAAAAATTGCAAATTTGCATTTTCGTCGCCCTGTTTCTGCTGTTCATTTTGAACTACTTGGAGGACAATCCTCACAAGCATCTACTGTCTGGTCATACCTACTATACCTGCTCCAGTCATTCAAGGGTTCCTATTGTCAGAGATTATTACAGAAAACTATGTTTAAGAGTTTCTAATTGAGAATGGGCAGCAAAACTGTAGTTGAAAAAAGGTCAAGTACCGAAACCAGCTGTTAAGACTTAAAGGGAAATGGGGACCAATAAGCCAAATATGACTTAAAACTAAGCATTTTCTGGCCTAAAATGACCCGAAATTAACATATATTATGGTGTTCCTCTTACCTTCGGGCACTTGGGAAAAACTATCTTTAACTTCCGACCCCTATATATGATACTGAAAATATTAAGAAAGAAAAAACTCATACTTGTCTGAATAATTAGGTTCTGAACTTATAAACAGTTGTGGTTTGCATATATATTTTTTTCTTTTAATACAGTGCTTGGTTTGTCAACATAGCTTTTACATAGTATGATTTCATCAAAAGCCATCATGGAGCTATTTCAGATTTAAAATATATGCTTGATAAAGCAAAGTGGCCTCAACTCAATCACAAGTGAAACTAGATTTTAAACAAAATCCAAGTGCAAAAATGTTTATATATTCTATTAACCGTAACTTGGTGCAACTCCGCTGTAATTTTATGGAAATAGTAGGTATTACAACATTGATAACAACTGATTATATATATATCTATACATTTATTTCTTATTAAATATAAAAAGTAATCTACAAGATGGTTGTAGTTTTTCTTTCTTTCTTTTAATTTACTTTCTCCGATAAATCCTTGGCCTCAGTCCTCTGCATCCTGTAAAGAGAAGTTTTAAAAGTAATACAGTAAGTGCAGACACTAAATCAATCTATTTAAACTAAATCACAGTCATATTCTTAGCATAGTTTGAGATTAAGAATTTAAATATGGTCCATCCAAATTATACATGCCATACCATTTTCTCCAGAAACAAAGCTAAAGACTACCATTTAAGCTCAATAAATCACCACCATCAGCATCTCTGAAATAAGATTTCTTAGGGTATTGAATCAATTCCAGTAAGAGTATTTAAATTAGCAATTTGAAAACGAGGCTGGCTTTTTATCGACAGGTGGCAATCCTGTGCAAACGTGTGTTGAAAACACTGGTAGAACATCTCATGAGTAAATGGTACTAAATGCACTGACCTTGAATGACATTGACAAGTGTGGGTTTAAGTACACGTAAAACTGAGTTATTACGACAGGAGTAAATGTATGAGCATGCTTGTTCACCCCGTGCTCATTCGTACGGACAGTGAAGGATGAGAATAAACTCAAGACTGGATGCAGTAAGAACTATGAGAAGTGAATTTGGTAGAGAAATTGAGGTGAATGTTCACGGATGATCGAAACACTACACTTCGAATGCCTTCTGAAAAGTTCAAAATGAAGACGAAAGCTGTGAGGCAACGCATAACGAAGAAAAATCTAGCACAAATGGAAGTTTTATGTTACCTAAGCTACGGGAAGTGGGTTGAAAGTAAGAAACAATATTCAGAGAAGCAAGCAAGATGAAAAAGATTTATTTTTGTGGCATGAACAACCAATAAAAACGTTGCCTTTTCCATATTATCAATTGTATATAACTGGCTGATCTCTACCACGTTATGCAAGATAGGCAGAAGTATATACAGTAGTGCACTCTGTATTCCTCTCTGCGAGCGGCCGAGGATGGTTTAGAGTATGAAATGCAAATAAGTTACGTACCTGCCCTTGAAATTATATTCATTTTCATACAAATTAAACGTTATAGGGGTTCAGATCCGACGGACTTCCTGTCAGTGCGCCCCTGACTTATATGACTCACAGTGAAACAAATTTATAAATCTTATTGCTATCAAGTACAATGGCATTATTAATAAATTTTTTTAGATATTCATATTTCAAGTCATGTTACTAGATACTGAGACACTGGAAGACTAAGTACTGCTTAAAATTTAACCCAAAATATGCAAAAACACAGTGGCAAATTTGTGTAAGAAAAAAAGATCCTATATCCTAGATAAGCGATCGGCAAAATCCATATTCTCTGTCTGCGTGCCTGTAAATCGAATAGTGCAATGACGGGACATCGGATTATCCTCCTTCCTAACTCAGCGTTGCAATCCTGACGTAAAGGTTTCTTCTTTTTTTCAACTAATATAATGTACATTTTGAATTTAAACAATACTAGTAAGATTCTTAAGAAACATTTCTTTTACTATCAATGAGTCAATTTCTTTTTATCATCAGGTGGTACAGTGTTCCTCATAAATATCGCAACTCTATAGTAGTACAATACTTTAATTTATGCATTTGAAATCAATATTTCGCTGGTTACCTGCCTATCAGGCGTTAGTTTAAGGTTAGATTGATTATGCAGCAACCTGCAGAACATTGATTTCAAATGTATTGCATAAGATAAAATCTTAAAACTGTAGTCGAGTTGCGATATTTATATTGAACACTGTACAAGACGAAAAAAAAAAAAATGAAATGTTCCTCTCTTTTCCGTCGATATTAACCTTTAAAAAAAAAAGAAAAAGTTTGTTTGTGTCATATAAGTCTACAAATTTCTAATAGTTTGTAAAATACATAATCGTTCTCGCAGAATAAGAAAAAAGTCTTAAAGATCATGAAATCTCAAACACCCCCGAATCGCCCAGTTTTGTTCTAGTGTCCCCTTTGAAAATGAGAACGCCGCTGGAGAGCGTTAATATACACGTTGAGAATAGGTGCGTATAAATTATAGAGAATAAAGTTGAAAGAATGACTGCGTCAAAGGTTTTTTTTTCTGCTTATAAATTACCTACGAGAGCAAACACATTTTATACTCCGTTAGCTACTCGCACATATTTCAAGGTAAAAGCACAGTTCCGCACCTCCTTGCCCGCTAGGTCCCAAGTATGCAAAAATGTCCGCCCTGTTGCCGACTTCTGATGTAGATTATAGTGACAATTTAAAGCTTGGAGACCACTTGTTAACCGTTCTTATTTTGAAAACTGCTGCAAAATTGCATGTAAATATTAAAATAAAGGCTTACGAATACATGAAAACCAAACATCAGAGGTGATACGTACCTTCGTGACCTCCTTGTTTTGGCGTGGTGCAGCCAATCACTTATCGCTTCCCTGATTTGCTCCTCCGAACACTCAGGATATAATTTCTTTGCAGATGCTAGAAAAAAATGTACATATGACTATGTTGATATATATGAAATTATACATTCATTAGTAAACTTAAATCCTGAAATAAGAACATCAAGAGTGAGAAAGAGAAACCCTAACAACAATTTTGGTATGCAATCCTTTTCCGTCTGAATGATACCTTGGTAATGAGATATTTGCTGTATTTACGAGAGTATAATACTTCACGCAATTTTTATACGGAACAGATAAAGAAAAACTATTTCGCATACAGCATACAGAGAAGTTTATGCTCCGATTTTCCCCCCCTCCCACTGCCTCTCTGTATTGAAGATTACTGAAATTGTCATTCCCAGCAGTGAGTCACTCACCACACCAATGACTCCCCTCTCAATCTAATTGACATTTTTATCATTTGCAGCAATTGTCAGTGACTTTTTAAGTAAATAAAAAAGTGCAGTCATTACAAAGCATATACGACGTATGATATTTTCGTCTTACAAGTTTAAATAATGTGGGGAGAGGATTGGAAATATTTTGTGTGATCTGGAATTGAACCAACGGCCATGTTTCACATGCCTTTCAAAATTATTGTTTATAATGAGAATCATTGTTTTAAGGTAATAAAATTTGGAACAATTCAGCGGTATAATTGAGTAAATATAGTAGAATTTTATGGCTTCTACTAACGCCAGAAAAAGAACCTATCAAATTAAAAATTCCTCACTTATTGAAATAATTAAACATAACTGTACTCATCTCACTTTTCTTCTGTTTGTTTTGTTTTTGGTGGGGTCTGTGTTACTACAAACACTCAACTTACATTCTATTGCAAAACAGTATATTTTATATCAAAGAACAATTTGTTACTCAAAAAGAAACAATATACAGGGTGCTTCAGGAGGAAAGGTCAATAATTTGAGAGGCGGTCAGATTTGTCGACTACAACAATCAAGTTTACATAAACATATACGTTTTAAACCTTTGTTTCAGATATATCACTACATGAAGTTTAATGCATGGTGACAAGGGTACACTGCAATTATGTTGAAATGCGTACTGTGATACTATAAGACACGAGAATGGTAACTAATGTAAAGAGGACTGAGGAGGATACTACAGGATTAACACTACTCATAATTGGCACCAATGGTCCGCGGAAAACCAACATGCTTCATGCGAACAGTTACCAGATGGAACTTTCGTGTTGACAGTGCACCATACCTTCATCTTTTGCAAAATACTTTCCCTCCGTATTTGGAGGATAGTATTCTTTCTACGCATCATGTGATACCAAATGGACGGTGAACCGTTTTCACTCGACTATCACCCAGTGCCTTCACGCAAAATACTAGTCGTTGGATTGGATGTTTTGGACTAGTCTAATGGCCACCTAGGCACCTGTTCTAACACCCTTGGGCTACTGTATGGGTGGTTGAAAGAAAAGGTGTACAGTGTTGGTAAATAACAGCGGGAACATAAAATTAATGAAACTGTTTCAACGTAACTCCAATGTACACATTTCCTTGTCCACATGTACCAAATTCATATAGTAATATCCCTGAAACAAAGTTTATATGGACTTCTTGTTCTGGACATGCTTGAGCACAACCTAATTATTGCCCTTTCCCAATAAACACCCTATAAACTATCAAGCATTGAAGACAATGCGATCACGATTAAAAAAAAATGCACAAAAAAATCTTACCAACAATAAACTTGTAGGTTTGTGTCTCCACAAACGACAGCTTCCTCACACAATTTATTCCCGACTTTCCTGTGAGGCTATACAGCTCAGCAACTTCATCCACCACGACACGACGAAGAATATTCTGTGCTAGTTGTTTTGGAGTTTTTCCACCACTCGCCAACATTTGAAACTGAAAGTAACATTGTATCGATTGTGCTGTGTTAATGCAGCGAAAAAATTTCATGCATATAAATAATATTTTTCAATATTTAGTTAATGTTAGAGCAAATAATCACCATAAATTATTTCTTGTGATTAAGTTATCTGCCAAGGTTACATATCTTTTATATGATGTGAAATGTGGTGGCAAAAATAAATCAGCAAATCTGATGAAAACTAGGATCCAATTTGGATAGATTAATACATCTTACTTTTAAACAATCAATGTTATTGGTAGTTTTTTTTTTCAATGTTACTTTCGTTTGTTTGCTGAAGAAACCAACCTAGGAAATGCATTACATTTTTTGCCAACTCCACTGTTTTTACTTCATAGAGCATGTGGAGGAATGTAGTACTATCCGAGTTCCCATGATCGCTAAAGAAGATAATTCTTTAATGTGTGACTTTTTGAATGTGTCTTAATTCTGCAAATTTGATAAAATTATACATATACATAGTCAATATACACATACATTCTTAGTTGTTGAAAACTTTTTACACAATTTAACTTATAGAAAAAAACATGCATACAGATGAAACGTATTTAATAACTTCAAAATGTCAACTCTTACGACAATTTAGTATTCAGCACCAATGTTGTAAATGTCAAGTTTTTGTCTTACACATGAATATAGAAGCGAACAGTCAATATAAAAGTGAGCAGAAAGTGAAGTTTAATTTCAGAGCACAATAAGATAAATAACAGACACTCAATATTCTATTATTACAATGAAATAGTGAGAGTAGCAATATAAAAAGTATCATACAAACATCCCTTTCAAATTAATACAATTGCCATGACTTCAGAAAAATATGTATTTCGTAAATTCACAACCTTACTCATGCAAAGCGACGAATTTTTTTTTTTTTTTTTTTAATTTAATAAGTTAGAACACTGAAATAGAAGATTGACGGACTGTGCCATCAGTACTACTTTTAGTTGTTTATATTCACAATGAGGAGTATTAATGGTGCTATCTAGTAGGAAAAAAAAATAACAATGGTAAATCTCATACAGGATGTACGCGAATCTGAACCTATAAAGTGGAGATAATCTATGTATCTCCGGAAAACTTAGGTCAAAGTTAGATCAAATTCAGTCACCAAAAATCGGGAGCATTCTGCTAGGGAGCGCTACATAACTAATTTCTGTGAAAACAATTTATTTTCTGAAATGTTATAAAGTCTATAAATGTCTACTCACGTAATATTGTCTTGGTTGCTCATTATAGGTAACTATTTCAGACTCCTGGATTTTTCACCTTTGTGCTCTAGAAAAGATACAACAGAGCTTCTAACAACATTGAGGATTTTCATTGACTTTCAATGGAAATCTTGAAGTTCCAGAAAGTTCTCGTCAGGACGTTTTCCGTGACCTTTTCAGGACGTTTTTACGAAACACTTTTATTTCCAGGGTTTCCAGGACGCGTGTGGACCTTGCATATTATGTACAGCAATATTGGAAGACGTT
This sequence comes from Thermobia domestica, assembly GCF_964235325.1. Taxonomy (NCBI): domain Eukaryota; kingdom Metazoa; phylum Arthropoda; class Insecta; order Zygentoma; family Lepismatidae; genus Thermobia; species Thermobia domestica. The sequence goes on from NC_137469.1 coordinate 61,249,655, forward strand.
GGGATATGTTGGTGAATACCAACACACCTTAATGCCGAAACAATACTGCTGCACACACTGCTGAAAGAAAATGCTAACACAGCTTGCGTTACAAGAGTCTGGAGCACGGTAAGGTTCCTCAGCTAAGCTTCATTGAGGAAGAATAAGCACATAGGAAACAGAAAAAAAAATGAACAGAGGAGGATAGTAAAGAGCAAATTTTTTTAAAAAAAGTAATAGTGAGGATTAGTGACTTGTCCCTTAAAAAATGCTATGACTTATTTAGCTATTGCTAATATGTAGCAACTTAAATCATCACTGGAACTGTCTTTGGCTTGTATTTTTAATAATGCAATCACTAAAAATATAGGAAATATAGGAGAAGATTAAAATATAGGACAAATATACACACATTTCCAAACAAATAAGAAAAAATAGGAAAAAGAGGACAGCTGGGAGCCCTGCATAACATCACTTAGGAACTAGTGTGTGCCTTATTCAAATATCCATGTTTCAGAATCGTGCGGCATTTGCGCATTAAAGCTTAGAGAGGCATTTCGGAAATGCTCCGGAAATTTGAAGTACTAATCAACTGCCTCTACAGAAATTGATGCGCAAATGCCGCACGATTCTGAAACGTGGATATTTGGATAGGACACATACTAGTTCCTATGTGACGCTTTGACCCGACCACGATTGGTCCCATAGTACTGGAGCTATGGATCCTTAAAGTTAATTTTCTCACGTTTTCGGTAGTGTAACACCTAACAGTTGTACAACGTATTTAGCGCCATACTAATATATATAAATTAACTGGCCCGTGTGGACAAATAATAAATATCTCATGGCGTTTGTCGTATACATAATTAAAAACTTCCTATTAGTTTCCAAAAATAGCGGAAAAATTATAGTATGTAGATACGACCTAGTTTCCCACATTTAAGAAAATGAAAGTATTATGAAAGAAAACACTTCAATTTTTACCATATCTTTCTTACATATTACTACACAGTTATTTCGCGTCAAATCACATTTGTAATATGCTCAAATTTAAATTTTGTGTGTTCTCAAAACAAGTTTTAAAGTCAAATCTAGCACACACAATCCATTTACATTATTGTGGACAATTTAGTTTCAATTCACTATTTGGGAGGCGCGGTGGCTCAGTGGTAGAGCGTTCACCTCTGGTGCTTGGGGTCCCGGGTTCGATCCCAGCCCCCGCCAAGTGAGCTTTGTGGTGGACAAACACCGTGCTCGTGGGTTTTCTCGGGGTACTCCCGTTTTCTCCCACTTTCTTCATTCCACCATTTTACTCATCTCTCATTATCACCGTCTCCTTTAGCCTAACCGGCATAACCGTGGGACGTAAAACTCAAAGATTTCATTTCATTTTTTCAATTCACTATTTACAAAGATTCATAAGTGACTATGAAAAATTTAATAGCAGTGAAGGAAAAAATATCCTAACTAGATAACACTCATAAATCATTCAAACTCAGCTCTTTCTTGATAAGATTGTGCTTTTTCTCGTACTACTTTATTTTTTGTAAGAATCTACATAACGGGTTAAAGACATGACTGAACAGAGCTTTGATTTTTTTGTGAAGTGCAAATTTCGTGCATTATTACAGAGAGAGAGAGAGAGAGAGAGAGAGAGAGAGAAAATGACAATAGCATAACAGACAACAGGGCGCAAAATTTCAAAGTCAGACTCACTCGCCAATACAAAAATGATGGTCGCCAGTATCTCTCACGTACAAATTATGAGAGGTCCCCCTCCCATGGTCCTTGGTTTGACAAAGAGATTGCATTCGGGCATAAAATTTGAAACCAAGTTATCTATTCTAGGCACTGGGCTATCCCCCAGCTGTTCTAGCTTCAAAGACATCCAAGAGAAATTGTCCATTTGGACACGAAACCGGGGTTAACTGGTCACAAATGTGATTGCCGACTCACTCACGAAGGACTCTTGATAAAAATACGTTGTACTGATCTTTACATAAGCTTGCTTGTTAATAGCTATAATTGTCAAGAGTAGGGATGGCCAGAACCGGTTCCTGTTGGAACAGTTTTTCGGGTCTGAACGGATCCGGTTCTAGAAGATCCGGTTCAACAACCGGTTTTTCGGATCCAGGTCCGGAACCGGTTCTTCGGATCCAGGTCTGTAACCGGTTCTGGAACTGGGTTTTCGGATCCAGGTCTGGAACCGAAACTTTGTGACGATCCCTACACTAAACACGAGTTGCTGGAAGGCTGTGAACAGTGTGCTAGATGAAATGGTGGAAGCGACAGGCAGGCACCCAGGTGGCGGCCGCTTGTCTCATTTAGCAAAATTAACTGGGTAACTGGCAAACTTAATGGTTAAACAGGCAAATTGGCCAACTCATTTGGCTAAACACTCACTGGTGGACCAAAATAAAAACAAAAAACACTGGTGGACCAAAATAAAAACAAAAAAAAAAACTGGTGGACCAAAATTGTTTTCTGGGGGCACAAGAGAGTTTGGGCGGGGAGAGCACAAGCGCATGGTCCTCTTTGCAGTGTTTTGAAGGTGAAATTTGTGGCTCCTTTACGGGTCTTTGGGGGCTTTCGGATCCAAGTCTGAAACCGGTTCCTAAGAACCGGTTCTGGAACCGGAACTTTGTGGCCATCCCTAGTCAAGAGTCATTTCAGAAGGACTAAAAGACAAACAGTTACACAAGTAAAAACATTATACAGAATTATATATATAAATCGGGAAACTCCATTGGGAAAATCCTGTTATTTAAATGTATTTGTGTGTAAAATTTGAAGGTCAACATATCATAATCACTAGGCTAAAACTGAGGTATTAAATTAAAAATTGGGTATGTAGATATTCAATAAAATTAAAACAAAGTGAAATCCAAGCTGATGTTGGAAGCTACGTAGGCAGTTGATAAATTTTGCCAATTTCTATCAATATGTTTAAGCAGCCTTGGCTTCTTTATAAAACAAGTAGAAATATATAACTTGGTTTCATTTCGTATGTTTAGGCTTAAATTCCTTATGAAATACCAACGTTATCACGGAGAAGACTTTCGCTTAAAGAAACGCCTCGAATTGCTACTTGCTTTACACCTGAAAGATGGACCGAGAATTGAACACGGGACCCCTCGATTAAAAGGTGAAAAGTAGATAAACGTAATGCGGATGGTTTGATATGTGGAAACGTCACCATAAAGTTCACACGATTTAAACATTTTTCTTTTTTTTTTTTCTTTCTTGTTTAAACCATTTTTTTTCTTCTGAAAAACCAGCTGGTTTAAACCAACCCTGCCTCGCAGAGTTATCTTTTGTGAAGTAAGTCACAGTGGAGATGTTACATGTGAGACCTACAGTAAAGAGTTGCCCTTAAGCTATATCCTGAATCAATTCGATCTATATTCAGATATCCTTTTTAAATATTGCATGTTGCAGTAAGGTCTTCAAAAAAATGCTTGTATGGGTTCACTCGAGCAGGCGGTTCTACCGAAAACAAAATTTATAGGTAAAATACGATGTGAAACACTTTTCGTAAAAGAAGCAGAGTGTAAATATAAGTAATTTCTGTCAGTGGATATCATATTGAAATACATTTTCAATGGTAGTGAACGTATTCTACATGTAACTATTTACTGAAGCGGAAGAATACAAGAATGCGAAGAAGGTGAAAATAAACTGCGGGAAAGTTCCGTTCGTGTTAGCAATGGACGACTGCGATAGATATAATGTAAGCATACGATTAGAGAGCGTCGATACGTGTGATAAAGAGCGTCGTATTATAGTTTTTCAAGCGTCATGGTAAGTGTAGAAAAGTAAAAATTCAGAGCATACGAATTTCTCCTCGCAGCAGACCATTTGTACGCGGGAAAGCAGTGAAGCCATTTTGAAATTAAGAATTACTACTATTATATAAGTGCTTTTGAAGGTAAAAATTATTGCAGATATTTAATGTATGTTTTCACTATCCTCGTTTATGCGTATGCCCTTGTTGCTGACCCGCCTGCTCCCTACGAACGCACCCCTTTGATCCGCTCGGGCCTCCTGCTGCGCTCCTGCCCTGATTCGGTTAGATAGCATTCGTGCTTTTTAGTGGCCACCTAGACAAGTTGGTTCGTGGTTTATGCATTAGCTCCTCATTTAGTGCATGTTCTGCAAAAAGAAACCGGAAAATGCAATAAATGCGTGTAAATTTCATAGAACCGTTTGCTCGAGTAATGCCTTTATACCTTTCTTAAAAGATGGCTCAAGAAAAATACATGCATACGATCAGGTTCTATTTTAACGGCAAGGTTCTTGATTACTGGTCCCTTCCCATTGAGCAGTAATAAAGACAGAAAACAACGTGCCCTGCGGGGTTCTAACCCGCCTTCACTCGCTAACGCTCGCTCGGCAATACTGTATAAGTTAAATGCATAAACTTAGTACAGAAAGAAACCTACCCAGCTACTAATCTATATGGGGGACCAGTAATCTAGAACCTTCCCTATTTTAACTATTACCCCTAATTCCCATTCTGGATTTGGTAATGATACTAGCATACCTTGATTTGATTGTAAATTATCTCGGAGGTTCTGCCGTTGGAACACTACCTCCTTTCAAATGTAGGGTTATGTATGCATAATTTATTTCATGTTAAAAGGACTACGTGATAATGACTCTTGCAGATCTTTCTTTAAAGAGATGCAAATCATGACAGTGCCTTCAATGTATATCTATAGCTTCAATGTCCCCTCCAAAAACATAAAATGTCAACTAATAAATACTGCTTGAGAAGAACAGGATGCATGTGTATACGGCAACATTAACACCAGTTTTATTATTTAAACGGGTGCTTTATTAAATTTTACAAATTACAGTAAAATTAAGTTCATCACTCACCTGATTATAATATAATGTTGAATTCTTCGCCTTCAACAACATTGGACAAACACCACCACACCACAGCTCGTACCCGACCACACAAATAAGCGCGCCGTGCATGGCTAATACACAGCTCCAACCAGTGCGTATGCGTGATTCGAAATAAAAATTAAATTAATAACTAATAGAGAAAAATAATATTTTACTTCCAAACAATAATAATCTTATTAAGATTATTATATTTACATATCTTTTTGTATGTATATAATCAGACACATGTCTATTCGGTTCTCACGTCATTTATTACATCAAAGCGAACACTGCACATTTTTTATGCTACTGAGAGAGCCTATTTATAGCGTGTCGATTTATCTGATTGAATATTTATTCCAATGTACTTAAGCCTTCGAAAAATGCAGGTTACATTATATTGTTTATTTAGAATGAGTAATATAATAATTTTTAAAAAATTGAACTTTCAATTAAAAATACTATAGCCATATTTAATGTAAATATTAGCAGAATGAAACTAAATACAATTGCACGGTATTACGAATGTGTCATACACATGTGCAGTAGCTGTGCAAATGCACATGTGCACACAACGGCTTAAGCACGGGTTATATAAATGTGTACTGCATCCACGAAAATGCACATGTGTACATAACGGCTTAAGCACAGGTTATATAAATGTGTGCTTCATCCATGCTAATGCACATGTGCACATGCACTTCTTAATCACGGGTTATGTGCGTGTGCATCATCCACACAACTGCATATGTGCACATAACGGCTTAAGCACGAGATATACAAATCTGAGCTTCATCCATGATAATGCACATGTGCACGTGCACTTCTTAATCACGGGTTATGTACGTGTGCCTCATCTATGCAAATGCACATGTGCATATAACGGCTTAATGACGGGTTATATAAATGTTCGTTTCATCCTTGCGAATGCATATTTGCACATGCACTTCTTAATCACGGGTTATGTGCGTGTGCTTCATCTAAGCAAACGCACATGTGCACATAGCGGCTTAAGCAGTGTTATATAAATGTGTGCTTCATCCATGCTAATGCACTTGTGCACATGCACTTCTTAATCACTGGTTATGTACGTGTGCCTCATCCACGCAAATGCACTTATGCACATAACGGCTTACGCACGTGTTATATTAATGCGTTTTACATCCATGCTAATGCACATGTGCACGTGCACTTCTTAATCACGGGTTATGTGCGTGTGCTTCATCTACGCAAACGCACATGTGCCCATAGCGGCTTTAGCACTGGTTATATAAATGTGCGTTTCATCCATGCGAATGCATATGTGCACATGCACTTCTTAATCACGGGTTATGTGCGTGTGCTTCATCCACGCAAATGCACATGTGCACATAACGGCTTAAGCACGTCTTATATAAATGCGTTTTAAATCCATGCAAATGCACATGTGCACGTGCACTTCTTAATCACGGGATATGTGCGTGTGTTTCATCTACGCAAATGCACATGTGTATATAACGGCTTAAGCACGGGTTATATAAATGTGTGCTTCATACATGCAAGTGCACATGTGTACATGCACTTGTTAATGACTGGTTATGTACGTGTGCCTATTCTACGCAAATGCACACGTGCATATAAAGCTTAAGCACGGCTTATATAAATGTGTGCTTCATGATAATGCACATATGCACGTGCACTTCTTAATCACTGGTTATATATATATATAAATGTGTGCTTCATCCATGCTAATGCACATGTGCACGTGCACTTCTTAATCACGGATTATGTGCGTGTGCTTCATCTACGCAAATGCATATGTGCACATAGCGGCTTAGGTACGGGTGATATAAATGTGTGCTTCATCCATGCAAGTGCACATGTGCACGTGCACTTCTTAATCACTGATTATGCGCGTGTGTCTATTCTACGCAAATGCACATATGCACGAAACAGCTTCAGCACGGGTTATATACATGTGTGCTTCATCCATGCAATTGCACATGTGCACATGCATGACTTAGTCAGGGATTATGTGCGTGTGCTTCATCCACGCAAATGCACATGTGCATATCACGGCTTATGCACGGGTTATATAAATGTGTGTTTCATCCATGCTAATGCACATGTGCACGTGCACTTCTTAATCACGGGTTATGTGCGTGTGTTTCATCTACGCAAATGCACATGTGTACATAACGGCTTAAGCACGGGTTATGTAAGTGTGTGCTTTATCCATGCAAGTGCACATGTGTACATGCACTTGTTAATCACTGGTTATGTACGTGTGCCTATTCTACACAAATGCACATATGCACGAAACAGCTTAAGCACGGGTTATATACATGTGTGCTTCATCCATGCAATTGCACATGTGCACATGCATGACTTAGTCACGGATTATGTGCGTGTGCTTCATCCACGCAAATGCACATGTGCATATCACGGCTTATGCACGGGTTATATAAATGTGTGTTTCATCCATGCTAATGCACATGTGCACGTGCACTTCTTAATCACGGGTTATGTGCGTGTGTTTCATCTACGCACATGCACATGTGTACATAACGGCTTAAGCACGGGTTATGTAAGTGTGTGCTTTATCCATGCAAGTGCACATGTGTACATGCACTTGTTAATCACTGGTTATGTACGTGTGCCTATTCTACACAAATGCACACGTGCATATAGCGGCTTAAGCGCGTGTTATATAATGTTTTTCATCCATGGAAATGCACATGTGCACGTGCACTTCTTAATCACGGGTTATGTACGTGTGCAGCATCCACACAAATGCACATGTGCATGTAACGGCTTAGGCACGGATTATATAAATGTGTGTTTCATCCATGCAAGTGCACATGTGCACATGCACGACTTAATCACGGGTTATGTGGGTGTGTTTCATCTACGCAAATGTACATGTGCACATAACGGCTTAAGCACGGGTTATATAAATGTGTGTTTCATCCATGCAGGTGCACATGTATACATGCACGACTTAATCACGGGTTATGTGCGTGTGCTTCATCCACGCAAATGCACATGTGTGTTTGCCCGGGTTCTGTATGTGTGCTTCATCCACGCAAATTCACATGTACGGCTTAAGCACGGGTTATGTATGTATGCATCATCCACACAAATGAACATGTGCATATGTACGGCTTATGCATGGAAAGTGCACATGTGCCGTACAGGTACGTGTTGTCTGGGTATGTTCTGGGCCTCTGGTAAAGAAAGAAAGAACAACCAATGCGTTGTTTCTCCTACCCTAAATGTGTCCAACAATGAGTGGGGGGCTGCAAAGAAAAGCAGTAAATTCTAAACTTCAGCTATTGCCTCTTCCCGAAATTTACGGTATAGACTTCCTATTTGTATTCGAAGTTATTTTCACTTCTAGTTTCAGTAAAAGCGTAGTCGTGAAAGCTTGAGTTGAATTTGAGTTTAACGTCGCATTTAGCAGCGAGGCTATATGAGACGTGGACTACTGATTAACGTGGAATCCGAATCACATGAGCTTCTGCCGGGAATTGAACCCGGGTCTCCCACGCCAAAGACGCGTACGGTAATCGCTTAGCCACGAAGGAGCTTGGTAGTGAAAGAATGCATTGTATTGCGTTGTTAGTTTCGTCACATTTTTTTTTTTTTAATTTAGTGCAATTACCGGTGCTAGTGTCAGTTCGGGATATGTGGATGTGTTTGCGGTCCTGTGATTAATTTTTATTTCTTAATAACAATTATTTCTATTTCGCCTTTGTGTTTAGAACAAATGTCCCCTTCTTTTATGAATAATTATGTAGTTTAAAAACTTAGTAACGTGCTCTAAAATTAGTCGATTGAGGGGATATTACCTACGTGGCATTATTTTGGTCCGATATCTGCATTTGAAGATCTTGGGTAAGTACATAAATCGATCATTAATTTCTAATTTGTATCTGCACGGTTTATATTGCATTTTATTTATCATAGTTGGTATTTGATCACGAGGAAACGTATATTTTGTTTCGTTTGATTCAGAAAACTACGTGTATTATAGAATATGTAAGTTGTATATATTTGCTACCTCATTATCTGCGGGTGCGGATAGAGATGTTGCGGATGCGGGTGGGGATGGAGATGCTGCGGATGCGGTACGGATGCGGATGCGATATTTTGTATCCGCGCAGACCTCTATTTATGGGCCTTCATATATCCGGAATTTAGTCAACTACTACTATAAAGCTCAGTCACAAAATTGCTTTTAGTTTCTTTAGATAGAATTGGACATGAATGTGGGTATATGCAAAACAAATAGGATCAAGTACTGCTTCTCTGACACATTATATCCATCCCCGACGCCATATTGGATCCTCCATTTTGGATTCAACTTTCGGTTTTTCAAATGGGAATAGTTGCATGTGATACATCAAATTCATATAAAATTTTCTCGGAAATTCATTGGTGTAGTTAATTTTGACATAGCTTGTATGTTTGCAAGATATTGCATGTTAAATATCAGGCACTTCACGAATGTTAAATATAATAGAAGATTGTGCATCCCCGTGTGTATATGTAATCTTTTAAACGATTTATTGTTGACGAAATATTCCCTGAACGTAAATACATACATACACACAGACATAAATACGGAAATGGTAGGTCTTCACCCAAATCTGGTCGTATCTTCATTTACATTAGGTATTTTGACCGTAATAGAACACTTCATTGTTATGGTGCAACATGAAAGTAATAACAATCACTCAGAGAAATGTAATAAAATTATAACACCAATGTTGTAAAGATTTTGTTTATACCTACAGTCAGTGGCATATTTACGATTTTGTTTTGGGGGCTTTTCTAACTTTATTTCTGGAAATGTGGAAATTCTGCAAGATATTTCACCTACTTTAAGATAGTAAATAAAATTTTGGGGGTGGCTTAAGTCCGGTAGCCCCCTCTTAAATACGCCACTGCCTACAGTTTTTTTTTCAGTTAGAAATTGTTTTGATTTGTCAACATCGTTACCGTAACTGATATTACTCTAAAATGTCTATTCGCGAAGTGCCTGGAGGGATTTAATATGCAATATCTTCCAAACGGTACAAGCTACTGTAAAATTAACTACCCAGTGGATTTCGGAGAAAATTCTATATGAATTTGATATATCACTTGCACCTATTTCCATTTAAAAAACCGAAAGTTAAATCCAATATTGCGGATCCAAGATGGCGGCCTGGGTGAGTAACATGTGTCAGAGAAGCCGTACTTGATGCAATTTGTTTTGTATATACCCACATTCATGTCCATTTACATCTATCGAAACTAAAAGCAATTTGTGTCCGAGCGTTATAGTAGTGTATGAATTCCGGTATATGAAGGCCCATAAATATGTAAATTACCCGTATGGGCCGCTAAAATTAGTACCATAGACATTGGACCGCTGAGAACTTTGGATTTAAATCAATTTTACACGAATCCCGAGGGGACACTTCACGAATGTAACTTGTAAGATGAATCTTCATTGTTTGGAGAGTTTTCTTCCCAGTGAACTGCGTATATCACTGACATAATTAATTGCGTGTGTAATTTATTTACTTATTACATACTGCATGCAAAAAGAAAGAAAAAAAACACTGGTCATATATGAATTAGAAATTCCAACCACAAGTGGGCTCAAATGTTGCAGACGGTGCGAGATATTGAAAAAAATAATCAAAAAAATCCCCTTTAGGATACACCTTGTCGATTTTTATGAAGGTTTCCTTTACTTGTATCTGTAAAGAGACATGTACAGATATGAGGAATGACAAGGAGATTCATGCTCATATGTGAATGATGCGCTGTGTAGAGAGCGCAGGTTCAGCTAGTTGAAAATTAACAGTCTGCACTCAGTAACGTAGCGTGAAGTTTTGAAATGAGTAGGCTGAAATTAGATTCGTAGCTAGAGGGTGGCTAGAAGGGGCCCAATCCCCTGAAACTTTCACTTTTTGTTGTATGTATATATGATTGTAAAGTGAATTTGTTACCCCCCCCAAAAAAACTATCCCGCCCTTATTTAAACGATCACGTCTTAGTATTGTGACTACGCTGTAATCCTTGATAGAAAAATGCTAATTCATGCAATATATTTTTCATACAATGCAAGAAAAAGTATAAGAGTGGTTCTGCTTCATATTTCCCTTACATATATGGTTTCCTTATATATGCGATACTCGCATATGACACAAAGACTGTATTACTGTTTCAAAGAAACAAATAAAAACGGAGAGCTATAGGACGATCTTAAGTGTAACTTCCCCAAATCATAGATAAACTTAAGCACTTCACCCACAACAACACATATAAGCATACTAAGGGAAAAAGGTGGAGCAGTAGCTCACAGTCAATTGATGATTTTTACAGAAAAAGCTATTTTTAGATTGAAAGTATATATATAAAAAAGAAAGAAACTATACCTCATCTGAGGTCTCCTTCAGTATCGATCTTCGAAAAACTTGCGGATAGCAACGCAACGCAAAAAATACAACAAGCAATTATAACTGCTATGTCAATTATCGAAAACTAAAATGTAAATTTTACGCTGTGATCACGCAAACCAGTACGCAATAAGGTCTCTGATAAATTAATACTATTCATAATAACATAACATTTTTATTCTCTCTGTCTGTCTCTCTCTCTCTCTCTCTTTTGTTTCTTGGTCAAAACTCGTTACTGAATGTGAGCTTCTAAATTTTTCATAGCCTCTGTTCTATACTTTCTTCTAAGACCGCATCCTGTCGCTTTCGTTTCGCCAAACACCCGAAAGGCTAGCCTTTCGTCAACATTCGTCCACTTTCGTTGCATCATGTTGAATTTGTGTATAGCTCAAGAAGTTTTCGTCTGCTGAGGGTGGTGGGAAAGTGATTGTCACCGCCCCATTCTCCTAACTCCATGAGAGAAGCGGAAGGCTAGCCGCCAATAGCCTTCAATGCGTTCTTGCAGAAGCTTCGCTTCAACTCGCTTGATGTTTAAACAGCGTATTATAAAATAAACCAATTTTAATAAAATTAATTATATCAATATCCAAAAGCAATATTTGAGGCAGATGTATAAATAAATGGTTAGGCTAAGCCTTATAGCCTTAATGGACACTACGTCCCTGTCTGCACTTATTTCTGTTATGTCGTTTATTTGTGGATGTGCATTAATTACAGAACTTATAGTTACATACATTAATTACAATTACATACAAGCCTACCAACATGAAGTGTTCTGTTGCAACAAATAGGTCTCTTGAATGAAACTGAATTCTCAATAAGTTCTTTGGTCTGGTGAAGTTTTGTTAAATTAAACAAATTACTTCTTAAGAGAAAGAGCAGTAGGCAAATTTCACTAATACTCATGCACTAAAACATATAATTACTATTATTTAATATTTTGATATAGACACATATATAAAGTTTATGTACAAAATCCTGTATGTAAACAAATACTTGTTTTCTAGTGCGACAGATTATCTATTACAATCAAAATGAAAGTGACTATGTTTCTAATTTAATAACTCTTGAATCACCAGACCGACCTCGATAAAATTTTCAACATAGATGAGGTCGGGATGTTTTTTATGATTTCACTTTGAAGGTGGAACTTGAGGGAAGGGGAGAGGGGAAAATGACAGATATTAGTGTCGAATCCATAATTTTTGCGGTCGCCGAAATGAAAAGTGACACTTCCGATGCCGTTTAAATCCAAATTCGGCCCCACAAATTGGAGGAAGGAGAAGATATATAAAAATTATTGTTAGTTTTTGGGGTTGCTGAGATGAACAGTGACACTTCCGGTCGTTTAAATCCAAATTCAGTCCCATTAGTACTCTAAGGGGGGATGGTGACATGTAAAGGTAATTGAAAATTACCGATATTAATGTCGAATTCATAGTTTTGGAAGCTCCATAAGTTCATTGGTGACAGTTTTGGTGCCCTTTATGTCCAAAATGAAACGTATTCTCCCAGTGGAAGAACGGGTATTTTGCTAGTCTGTAATAATAACAAACGGAAGTTTCACATAATCAACTCGTTAATATATTTCTCGCTGCTCAAATTTACTCACTTGTGCGATATATGTGTGTATATGTAAATAAGATCATCTCTCTTTTTGAGTTATTCGAAAAATATACAAAGAATAAGGAGGGATTTTACCAGAAATCAGAAAACTAAAAAATAGAATTAAAACTTGTTGCTTTAAGTATTTTTTGGTTAGCGAAATACATTGTATGTACAAGCAGGACGTCGATAATCCGAACGTCAAAAATCCGGAAGTGGTCCTTAGAAGCTTTTTAAGTTTTGTCCTAATATAACGCTAGCGATAAACAAACAATAGTGTGTCCGTCGGCGTTGTTGGAAGTCGGTGTTTTTACAAAAGTTCATTCATACATAATTGTTTGTCATACATATTTTTTTTTTTTTTAATTTTCTCTTAGGCCTATAAGTTTCAAGTGTGACTTACAAGATCAGTGTAAATTAGTGTACGAGCAGGTTCTTCAGAAACATTAAATGTAAGTAGCCTTTCGTACGGTATTGTAATTACTGTATGTACAGAATAAGCACTATATCGATTTGCTTGGTCATTTTCGAAAATCCGAACTACCTGTGGTCCCAATTAATTCGGATTTTCGACTTCCTATTGTATATTCTGCAGACATGTTACAGCAAGTACGATGACTAGCATCAGGCCACGAAATAGTTTTTAAACTATATTTTCCTGTTTTTGCCAATATTTCCGAAAAAAATATTTTTTCTAATGGATTCAAACTTTCCGGAAAGTTCACATAGAACAAGGAAGACATCTCTATAAAATATATGTTTGATTTAACATATTAACTAAAATGATTCTGCCCTGTTATTTTAACACTTCCCTGCCATCAAAGGGGAACTACATGAGATTGCTCAAGATAATTTTAATGCATCTATACTAATTACGCTAACTAGGATTACATTTTAGTTTCTTTTGTGGCCATAACTCCATTCTATCACGGTGCCAACTTTGAAGTGTTTGGATGAGTTGTGCACAAAATTTTCCTATTCTAATACAGGAAAATACAGGAAACATAAGTACTCAATTATCTAAACTCTAAACTAGTAAATACAAAATAGTTTTAATTTTGAAAGCATAATATGATAAAATATTTGAAAATTTCAATTTTACCCAAATTTTCCAGTTTTTTCCAAGTTCGCGAAAACCATAAAAAACTATTTTCTTACCCACAATTTTCTTTTTCTTTTTTTTCAGGCCTTTACAACACTAGTCTCAGTGATTTATTTGTGGATTTTGTAGAAGGGGGGAATATTTATGCAATATTGTTCCGTATAACAGAACAACTTGAAAGTGGGGTTGGGACAACGTTATTTTTAAACCTATCTACTTTGAAATTATGGTACTAGTTTGATAGGAGACCCTCCAAGTTCATCATTTTTTAAACTTTTCTAAAAACAATTTTATGATAAATACGGATATGTACGTTAGATAAGATTTGGTTAGATAGATTAAATTGCATGCGTTTGTTACCTTACTACTTTTTGTTCTACTGCTGAGGACAAGTGTAAAAGCCCTATAGTTGCGTTGCAATCTGCACACCTTGTCATAACAAGTGTCACATTCCTACGTAAAACGGTTTTGCTATGACAAATAATTCTTAGTCTGTTCTAATTTGGTCCTTAAAGACCAAATTCGTCGCCCGAACAATAAATACAACAAAAGGTAAGAGTTATATTTTGGGCAGAACAGTGATAGGTGCACATAAACTTGAGCGTAATTTTATTAAATAGAAGGGGAAAGACGCTACTTAATGTCATTCCTTATTATCATAAGTAAGTTTTCGTACCATTTTGTTCCTTGTACTTAATAAAATTACCGTACATTCAGGGGTGTGTGCACCTATCAATGTTCTGCTAAAAGTAAACTTTTGGCCAACGAAACATACTGGCATTAAAATGAATCCAAAATTGAACAAAGACTGGGTTAAGCTGAAGCATGATTAACGCCATGTTATCTAACACTGTCTTTAGAAATTAACAATACTTTCACACCGTACCTCACTTTAGAATAGTGTAGCAATGCGAGGTTCTTTTACATCGGATACCGTCTTTTTCCCAGTTGGTTTGTTAGTAGTAGCATGTCATCATGATGTCCATTTCTTATCTAGCTAATTGCATACCTTGCTGCATTGAACGAGGTAATATCTGGTCCATTAACGTTTATGAAAAGAATAAATTCGAGGGTTTTTAGAGATAAATGGTTTCTAGTATTAGTATGCTGGAAGTTTAAGCTGGAAAAACATCTCACACTCTGCAGAAGAATCTGGAAGAAGACTGATTTCCATGTTAAGATTTTGTAGATTTGGGCCAATATTAGGTTTCATCTTATGCTCTCAAAATTCCTGCAGAATTTTGGCTGAATCAGCGGTAAATTTTAATTCATTTAATTTTTATTTTTATTTTATTTTTGAACTTTGCATTACTTCTTTGTCGCCGTTTAACTTTCTTGCAGACAATTCTCGCCAATTGGATTGTAGCAAAATCTCGGCCTCACTGAACGTTTCGAGCGTATGTTATTTGCTAGACTCTTGCAATCTTATTTTCTGGTACTTCTCAAGAGAATTGTCTAAGGGTTTTGCCAGTAAGACTCCACAAAACTGACCAGTTTCTTCAAACTGACGTAATTGTTCCATGGACATGCCCCTTTTTCTTTCAACGCTTCCAGAACATTTACAGTTTTTCAATTTTGCTTATTACCTGTATAAGGGATGCAGACCTTTCTTGTAGAAACAGGCTAAGAATATGTAGAGGTTCCAGCGCATCTCGAATCATGGACATTTCATAAACAAAGTTCCACTTAGTGAATTTTACGTACAGATTTGAAAATATTGCACGCTGCTGAAAGCTTCTCTGCAAATCTGTAGAAGGTTCTCAAAAGTGTTCCACTACAGCAGGATAGGACTTCCGCAATGCTTCTACTGAACGGTATGAAGAGCCTAACCATCGTACATCAAAAACTTTAGTAATATTATAGAAGCGAATACTTAGTTCTTGTGATATTAATTCGATTTCTCTCCTGTTCTTCGGGGGACATTGAGTAAACACCGTGCAATCGCTCTACAAGGCTTTGAAAATGAACCATATCTGAAATCGTATTTACAACGTTGTGAACAGCCAGTTCCAGCTTATGACTCATGCAGTGAAACACGAATAAATTGGCGTTTAATTCTCGCTGGAGTAAAGAAACGGCACCATTATTTCGCCTTACATGTTATTTGCGCCATCAATACAAACTGTTATAAGTCTTTCCCGTAATATCATTTTGGAAAGATTCATACTATGGAATCACAACCCTCTCTGCCTATTGTTACCTATATCTCAAATAAACGTAAAAATATATTGCTACACACCTGATTAACTACAGTACGGATATACACAATGAGAACAGATTTATGAGACACAGTGGAGGATTCGTCCATCATTAGCGCGAAGGGTTGATCGAAATTCGCAAGATACTGGGTCATTTTTCGTTCATTTCTATAGCTACAAAGTCAATATTTGAACATGTAACATTAGAGTAGAGAACTTGTTCGATGTTCATTCGATTTATTTCTTACTATTTAATAAGATGCACGGTAAATGACAGACGATTTTGCGCAATAACATACGCAGTTCTAAATATCACAGTTGTCTTTTCAACACGAATTTCATTCATAATTAACACGAAAGCCTCTTACTTTGTGTACCGGAATTACTTGCCTTTTAATCGTCAGGAGTTTTTCCTTTATTAAAATATAGTCTAATATCCATTTCCTTATGTTCTTTTTGAGGTGCTTGTCAACGAAGAAACTACCAATTCACAACTGCAGTGACTGCTCACTAATAACTGAAAATGTTTATTATTATTATTATTATTATTATTATTATTATTATTATTATTATTATTATTATTATTATTATTATTATTATTATTATTATTGTGCTACTCAGATGAAGTATGATAATCAGTAGTATCAGTTGCAAGATTTGTCTTCGAGAAACAATTCTATAAACAAGACCAGAATAGCTCGCAACAATAAACATACTAAAAAGTAAAGAATTGTTACTAAAATATGGAGTTGAATTATTGTACTTTAAAACCGATTGTATAGCCTAAAAAAGGTGGAAAATATCTTCCCAGAATTAAACCTAGAGACAGGGAAACCAAAACTTAGAAGGGGGGAAATTCCTAGGCTTCCCCGGCTACAAATAAATCCCTGACTAGTCTGAACACATAGTGCACCGAACACTCCTAACAATGGGCCTCCGCAGTCATTCATGTGCGAATGTTAACACCACGACATCGGCAACTACGACTGAAATGAATACGTGACCATCGCCACTGGACCTTAGTATAGTGGTAGAGCTTTGCATTGTCTGATGAATCCCGATACCTTCTTCATCATGACGATGGGAGGGTGCGAATTCGTTGTATTCCAAGGGAACAGCTCCTTGACACCTGTACTGCGGGACGGAGACAAGCTGGCTGCGGTTTAATTATTATCTAGGAAACATTCACGTGAGGATCCATGTGTCTAGTGGAGCTCGAGCAAGGCACCATGACGGCCAAGACGTATCGCACACTGCTTGTGGACTACGTGCACCCCTTCATGACGACCATGTTTCCCAACGGTAGTGGCATTTTTCGACAAGATAATGCACCATGTCACAAGGCCAGGAATATGATGGAGTGGTTCGAGGAACGCAGGAGCGAGTTCCAAGTGATGTGCTGCCCCCTTCCCCCCGAACATCTGAACCCAATTGAACACATCTGGGATGTGATTGAACGTGACGTCAGGGCGCATCGCCCCTCGACCCCGGAATTTACGGGAATTAGGTGATCTGTGTGTGCATATGTGGTGTCAATTCTCTCTAGCGACCTACCAAGGATCATTACGTGCATGCCAAGACGTGTCGCCGTTGTTATCCGTGCCAAAGGTCGACATACTGACAATTAGGTAGGTAGTTATTATGGTCTGGCTGATGTATGCCTATATTTTAAGTCGTATATTTATTCTCGACTCGAATTTCGATACGAGTCGAGACAGAGACTGTCGAGTCGAGACATTTTCTCGAGGCGAGTCGAGACAGGCTTAAATCTCGACTCGGCTCGACTCGTGCGCATCACTAACCAGAAGCAGTCTACAGGCTAAGTCCAAAAGAATCTTGGCCGACCTCCTGATAAACCACGTCTTTCAGCAAGGTGAATTGTGGCAATCCGATACCCACATGAGGAAATCTTCGGTTCAGTGTGAAAGCTTCCATAAGAACCAGCACTCTAATCAGTAGAATGTGCTTTACTAATTTTTCCTCGATGTGAAAGTACCTAACTTTATTGCTAAAATAGTAAAGGCATTTATTTCAAACAAGCCGCCATTACAGTTTTTGCATTTGAACACAACACCCATGAAAAGTCATGTTAAAGCGCGACTTGCCCCTGAAAAAGAACATTTATCTGTTTTTAGTTTCTCGTGTTCTCCAAAGTACATGCGGAATTAATGCAAGTGCCTTCCGCTCGCATTACCTAGGTACAAACGGCTACGATCTTAGTACTAGCACATGTTTCGGTTTCCAGATCTCAAATATTCATCTTTCAGCCTGATTCTATGTATAAATCCGAAATTTCAAATCTAGATAAGGGGCACCAAAATTCATAGTTTATTCTCGGTGCTCATATTGTGATTTACTAAATAATTATTAAATCTAATTGTAAGGTATACATTTGATTTTTAGAGCAGACTGAGCAAGATAAATATACGTAAAAACTAGTCAATACTTGTCTTAACTGTTTGTTTTCTTAACTGTCAATGAAATAGATGTATTGAAGAATTTTAAATGTTCGAGTTTTGTATTGGTTTCAAATATAAATATGTGCGTATTTCATCTCGGTCCTGCAACCGGGTGGACCTAGATTCGACATTCAAACTCTCATCCGGATCAAATCAGATTTTTTTTTTTTAAGTAAGGCAAACATTTGATGTTTAGTGTAGAATGAAGGAGACAAATAGACTTGTCAATATTCGTCTTAATTTTCTGTTTTCTTCTACACTGTCAGGACTTCGTGTCGGCGAATTCTAGATATTCAAGTTTATCACAATTTGGGTGGGATGTGGGTTTGGATAAAAATCAAGATCTGAGATCCGGATTTCGAACCCAGATCCGAGATCCGGATCCAAAGGATCCGGCCAGATCCGGATCTGGCCATCCCTAGTCGATATATATATATATATCTATATATCTATCTATCTATATATATATATATATCTATATCTATATCTATATCTATATCTATATCTATATATATATATATCTATATATCTATCTATCTATCTATCTATCTATCTATCTATCTATCTATATATATATATATATATATATATATATATATATATATATATATATATATATATATATATATATATATATATATATATATACGATATATAAGTAGGCCAATGGCAAAATCCGTTAAATTCATTTTTTTTTTTTAATGAGATATTGGTTGCTCTGGAAACCTTAGTTGGAAAGCTATTATTTCCAAATAGTATTCAGTAGAAAAAGCCATTTAAACTAGTTGAAAATTGAGCTTGAAGTATGTGCCAATTAGCAAAACTTGTTAAATCCATCATGGCAACAGATGCGAAACCAATTGAATCCCTCTTCCATATTCAGTTTCATAAACTTTTAAATCCCAAACCTGCAAATAACCTCATGAGAAAAGCAGAATCAAGCCCGGTTAATTCCATATTTCAAACAATTGGAGGTTTCGTACTGTATAGGATTAGTTTAGTAGTCTGAATATTTATTGCAATTCTTCGTAAATCATTCGAAATTTTATTTGGCAGAATTTGAAGTGTGCTTTCATTACTTTTTTTTTATATTTGGACTGAAAATTGAAAAAAAATGAAAATAAAATAATCTTTAGTTTTACGTCCCACGGTTACGCCGGTTAGGCTAAAGGAGACGGTGATAATGAGAAATGAATGAAATTGTACAATGAAGAAAGTGGGAGGAAACGGGAGAACCCTGAGAAAACCCACGAGCACGGTGTTTGTCCACCACAAAGTTTACACGGTGCGAGCTGGGATCGAGCCAGGAACCCCAAGCACCGGAGGTGAACGCTCTACTATTGAGACACCGCGCCCCCTAGACTGAAAAGTGAGACGCTATGGGCCTCATGCAGAGTCGTTCTGACGCGTAATTAGAGCCACACTAGAGAGTCCGACTAACATATGTTTCCTGCAGTAGTCAGACCTTTAGTATGACGCTAATCATACGTCAAAACGGCTCTACATAAGGCGATATACGCCTTAACCTAAGTGTTCGTGAAACTTTTCTGTGCTTGTTTGCTTTTCTTTAATAGTTACTCGACAAATGCACGCAAAATCGAAAGAAAACGATACTCTAGGCAGCGATGATCATAATTTTGTTATCAGACACCAAAATTGTCTAGAAAACGTACAAGACACATGAAAAACTGGAAACGAAACGTAGCCAAAAAGACAAAGTGAGTGGACTATCTTATGGTTAAAAGTCGTTTGTTTTGTATTTCAGGGTAACTCTTTATTTTGAACAGAACATTGTTGGATTAGGTTCTTCTCTAAACAGTCTCTTCAGCTTCAGCAGAACCTCTTTCTTAAAGTATCTCGTCGTGTCAATTATCATTCAAAATTATAACATGCTCCTGTACGACATGTTAACAAAATTTGGCACTTATTTACCATTTCTGATTCTCTTTCTGCCGCTGTTTTGCTCAAACTCAACATTTGCATATTTTGTTTTGCTATATTTCAAATTCATATATTGGGATAATTGGCAAATTAATATTCACCCTAAATTAGTCCGTAAAAGGTTACAAACCCTTCCAAAATATAGTCATTTAGTTTAGAAATGTATACGGATAGGTATAATTAACTCCGCTTGTAGTTACGAATGGTTTGACGATTGAAAGCGGCTCAAAGCTCACGTTTTACAAAGAGGTTTTTCAGGAATAGGAAACCGAGAAAATGGTGATGCACCAGAGGACGACGACGATATGGATTTCCATTTAGTAGATGATTATGTAAAGGAGGTTACATAACTCAATTTTTTGCACATTTGGATCCATTGTTTTCAATTTAGAACAAAATTAATGTAGCATTTATGTATTCATATTCATTTGTGCCAATCTTGTGCAATGTATAGTTGATAATACTTCCCACCCCCCACCCCCAATATTTAAGTAGGCATAATACTGATTTCTGACTCTTGACTCTCTTTCTTTTTGATAGGTTTTATATCTTGAGCCTCAACAAAAATCGCCGCTCGTCCAGATGCAAAAGCTGTTATTTCCTTTTACATACGCAAAAAATCTGTTAAATCCAAACCATTTTCTTCAATAACTCAATTCACAGACTAGTGTGATTATACAGCTTTTGACAGACCAACACTCACATTATTCTTTATTTATTTATTTTTTTTTAATGTTCGCTAGTTTCAAATGTTATTTTACAATTATGACGTGTTTAAACAGTTTTTCTCTCGATTTGCCACAAATTTTAAAATGTGAATTTAACGGGTTTTGCTATTCGCGTACTCATATATATTCGTATATATTCATGGTCCAAGTAAATACATAAAGGAGTTTTGGTAATCCTAACTCCTCGAAAATAGTTAATATAATATCAATCTATATATTTTGCATTTCTTAATTCTTCATAAACTAGGAAATTTTCTCTTATAATTTCCCTCTAGTTGAATTTCCACGTTTTCTTATTGTCCGCTATTTTAGGCGTAACGAGGATTAGGCCAAACGAGGATCTTTTTTTTTTTTTTTTTGACTAAAATGGCAGACGCATTTTATTATTTATCTGTCATAAAAGTGTGAGATAATGGGTTAGGCGAAACGAGGATTAGGCCAAACGTGGCGACACGCATGAGGGTGTTGTTAAACAGAGATCTTTCCTCTGGGTTGCTGAGCAGACAGTTGAGGAGGCAAAATGTTGTCATACCCTCATGTGCTTCCTTGCTAACATACGTATGAATTACAAAAAAAAAAAAAAAAAAAAGTTTTTACTGTACTTTTCAACTTGTTTCTAGAGAAAGTGTCCGTAATACGGAGGTACATAATACCTATAAAAGACAGGAAAGACTGTCCGTGTCCGTACTAGAGACTGTCCGCTTTAGAGAGGTTTGTCAATATGCTTTTTCCTATTACAGTGTTTACAAAATTTGTCCGTTGTGGGAGGTGTCCGTTTGTAGAGGTTTCAATATATATATATATATATATATAAGGGTGGTTCAAAAATGAGGGGGAAATTTTTCGAATTTCACTTGCGGCACCCCTAACATTTATTACGCCACTGAAAATAGATACACTGGTAAAATTTTAAATTTTTACAGTTCTTAATGGTAGCGCAAGCAGATTGAAAGTTTGAATGCTATTAGTATATACACTTTGTTATACATATATTACACAATTTAGATTTAAAAAAAACATTATTGCTGATTATATTTGCATTATTAAAACTTTGTAAAGTTCATTTTTTCACTCTGTTTTTACACTTTACTTTTACGTTTTGAGTTCACTTAGATAGGGTATTCTTCGAAAGTCTGGATATTGCTTTTTGTGTTCCACAACAACTTGAAGTAGGTACAGTTTCTGTTCCTCGTCCTTTGTGATAATACCGTTATATTCTTGTATGACGGTAACTCCGCGTTCTGCATGGTCATTAATTACTTGCATGTTTTTAACTACTTCATAACCAGCTAAGTAGTCAGTGTTGGATTTCCATGTCTCCGGATTGTGTGCAAGGAATGTTCGAAAATTCAGACGTTGAAAAAACTGTATCGTGTTCTTCGTTACGAAATTCTCGATTTTGGCATCCTGTAGTGAAACAAAAGCATCTCGAGGTATCTGCAGGCGTTTTGGAGGCTCATCGTTGCTATGTTCAAGTTTTTCACCATTTCTTGCTTTGCTTCTGTGGACAGTTCGTCATCGAAGAATGCCAAGTCAATGAGTTCTTCGCTCAAGTACCAGAGATGACTACGATTTTTTCCCTGGGCTTTGTAAATGGCTGGATTGTCTGTTCCATTCTTAAGAAGGTTTTTCACGAATTCGAGATCATTTCTAGGAGCAGATGCAGCAACTGGTGATAGGAACTACGCTTTCACATAAACTTTTACAAGGAACGTCCACAAAGTAATCAACCCTTTTTCTTCTTGATGAGTAAGGTTGAATTGGTCTCTAAAAAGCCATATTTTGAACGCGTACAGTGCCTTTGCCATCCACCTGGCGTGATGAATAGCTCCGGGTGCCGCAAATCGCACTCCATGGGGCGGGATTCCCCCAAGAAAGATAATAGTCAGTTCCAAAATTCACGATATTCGTCCCTTGGATGTCTACATTGAAGGTGGCTACGTACGAAATCTATAAGTTCATCCTTGATATTGGCCAAATCTATATTTCTTTCTGCTGAATCATAGCGTGTGTGATCCAAGGAGTTCCAAGCTTCTTTAAAACGCTTGAATATTGCTACGTCTGGGCCGGAAGATACACTTCCACGCATACATTCCTTAAAAACTGCAGCCAAAACTATCTCCAATATGTGATGACGACAAGCTATACAAATACAAAAGGGTTTTCTTAATTTCCCGCTCTATTATGACACAAGCTCCGCTGTAGTGACCAGAATTGCTGGCAGTTGTATGGAAGCACATTGCATTTACCTGGTCAATAACTTCGGTGACCTCAATGCATCTAGTACGGCATCGGCTTGAGCTTGTCCAGTTCCAGATTTCAGTTTTGGGACTCCGAGCAATTAAGTTTTTCCCATGCCAGATACTATTACAGGTAGGCGATCGATGATTTCTTTTCCTGTTATGTCTGGTATAATTTTACTATCCCAATGGACAACGAGGGCGCTTGTTGCTTGGAACTTGCTCTTTATGAAGGCAGCTGAGTCGAGGCGATTGCGTTCGCGAGCACGTTTGATGGATGAACGACTGAGGGTAACTTCGTCCAAATTTTGACTCAAACCTTTGGCCGTTGCTGCTATAAGAAAGTTGCTTCTCAATCAGATAATTTCGATCTATCTAATATAGAAGCAAGTTCGGGAGTAACAACTTTCTTCCGGGATTTCCGCTGATCCAAGAAAGCTTGAATAAGACACTTGTTCAAGACCATTCAAGACTATTTGATGAAAAACACGTCAGCACTGACGTAATTTTTGTCTTGAATTCAATACTTTCGTTCAAGAAATTTCGTTTCGGTCCTGTTCTAAACAATACAATTCAAGAGCATTCAATAGCCAATCAGCGCTCGAGTTGAGTGCAGGAAAATACAAAACAAGTATGATGTTGTCGTTAGACAGAGCTGCAGTTGAATAAATATCTTTTCGTTACTCTTTTCCATAATTATCTGATATTCCAAGTGTGCATTATAATAAACAATAGCTATGCGCCGGAAGATATTGTTAGTATTTTTTATTCATTTCATTTTATTTATCCTCCATTCTGTACAAACTTGGAAATAATTTTCCGATAGTACATGGGATTCGTCATGGTTAATTGATGCAGTACATATATATTAGACACATTTGTTAAACATAATTCATACTTTTATACATTACAGTAATTTGAAATATCATTATACAAATACTACAGCATCCTTATACATAAATGAACCTATCTTGTTACTTTGCTACTACTATTTACATTGTGACTATTTAATTGATTATATTCATCTATTGTATAGAAGCAATGTGACAATAGGTATTCTTTTAATTTTCTTTTCAATGTAACATTAGACTTGATTACCTTTAATTTGTTTGGTAACTTATTGTATAGCATAATACCAGCATATTTTACTCCCTTTTCGTACATTGCTGTTCTATGGTTTGGTGGATGAAAATTAGTCTTATTTCTTGTGTTGTATCCATGCATGTCACCGTTTGTTATGTACTCATTTATGTTGGATCTTACAAATTCTATTAAGCAATATATATACAAACATGGTAAAGGTAGTATAGCTAGTTCTTTAAAATATTTCCTACAGGACTCTCGGGGTCCTACACCAGCTAGGATTCGTACAACTCTTTTTTGAAGAACAAAAATATCTCTACTTTTTACAGTATTTCCCCAAAATATTAATCCATATCTTAATATAGATTCAAATGAGAAGTAATATAATATTTTTGCTGTATTTCGGTTTATAGTATTTTTGATGGTTTGTACGGCAAAACACATTTTTCTTAACCTATTTGCAATTTTTTCTATATGATAATCCCATTTTAAATCTGCTGATATATGTACACCTAAAAATTTTACAAAACTAACTTGTTTTATTTCGTTTTCTCCTATTTTTATACTTCCTTTATCTAGATTGTTGTTTGTTAATTTAAAACTTATTGACAAGGTTTTTTCTGAATTTACTATTAACTTATTATGATCAAACCAGTTTGTTAGTTGCTTTACGGTGTTTTCTATGTTAGTATTTAATCGTTGTTGGTTTTCGCCTGTTATTGCTACACTTGTGTCATCCGCGAATAATGTGGCTTTTGCAAAGTTTAAATTATTCGGGAGATCGTTTATATATAT
This sequence comes from Thermobia domestica, assembly GCF_964235325.1. Classification (NCBI taxonomy): domain Eukaryota; kingdom Metazoa; phylum Arthropoda; class Insecta; order Zygentoma; family Lepismatidae; genus Thermobia; species Thermobia domestica. The sequence goes on from NC_137469.1 coordinate 61,275,112, forward strand.
CAAAAACAGTAATGGCCCAAGAATTGATCCTTGTAGTACGCCGCATTTTATTTTATTCATTGTAGATGTGAAAGTAGTTAATTTTGAATTTCTCCCATCTACTCTAGTTATTTCTACCACCTGCATTCTATCTGTCAAATATGAACGAAACCAGTTTCTTATTACTCCTCTTATTCCACATTTCTCTATTTTATATAAAAGTTCTCTATGAGGCACTAAGTCAAACGCTTTTGTAAGGTCTAAAAACAATCCTATGCACTTATTTCTTTTATCTAGTAGTTCGCTTACGTAATTCAGATATTGATAAATAGCGGTTTCCGTTGATTTTCCTTGAATAAATCCATGTTGATATTTTGAAATTGTTCCAGTACTTTGTAAATACAGTGTAATCTGTTTGTTCATTGCTAATTCTAATATTTTCGTAAATGTTGTAATAAGAGAAATTGGTCTATAGTTACTGATATCCATTTTATCTCCCTTTTTATAAATTGGTTTGACTTTGGTAACTTTTAATTTATCAGGAAATACTCCTGTTTGGAAAGAAAGGTTTATTAAATAGCATAAAGCTTCAGCTAGAGAACTGTTTACAACTTTTTTGATAATATTCACGATTTATATAGTTATAATGCTTGCATGCCCATAACTTTTGCTAAATTTTGAGGCAATGAGAAGTATAAGCATTAATTTGAGAATTTAATATACAAGAATACCGGGTGTAGATTAAGAAAGAGACCATTAAATAAAAAGAATATATAACTGACTTTTCTTGATTTAATAGGATGTTTTGTACTGTTATTAACAGGGCCCGGATCTTGTTGACCTAAAATTTTCTAAAAAGTGACCTATAAAATGACACTAAAATTCCTGTAAAATGACCGTAAAAATCATAAAAATTTACCTTAAAACTTGCGTTTTCTTAAACATTTATTTCGATAAACATTGACATTTTTTAACATCCATGGATTTTTAATTAACATTTCTCACTCATATCCAAAAAAAAAATTGTTTCAGTTAGTTGCACTCCTTTGATCATTTATTTATATTGATCAACCCATTCTACGGCATTGTAAGTATTGAAAGCGTTAATTCACTCCCGAGTTGAAACTAAGAAGAACTCTTAGGCTAGTTTTAGACGGAAGCATTTATCGTAGCATTTCTCGTAGCAAAAATCGTATCATCAATATCCTACCGCGTAAAGTAGCAAATGCTATAGCATTTCCCATACCATGGCATATCCTATGGCATTTCTTGTTGATAGAACCTGCTCTATTTCGTAGCATTTTCCCCAGCATTTCTGCTCCGATTGCAGCGCCGTGGTGTGTTAAAAGGAAGCGATGTGTGGGAAATTGAATTGCAGTAAAGAAAAAAGTTAGAGTAGGGATACTATCATTATGTTGATTAAAAAAATATGAGGAACATCCTTGTTTGTACAAAGTTAAAGCGTGCAGTTTCACTATACGGATACATACAGAAATTCATTTAAAAAAACTTTCTCGTTTCATTTATTGGTGTGTTCTTGCATTCTCCGGTGCAGGTTCACTTTAACAGGTGGTAACGTGTAGTTTTACTATACGGATCCATAGTATAAGTAGTAGTAGTAGTAGTAAGAGGAGGAGGAATAAGTAGTAGTAGTAAGCAGTAGTAGTAGTAGTAAGAATAATAGTAATAGTAGTACTAGTAGGAGGAGAAGTAAGTAGTGGAAATGGGTTAGAAGCCCGATGGGGATGGTTGGGTTCTGTTTTCGATACAAAATGGGGAAGTTACAGACCCGCCAAAATTTTATGGCAGCTTATTGAAAATTACGTGCATTTCAAGTTCGACTTTAATTTCTATATTTCCACATAAATACGCATCTCAGATGTGAGTGCACACCATATTTTCATTTCTTATACACTACTCTATTAAAACATTTGAAATTTCTTCTGTAAATTTTAAAATCTATGGATCTGTATAGTATAACTGCACCGTTAAAAGTCCTTTGTATCATAATAACCATATGCGAAAAGGGCTTTAGAAGAAATAGTGACTGAAATATCTGTTTTTAGTTTTGGAGCCATAATTGCGCTCTTCTCCAGTGATTTGTTTGCTACGTCACGACAAAATGCTACCATGTAAAAGCACAATATACTTTTCATGCCATAGAATATTATACGAGATTTTTAGCAGCACATCTGCTACGAGAAATGCTACGATAAATGCTTTCGTCTAAAACTGGCCTTAAACAATAGAAGTTCCCAAGTGTACACTACATGAGAATAATTGATAAAAACCTGTTTAAAATCTGTGTACGCCTTCTAATCCATTTTTCGTTATTCACATGATCACATCTTTTGTGGTCAACAACCCAAAACCATCTGTTTGGCCACCTACCAACCCCCACCTTTCGTTAACCAGCTACAACTTAGTTTTCATTAGCTTGTTAATTATGCAGTTTTTCCACACCCAATAGTCAGGAAGCAAGAAAAGAGATTATTCAACTTCGTCTTTTCCACATCCGTAAACCGTGTTCATTTAAAGATTTCCTTATGTAGAAGAAAGAGAATAAAAAGACCATAAGTGACCTAAACGTTACCTTAAAATATTGAAAAAGGACCTGAAATTTCAAAACGGCAAAAAATGCCAAAAGTTGACCCTAAAAATCTATCCGCCTTATGCAGAGTCGTTTTGACGTATGATTAGTGTCATACTACAGGCCTGATTACTGAAGGAAACATATGTTAGTCGAGCTCTTTAGTAGGGCACTAATCAAGCGTCAAAACGACTATGCATAAGGCCCTATATTTTTAGAACCTAGAGCTGATGGATAACGTTTTTATTTGAACTTGCCTTCTTGTCCTATGCGTAACAGAAAAAAGTTGGCTTGTCAACAAGGTCCGGGCCCTGGTTATTAATCTCTGATAATATCAAATAATTGCGTACTGATTGATAATATGCTCGCAAACTTGAGTATCCAGGAAATGATTACATGTTATCCTATTGTATTCTAATTATTTTATCATGAAATCCACACGTAGTATTTGAGAAGTTATTTCTTAAGGTAGAGATTGCTTTCACGCGTGCAGATTAATTTTGCCAGTGCTTTCCCGTAAGGTACAAATGCGCATCTTAACATATGCTACATACAAGACTGTGCAATAATAATAATAAATAAATAAAACCGAGATATTATTTAACAGTTTCGGGGCAGAAGCATTGAAGGGGGTCCACGGGAGAGTATGTCCGTACGGAGCAGGCGCGTCATCGACGAAGGTTACAGCACAAGAATAAGAATAATGTATAAATGAGAATAGGCAACAAACCCTTGACATCGTATTCACTCATTTGAACTGAAGTATAGCTCTTGTAATGATTTGATACTGGTAACATTAAACTTCTAAATATAAAATACTGGTTTCCTACATTCTACAGGCATGTTTCGACAGTGGGAATTATTACCGTATCTCAGATAATTCTCCTTCATACATACTCACACATTATAATAGTAAAATTACTATTCGTTTGACGGGTTATTCTTAACCATTACCAAAACAGAGAAGGATTTGTGAAGAAAGTCTGATGCAGATATGGGCGGTAAGTCCTGTAGCTGAAAAATATTATCATTGCTTCGTTTGGTTTTCTCTGATTTCAGCCTTTTTTTTAAACAGTCTTCTATGCCAAAGCATAAATAACATCAAAACATTACCTCGTGATACACACAATTTTAGGAAACAGTTCGATATTTTTTTCTTTTTGAGTGTGGTTCTGTCATCAACACGCCATTTGAAGATTTTTTTTTTAAAGCTTAGGATAGGGAACGATTTTATACCTAAGCAGCACTTTACTTTTTTAACGTCAGCTAACCTAACTCGCATTTAATGTAAAAGGGACAAACTACTTAGTGAAAATTTGATGGGATTGCTGCAAAATCAATTGACCTGTTTTCTAAATTATTTAATACAATCTATTAAATTACAAATGCCTGCAGAAAGTTACGAAGAATATGCTAATATTATAGCTATTGATGCGCAGGTCTGAACTAAATCAGTACCAAGGTATATAAAATAACAGGTAGATCCAATTCGCGATTGGTGTTCTGATTGGCTCCTTGTCCGTGACGTCATGTGGAGGTATCGATGAAGATTTTTTCGCTTGCTTGCTTGTTACAGTTCGCGCTTTACTCGTAAAACTACATTCAAAACAATATAATTATGAACTTCCTTGTCTTTATAAATGCAAAGAATGTTTTTTTTTTGTAATCACTTATGAAACAATATAGTTTAATAAATAAATAAACATCGTAATTAATGATTAATTATCTATACAAATAAAAATGAATAATTCTTGTTCGCTAACTTTTCCTAGACCTTTGGGCAGATTTGTATAATTTTTAGTACATGAGTTGACCTGGCCTAACTAAGACTTTCATCGCATTACTTTGATTAAAGGGTGAATCCTAAGTGGATAAAAGGGGTTCAATATTTGTGCCTAAAATATAGTATTTCAGGAGCCTATCAAGTTAAAAATATGAAACTCGGAATATAAACTCCCCATTAAACTTAAAGGAAAACATACCGCATTGTTTTTGAAAATTTTCGTTTTAAGGGGAAGAAAGAGCATTTTCTGTTCATATTAATAAAAATCATTATAACAATGTTTGGCGGTTAACTCCTCCTCTACCAACTTTAATGATTTTTGGTACTTTCATGCACCCAGGCCTAACTTAGGATCTTACCATATTTTCGGCTCGCGCTTGAGAGAAGATAGGAAGGAGACGACAAATAATCGAAAACAGCCGAAATTGGTGTCCAGTCCATAATTTTCGTGCTCACTGAAAAGAATAGTGTCTCTTCCGATACCATTGAAATCCAAATTCATCCTTTTTGGGCTTGGGAAAGGGGTGACATTATGAATTTTTGTCATTGCACTTTCATTGAAAAATGAATTCTAAGGGGAAGGAGTTAAAATACTTTCCGTAAACCAATCCTCTCCGAGAGAGCATTTCAGGCAGTAAAATACATAAAGCAAACATAATTCCAAATATTCAGAGGTTCCGGGTATGTAATAACAATTTAGGTTACGTTAGGATAGATTAGGTTACGTTACAAATCTAATCTACCCTAATCTAACATAACCGAACCTAATCTAATCTAATATGGTTAGATTAGGTTGGAAATATAATCTAACCTATTGTATTTAGTGTGTATTAACCAAACTGTCAGATATCGTTACTACAAAATATTTCATTTACATTACTAATATTCGTTTATTACTCTTAATACAACACAGTTTACATTATGTATTACAGATTACAAGTTGCAGAGATATCTATAGGATAGTATACATAAAAAAGAACCACCTTCACAGAAGGAAATTTGTAGTTATTTGTCCTACACTTTATCCTTCGATTTCTCGGAATTTAGTTTTTGTGGCTTAGAACCCTTTCTCGGTAGTCCTTCAATTAGGTCTTATAAGAATAATGGTAAGAGTGCACTTTGAGCAGAACAAGTGATTTTGTCACAGGATGTGGCAAGGAATAAAATCGTACCGCCTTATGCAGAGTCGTTTTGAATTTTGATTAGCGACATACTAAAAGCCTGAGTACTGTAGGAAACATGTTAGTCGAACTCCTTAGTATGGCACTAATCACGTTTCAGAATGACTCTGCATAAGGACCAATGTGATTTGTACGTAATCAGGGGTGCCCACAAGGGGGGGGATGACGCAAACTGCGTCATTGAAATATTGTGGGGGGGGGGGTAAAAATCCATATAAATATGTTTGATGGGGGGGTAAAATTAATCGAAAAGATTTTTTCATGGAAGAACACCTACGGATAGACACTTGGGGGGGGTGCGTCATGGACATGGGGGGTGGGCACCACTGACGTAATGATGCGGTTAGGCAAGATTAGGTTAGGTTATAGATTAGGTAAGGTTACGTTAGGTTACGTTGACTTCGGTTCGTAATAGGTTCCTATGGATGTTCTGCTAAAAGTGCACTTTTGCCAGAATAATGTTTCAGATACTAAAAAAAAAAAAAAAAAAAAAAAAAAAATCATTTAAACTAAATAATATATGAGAGTAAACATCTATATTCTCGTTGGTACCCCCTTCCACTTCGCTTTACGTACATAAACTCTTTAAATTTCAGGCCCTCAGAAACAAATGCCAATAAAAGTAAAATAAATTATTGCTGTTACACATCTGTTTTTCAACTTGACTAGTGTCTACTTTATATTTCCCGATATCAGTTTGGTTTCAAAACGAGAGAACAGCGTCAGATCTTAAATACTTCTTTTGAGGCAAACCTAGAATCTCATTTTTCAAATTCCTTTGATAATCCTGTGGTGAAAAGTGAACAGAACATGTCCGTGCGTTATCCACATTAAAAGTGTTCTTTCGCTTCCAGCTAAATATTCATCTTCTTCCAGGGACGTAGTGTCTATTAAGGCTATAAGGCTTAGCCTATCCATTTATTTATATATCAGCCTCAAATGTTGCTTTTGGATATTGATACAGTTAATTTTATTAAAATGGATTTATTTTATAATACGCTATTTAAACATCAAGCAAGTTGAAGCGAAGCTCCTGCAAGAACGCATTGAAGGCTATCGGCGGCTAGCCTTTCGCTTCTCTCATCTAATTAGGGGAATGGGCGGTGACAATCACTTTCCCGCCATCCTCAGCAGACGAAAACTTCTTGAGCTATACGCTGGTGAAGTAAACGTCATTTTCGCTTCCTGTTCAGCTAGCTGGTGACAAACAAACCAGCTTTGAGCGGGTTATATGAAGAAGTTTACATGGTGCTCGCCTATGAAAATGATTTGTTTCGTTTTTGGATATAACAATAACAGTTTAAGAGGTACATACATTTTTTTTTTCAAGAATGAAATTAGAAATATTGTACTACATAACTTATTAAAGAGAAACAAAAACAATGCCACACTGTACAACAAGCGATACAATGATTAATTACTTATTGGGCGAACAGATATATCTCAATCTTTTTGAAGAACACTTTCTCTCCTTGCATATTCTGCCAGAAAGAAATAAAAATAGACATATATATATATATATATATATATATATATATATATATATATATATATATATATATATATATATATATATATATATTTTACCAAAGCTAACTTGCTCTATCTTTTTTTGTTTGTTTGTTTGTGACATTTTTAGGCTAATTTCGCTGTTTAATGTATATTAATACTCAGAACACTGTAAAGTCGTTTCTTAGTAAACTGATAATTGAATCACACGTTTAAAGGCATACTATAATCTTCGAAGAGTGCCTGTCCCAGCATGGAGTGTGATATTCGCCTGCCTCCGCTCTTTCCGATCCTCACCAGCGTAAGTTCGATAACAATTTTACGTTTGTGATTACTATATGTGTAAAAATTTGAAACTCTTGATACAATTGAGATTTGCAGGCAATGGATGATTTTAAAATTGGTAAATCGGCATTACACATATACAGTGGCGTATTTACGATTTTGTTTCGGGAGGGGCTTTGCTAAGTTTTGGGGAGGGGGGCTTTGCCTGGAAATGTGAAAATTCTGCAAGATATTTCATTTACTTTACTATACTAAGTAAGATTTCGGGAGGGGCTTAAGCCCGGAAGCCACCCCCCTAAATACGCCACTGCACATATATGTAAGACAAACGCATTTAAGCAATTACAACCTAACCTAACCGTACCTTACCGCATATGAATTTTGGTAAGAGTATAGTACATCAAGTCTATGAAGTCTACATCACTCCCATGAAAGGCGGCCCTGGGGAGCACCGCGACATCATTCGATTTGCCTATGGCTTTCCTATTTGAGTTTTTGTTTGATTCAATTATGTTCAACCGTTTTCATATTAGTGGTACTGGATGTTTATCTGATACAGGTAACATGTGGCGGCCATGTTGAATACGGTGACCCATATGAACAATCTTTTGCCACAACGCTTTTTACTTTTTAAAGATCTATCGAGCGAGGTGTCACTCGCCTCATGTTTCCATTTAAAATTTTAAAGTTGGGCCCCGGGCCCCCTTGAAGAGCGGCCCTGAAGGACACCGCGACATCATCATTCAATTTGCCCCATGAATGTCCTATTTGAGCTTTCGTTTGGTTCATTTATATTCAACGGTTTTCATATTAGTGGTACTGGACGTTTATCTGATACAGGTAACATATCTTGTCGGCCATGTTGAATACGGTGCCCGATATGAACAATCTTTTGCCACATCGATTTTTAGTTTTTTAAAAATCTCTGGAATGAGGTGTCACTCGCCCCATGTTTCCATTTAAGATTTTGAAGTTGGGCGGCGGGCTCCCTTGAAAGGTCATTTTGTAATGTTTTGACAGTCCCGAAAATACTGTAGCTGTTTGAAAATGTTTGTCTAAAACTTCGTCATATTTTCTTTATAACTGATGTAATTCAATATAGTTTCCTCTGTTAACCGACTCTTTATCTTCCACGTGGCCTCTGAAACTAAGTTCTTGACAAGCCAAGAATATAACTACATCAATCATTCATCGTACAACTTTCCTATTATTTTTCACTTGCTCGTTATACTTAATACTCTCTTGCTTAAGTTGCTGGTCTAGCTGAAAGTCTATTCGTACTGAGCCAAAAGTTTTGAATTCGGTGATCGATAAGAAAAGTTTTTTTTTGCCACATCGCTTTTTAGTTTTTAAAGGTCTATCGAAAGAGGTGTCAGTGGACCCATGTTTCCATTTAAAATTTTAAAGTTGGTCCCCGGGCCCCCTTGAAGAGTGGCCCTGGGGCACTGCGATATCACCATTGGATTTGCTCCATGCTATTTCCTATTTGCGTTTTTGTTCAGTTCATTTAAGCTCAACCGTTTTCGAGATATTTCCGTGGAAAAATTAAAATGCGCCACCCTATCTATCTATCTATCTATATAATATATGGAAGGATGAGGTTCAGGTTCAGGTTCAAGGTATTTTCCTTCCTTCTCTTCGGAAGTTTGGATCCTGGAAAAAAAGAAAGAAAAATAAAAAAAATAAGTACTTTTTTTTTGTTCATTTAACGTTTTCCATTTTCTTTTTCCACCAAAATTCAAGAAGCTCTTTGGTTTTTTCCATTTCTTTCTCACTTAGTTCCCTTACATTTACATTAAAGCCTAGCCTCCAAGCTAATTTAACCAAATTTCCTTCCTCTTTCATTTCATCAATCCATTTCCATTTTTCCCTGATTTTTTGGGTTTCTTCACATTTTAACAATATGTGTTCTAATGTTTCATCTTCTTTAAAACATAATTGACATTTTTCATTCACTTCTTTAAATTTTTTCAGTCTTACCCCTGTTTCAAGGCTCCCTGACCTGGCTTTGAAAAGTAAAATGCTTCCTAAATCATTGTTCATGTAATTTATTTTCTCATAACTCTTTTTATGTGTGTATATTCCTTTTAAACTGCTCTTCTTAACAACTTCTTCATACCACTTTTCCTGCGCTTTCTCTTTAAATGTTTTTTCTGTGATTTTTTCCCAATTTTTATAATTTTCTTCTCTATGCCAGCGGGTAGTTTGATCATACTTTCTTTCTAATTTCCTAACTCTCCTAAACCATTTCGTGTTCTCCCCTTTTCTCATATGTTTAGTGGCCTCATGCACCACTTTTACTAATCTTGTTTCTTCCATAAATTTTAATCTTCCAAGATATTTTACTTTACTCACACCTTCTCTTTTTTCAAAATCACTCCATCCCATTTCTCCTGTTATTGTTACATTTGCACTTAATTTATTTGCTCCTAGGGCAAACCTTCCTATTTGATTTTGTGCTTGTTGTAGAATACTCCTGGTTTTTTCCGTTAAAGTTATTACTTCATTTGCATATGTTAGCGCCGGTACTGCTACTTGTTTCCATAATATTCTTGATACCTCATACCTATTGTATGACCACATTGCTTTATTTTTTATAATTGCTGCATATTTTTGTACTTTATTTTTCAGTTTTTTTTTCATGTTCAACTAAGTATTGTTCTCCTTCCTCAAGTGTGATTCCTAAAAATTCTATTTTTTCAGTCCTGCTTATTTCTATGTTTCCTGCTTGTATATTTTTATCCTCTATGTCTCCACTAAAAACCATGAACTTGCTTTTTTCTTCATTTATTTTTAGACCAATTTCTTCTCCTTTCCTAACTACTGTTTCTAACATTTCCTTAATATCTTCTATATTATTACTCATCAGAGCCACATCGTCTGCAAATAGAGTGCCAGGGATTTTTCTTACTTTTTCTTTTCCTTGCAATCTTAATTCTAAAGGCGGATTTTCATGCCCGCGTTAGAACGGAAGCATCACATGTAGCGTATTCACCGTAAATTATTTTCGTTTTCATACATCCGTGCGTGTATTGCGCCAAATTACTATTCCCTACCTAATGCGCATGCGTAAAATAGAAAGTTTGCGACTTCCGCCATGTTAGTCAGTGAATACAATAGTGTACGCGCGCTATTTCCGTCAGAATTGAACAAATTTCTACTCTGACGCGAGTGTAGCGCGCCATCTCCGATGCGTGATTTCATTGGCTGTTTAGCACAATCGCTCGCAACTCACGGAGGTAAAGGACACATGAAAATCCGCCTTAACCCTCTGTTTGTTTTGATCAATGCTTCTTCCACTTCATGTATGTATATCAGGAATAGAACTGGTGATAGAGGACATCCTTGTTTCAAACCTTTATTACTTTCTATCCATTTTGATTTTACGTTTCCCATTTCATATCTGTATTTGTTGTTCTTATATAATTCCTTAAGGAGCGTAATAAATTTCTTTGATATTCCTATGTTTTCCATTACTTCCCATAATATCTTTCTCTTGACTGTATCATACGCCTTTTCAATATCTATAAATGCTACTATGAAATCTTCTTTTCTTTCTCTGGATGAATAAATAGATATACAGAACCGGTTGCTAAAAAGTTAGAATAGTACCACTGGTTATAACTACTAAAACGATCATTGCAACCCAAAATTTGCTTTGCGATTATCAGTATAGTTGTTAATAATGCTATTGCATCTTTTGCGTTATCTTTTTTTGCGATTCGAATATTTACCTCATCGACCATTCACATACTTTTTCCCGTTTGCTATGTCTGGCAACGATGTAAGAAAGAAAAGAAGAACGAAATGAGTTTGTTTACCGTAAGGTGAATGTACAGAGAAAAACAACTTGTAAGATGAGATTTATGGATTATATAGTGCATAATGATTTGTGAACATTCATAGAAATGAAAACATATCATGCCCATTGTGTATGATTCTAGGTATTAATCAATTGCATCCAAATGGCAGGGATAGCAGACATTAGTAATGAGTGCAACGCTATTGACGTGGTGAGGCTCGTGTTTTTTTCCTTGTAATAATAGTGCGGATCAGTTGTAATTAACTGTATATTTGGTATATGTGCATTTTAGGAGTAACTTTCAACTTTCTTGTAAACATGATGTGCGGGGCGGGTCAGTTTTTGCTTATACGGATTTGAGACAAACCTTATGTGGTGGTTATTTTCAAACTTACAGGAAATGTGTTAGTTACTAAGGATATAATATTCAATAGTTATTGATAAAGAGCGGACATTTACGAAGGAAGAGATAATAGGTGTGATTAATCATGAAGTACGTGAGAAGCAAGTTTTAAAAGTTATATGTGAAATCCTAGAATTACTATTGAAATGTTTTGAGTGATTTCGTCTCCCACTGGTCGCACTAGCACATCTAAGGGAGAAAATTTTCGTCCATCTGCATAGATCAAAGCAGTGCATGAAAGTTTTGTGAGAAACATGCGTGAGTTAACGGATGTAGTGTACGATTACCAAGAGAAATTAAAGAATAATGGTAATATACCAAATGTAGGAAATGGAAAACTTTTAGGAAGAGAAGGTATCCCAAATTTGACCTTTTTCTTGCTTTTGGCAAGAGACAAAGATCATGTACTTGATTTTTGTATGGATGCTGGGCTGCTGAATACTACTATGACATGTGATACTTGCGGAAAACCCATGAGATTAACACGTGACGCACGTTCCTCAGAAGGCAAGTCGTGGAATTGTGGTAAAAGGACAAAAGTGCGAAAACAGAAACAGTGGGTTTCCGAACGATGTCAGCGGAGGCGGTCAGTGAGGTTAAGATCATGGTTTAAGAAAAGTCATCTTGGCTTATCGGAAGTGTTAATATTGACATATGAGTTACTGAAAGAAACCTCTTTGTTGAGAATAGAACATGAATACAATATAAGTAAACAAACTTTGGTGGTCTGGAAACAACTTGTAATGGATGTAGTGTTAGAATATATACAGAACAGTAGTAGGAAAGTGGGGGGAGTTGGAAAGACAGTAGAAATAATTGAAAGCACCTTTGGTAAACGGAGCTATAATCCTGAAAAATTAGTTGAAGAGAAGCTTGTCATTGGAAGCGTAGAGAGGGATTCGGGTTCCTACTTCTTAATTCTTGCCGAGGATAGGAAAGAAGAAACTTTGTTAAGTCTGATAAAAGACTGGATTGAACCAGGAACTACAATAATTGTCGACTTTTGGGAAGGATACAAAAACCTATCCAAAACAGTTTACAAACACCTCACAGTAAAACATAAATTAAGTTTTGTTGATTCGGCATGTGATTGCTCCACGAACACAATTGATCACCCATGGAAAACTGTAGAAGATACTCTACCAGATTACAATCGCCAAAAGGATTTTAAGTATTATCTTGCGTACTATATATTTAAACATGAAGCTGTGATGCATGGAGAAGATATAGTCTTAAAGTTTTTGGATGTTGTAAGAAGCAAGGAATGGTAGAAGTGGTCTGGAAAGGCAAGAAAAGGCGTAAGAATGTTTGCAGCATGTCAGGTAAGCTAAGCCAGGCTCATAATATATTTTGGCATTTATTCCAAAGTTGGTCGTCAACTTGGTTTTCGACAAAAAGCATAAGGTTAGAGTAGTAATGGGGGCAGTTAACCGAAATTTGGCACCCGGCGACCGCCAAAAATTTGCACCCCTGCGTCGGGCGCCCACATCGGTATTAAGTGGTTTTATGTTCCGCCTTTATGGGGTAGGCCCACCAAGGGGTCGATTTCGTTACCTTTTATAGGATAAAATTTGGAGATTGTTATCCCCTTTCATGGACTATAGGTGTATGTATAGCCCACCTTGCGGTACCTGATTTTAACCTTTGCGGCCCTGGAGTGTGACGCTCGCCTAAATTTTGCGCTCCGTCCTCTCTGGTTTACATGGTTTTACGCTCCGCTTTTATGAGGTAGTCCCACCGAAGGGGTTTATATGTTTCCTTTTACGGCATAAAATTGGGAGCTTGATATTACCTTTTTTACCTTGTGATGGAGTACAGGGTGTATGCATAGTCCACCTTATTATTTTTTTTTTTTTTTTCGTTCCCATTGATGAGTATTAATGATTAATTTGGAAGTGATTGACCTCTCTTACGATGGGACCTTATTATGTCATATGATTATTTGGAGACGTACTTAAGATCATTCCCTTAAATTTGATATGGTAGTATATGTACTTCGTGATCCATTCCGTTTCTTAAAATGGTAGGGTGATTGCGGTATGAACATAGATACCTACATGTGGTAATTACCTCGTGATTACTATGTTATAGACATTGCAATTGTCCGAACACGGTCCCGAGTTCGATTCTTGGTGCTAGTTTCAGGAAATTTTGAGTTCAACGTCCCCCTTTAGGCTAAGGGAAACGATGATGATAAGAAATGGTGGAATAAGAAAGTGAGAGAAATTATCATAAACATTGCTTGCGGATTGAACCAGGCATCTCACACATCAGAGATAAGCACTCTACCACTGAGTCACAGGGTTTGTCCAAGTGGGCCCAGCCCGAAAAAATCCACCGGGTTTTTTCGAGTTGGACCCACCTGAAAAACCCCACCTGGGTTTTTGAGCTTTTTGTTAGTATATTGTTGGTACAACTAAGGTGATTACATTAAAAGTGATTTTTATCAGATTTTGCACTTCCCTGGGCGAATGAGATGCTTTCACGTTAAGATATACAACAACATAAAACTTTTATAAACTTCTGAATGCACTGAATGAAATAAAAAAAAGAAAAAAAAATTTAAAAACCTTAGCTTGAGGTAATTATAGAACAAATTAATGTATAGATTATGCTTATAGCCTATTTGTAGTAAGATATGCAATTGTATATTTTAGAAAATACTTCCCGTGAAAATGTGCTCGCTGACTTGGCGACGCCAAGGGACGTTATCCCTCATCGGGTTTAAGGCCATAGGTGCCGGTACTACCAGTAAATATGTAGTTCATTAGTAAAACCATTAGTATTATTGTTTTATTACCTTTGATGGTAACACAACTATTCTTCAGTAAAATTTGGTTTTCCAACAACAACAGTTTAGTTCAGTTATTTGTTGCTACTCTTCAAATAAGCATTCTGCAGAATCAACACCAGCAATAGCTAAGCCTGCCATACGTCCCGTAAAAAACGGGACAGTCCTGATTTTGGGTCCGAGTGCCCCGCGTCCCCGTAAATGTAGGGAAATGTCCTGTATTTTAATCCCGGTCCATTTTTTCTGTTAATATCAGCTTATTCGAAAAGTGAAAAATCAAAACTTATGACATTGGCTGGGAATCCTGCAATTAGTGAATGAACAATAAGCTGTACCAGTGTACCATGTAACAGCTTCAAGCAAATTACCACACACCCTTTCCGATTTGATAGGAAGCAACTTGCAGCGCAGAGTTGCAGTTGTCCATTAACAATCAAGAGGATCTGCAATCTTTGATAAAATGCACGTGCCAAAACTGGAGTGCATGTTTTCTTCCAGTTTGAAGGAGGAGTCACCGTTTATGAAAGCAATGAAGTTGACTGAGAAATTTGCAATGCCATTTTTCCATTGCACCTTCTAGAATTAGGGGGGGGGGGGCATCGAAGGTGTCCCGTATTCTCATGAAAAAATTATGGCAGGCTTAGCAATAGCGTAAAAATTCTTGTCAAATTTAAGAAGCTTAATGCTCGGAGTTCCGAAGATTACGTAACTCTTACTATTTCAAATGCTGAATTCAAACTTGCTTACTAGTTGAAGTTTCGATGTACACAAAGAAAAAGCTGCATTTTCGAAAGAAGAAAAAAGAAAACTTCGCGAAAGATGTGCTCGGGAGATTCCCGCAGTTCAACGCACAAAGCGTCGCAACTGAATAATTCAACAATAACACTATTTTACGCTAGAAGATATTGAATTTCATTTAAGACATTTTTAAACATTTACTTTATAAAATATGAATTATGTCTGTGTTAATTGTTTTAAATTAATTTTCTGGAAAGAGCCGTCTTGCAACAAGTGCTCGGGAAATTCCCGTAATTGAACGAACAAAGTACCGGAAGTAACTCCAACAATTAAACTGTTTATTTTACATTGGAAAATATTTATGTCGTATAAGACATTTTGAAACATTGGTGCTCATATTTGGCAAACGTCACTGAGGCTCCTCGGATGATTGGATCTACATTTGTTCGTTCGTCTACCTTGTTTTAAACCAGCTGTTTTTTCTTTTTTTTAAAAAAAAAAACTGGTTTAAACCAAAAAACGAAAAATGTTCGTAAAAGTGCAAGTGTTTGCAAAATCTTGATGAACACACATTTGTGGGTTATCACGTTTTACTCCCATACATTATTCGTGTTATATTCAGACCTAAATTCCCCATTCATTACTCAAAAAGATTATATTAAAAAAGCAACTTTTTTATATATATAGATATAAGTTTATGAATGTTTGTTTTGTGATTTTTTTATAGTTTGTTATTATTGTTATGCAATTGCAATCAAAGAAAAATTCTAAATATTGTTTCCTTTCAATAATATTTACTTTGATAAAATACATCGAAATGCCGTACTTTCGTGTGTGTATGTGTGTGTTTGTGTGGGGGGGGGGGTCATAAAACCGTACGAGAGGCATTTAGTGAAATTAGAACTATCTTTGGGAACTATTTATGTATAAGTGGGTCAGAGCCAAAGTGGACTCAAATAATTCGTATCTTTATTCACTTTTCTTACTGATATGCAAATTAAGTCGTCGTATTTCTTCAACTTGGACTAATAACAGTCGTTGTTAACTAACTTGGACTAAATTAGTTCTTCTGTACTCTGTAGTACTTTGAAATTGTCCATATGTAATTCTGTATAATGGTTTCACTTGTGCAACTGTCCATGTTTTTGCCTTTTTGAAATTACTCTTGACAATTATATTAACAAGTATGTAAAGATCAGTACAACGTATTTTTATCAGGAGTCCTTCGTGAGTGAGTTGGCGGCCGTATCGCATTTGTAGCCAAATAGTCCTGGTTCCGAGTTCAAATGGACGACAATTTCTCTCGGATGTAAGTTGAGAAGCGGTTTGGATTCCGCTTTAAGCTTATATGATCCTTCCAGCATAACCCGGTTGTTGCATAATAACACCAAGGCGAAACAAACTTATTTCTGTCCATATATGATATGAATGCGTAGAGCAAATTATTTAAACCAGAAAAAGAACCTGGTTTAAACAAAAAACCCGTTTTTTTTTTTTCAATAAAAACCATGGTTTTTGTCAACCCTGGTCTGCCTGTACCACATATACTACAGGGTATCACTTTCGGTCTTTTAAGTTTAAATTTTCAGGGTACAAGCACAAGTCATACTAAATTTCCTGTATGGATTTTGACGGTATACCAACGTAAAATTTCAAAGTGGCGGCCATTCTTTTTTCAAAATAGTTGATATCCACTCTACAAAGTGCAGTTTTTGGTCTTTTAAGTTGACATGTTCAGAGTAGAAGCACGAGACAATCTAAATTAGCTGTATATACTTTGGCAGCGATCCAACGTAAAATTTCAAAATGGCGGCCGTTTTTTCAAAACTGCAGTGAATAGAAAATTGTTGTGACAAGTTGTGACAATGATAATCTTGAAATATAAATCACATTTTAACTCTTTTACCCCAAAAACATTGAAAAAAAAAAAAAAAAACGGAAAAAACCCACATGGGCCCAGGTGGATTGGGCTTTTTTTTTAAAAAAAAAAAAAAACTAGTTTTTTCAAACCCTGCTTAATCACCGTACCCATTGAGAAGTTTTAGTTCTCGGTGCGAGCAGTTTTCAGGATAAGTTTATGTTTCATATAGAAAAGGAACTTTCTTATTAGGTCTGTGTTATCATCTTTTACTATTTAATTTTGCTTCTTTTTCGACTTTGATCTTAATGGAAACCTTGCTGATTCATAATGCAGTGCTAAGCGTTGGTATTTAAACATATAATTATGTCATAAACATAACCTTATTGTTTAGTTTTGCTGTTTTTAAACATGAATCAGACCTTTAGGATTGTTCGTTCGTGTTTAGTTGTGTTTATATCGTACTTCTTTCTTGTACACTATTATCAGTGATAGGGGGGAGTGCCTCAGGCGGAACGCCTATGTAGGCCACAAGTGTTGTATTGATCAATTAGAGAAGATGAAGAAAATTGATTGTTGTAAATTCAATATGGATGAAGGAATATTTCGGTCAACAGGTAAGTGCTTCATCAGGGTAGAACTTCATAGATTTATGAAGATCGATCGATGGTCTGAAAACAAAAATTGACGGCTGGGTAGAGAATTCCTCCGTAAAGTTCTTGCAATATTTACGGTGGGCAGTTAATTCCTTCTTAAAATTCTTTCAAGTATTGATGACTGGGCAGAGAATACCTCCGTAAAGATCTTGCAAAATTGATGACTGAACACAGAATTCTTTCATAAAGTTCTTTCAATAAAAAATATATATATATATGAATATTTGGTGTGTAATAGTAAATGGTGATGAGTATGTTAGAGTAAAATACCGTTGTTGTGTAGAAAGTTAATAAGAATTCTTATGCCGAACCAATTGTATGTTGCTAAGATGTACTGATAGGAAAAAGGGCCCAATCCAAGGTAGAAAGTCAATTGCTGTAAGAAGAAATGTCGATGTTGATTCAGAAGATCGCATGCAAACAAGAGCTGGTTAAGGATGCCTATACCTTTGTCGCACCAACAATGGTAAGTGTTCCTTGCAAATCTGAAAAAGCTTGGCGGGAGTAAGAGCAGTTCCAAACAAGATGCGATAGTAGATGGTGATTTCAGCGCGAGACCAATTAGTAATGAAATCCCTGGGTTTGGGGCTGTGAGGTCCAACAATTGTCCAGGAGAATTGGCCAGAACCACTTCTGTTTTGCTGTTGCCATCGTGTCAAAGCATAATTGTACTGTCTGTCTAAGAAGTAGTAGTAGCTTTGATGAGGAAGTTCAATAAAACAGGCCTTGCCATCGGTACATGCGCGTTTCGCAGCCAGATCTATAGTATCGCCGTGTTCCAATCCCACGTGTGAGCGCATGAAACGAAAGTGTAGCGATACTGCAACAATGAATCGGTAACAATGGTCGCGCGATTTTTCAGTGTTGCGAACACTAAATTATATTTTATCAGAATGAATTAATTCATTTAGTCGGGGCAGTTTCATGACGAAAACTGAATTTTGTGTCGTACATAAAACTTTTTAAAATTTTTCTGCAACAGAATTTTATTTTGTATACATAACTTTGGTTAAAAGTTTTCTGAAAGAGAATTTTGTTTCGTACACGAAACTTTTTTTTGAAGTGTCCTGAAACAAAATTTTAGTAACGAAAAATTAGTTTTGTGATTTTTTTTTCGCGAAACAACAATTTCAGAAATTTTATTTTACTGGTAAACTGATTCAGAAAAAGAAATTGAAGTCGCGGTACCGAAAAAGAATTTGATTTTAGGATGTGAAATAAAGTACAGAATTACTTTTTCAAACAATGTATTTTTTCCTCCATGTTTGTGTGCATTTATTTTTCTTCAAGGAAAGGCGTGTCTTTGATTTCACTTCTGACGGGGTACAAATTCTGTGAAGAGAAAATAAAACATATGAATATACGTGTTCATTTTTATTTTGTTTCCAGTAAAAGAAGGAAACAGATTATTAACATTTAACATGAACATAACATCAGACATTTTATGATCAGCAGGTACACCAAGAGAATGAGGTGAGAAAAAAAAGCAGATGTGACGCCGGGCGCAAATTTTCGGCGAGCGTCACACTCCAGGACCGCAAAAGTTAAAATCAGGTACCGCAAGGTGGGCTATACATACACCTGTATTCCATAAAAGGGGATAACAATCTCCAAATTTTATGCCATAAAAGGGAACGAAATCGACCCCTTGGTGAGCCTACCCCATAAAGACAGAGCATAAAACCACGTAAGCCAAAGAGGCGTATCCTAACACCACGTGACCCTATGACGGGCATACCACGTGATTCCGAGGTGGGCGCCCGGCGCAGGGGCGCAAATTTTTGGCGGTCGCCGGGCGTCAAATTTCGGTCAAGTGCCCCCATTACTACTGTTAGGTTAGTTTAGGCCAAGGATAAGTGAGCATGCTCAAAAAATGTTTCCTTCGTTGCTGCTTTTCTCCAGCAGCACCTTTCACCATGTGACTTACCGTTGCGTTGAAAAGTATAACTTTCTCCACGTTTCTATCCAATTACTTGCCTACCACATTTCCTGCAATTTGTTAGATTTATTAATCCATGACTTTCACGCGGTTTCAAAAGATATTCCTCATTATCACCATATTGTTCCACAAATTGTGTTACTGTTAATTGACATCCAGGACAACGTCTCTGTACACCAGCAGCCAGCCATATTCAGAATACAGATGCTCGTTGCTTTCCCACAATATATCTATGCTGTATTCTTGCGCCAAGTAGTTCCCTTCGCTTATCAAATAGTTCTATGTTAATAATCGATTATAGAGATAATAAACACAACTTCCGTCCTTCTTACATGTTATCAAGCACACAAACAAGCAAATTATCCATTTCTTCCCCGGTTAATTTTCAAAATTTTGCTAGACACGGATGACCAACTTTGGAATTTAACCATATATATAGCTATATATATGTTTCGTTTGGTAATCTTCTGCCTCGTTCCCGAATGGTTAGCGTTCGCACTCTGAGCGCAGTAGTCTCGGGAACTCGTCTTTTAGATCCTGCATTAAACTGTAGGAGTACGTCTAGGTGCTGAAAAAGTGCATTAAACGAGGAAAAACATCCAAATTGTAAGCTTAGCATTTTGCCAATTTACCTTTTTCTAGGTTTCTTTTTAACATTGGTTTACACAGAGTTGTACGAACGGTAGTAACTTTTTTTTTTTTTATGTGAAGAAAGAAACTTAGAGATATAAATAAAGTTTGGCACATTATGTTAAGATTAATTAACAGTTATTCAGTTTACTATGTGCTGCCATCGACTGCCAGATACAGTAATTAAAGAGAATAAACTTCACAGGAAAACGTGAGTTGTTACGTACACTAATAAAGGGTCTACTTCTGACATAGTTCCTATAAACAAAGATCGAATGTATAATAACTTCCTTATTCTATTTTACACTATTCTACTTTTATAATGAGATCTCTCGTGGCTATATTGTTTTATTCCCGGCTGGAGCTTATACGGTTCGATTTTCACATTAAGTTGTATGCTCATACCTCGAATAATCTTCTAATATCAGGTACGGAAATAGGCAATAATATAAGCAATAAGCACGGGAAGATCATATAACCTAACTAAGTGTAATAATAACAGTAAGTTATACATACCTAAGCATTCGAGCAACAATACAATCGCAGAGATCACAGCGATAAATTTTCGCCATCATTAGTGCGAAGAAAGAAAAAAAATGCTCGAAGAGCTACATTAAAAAAAAAAAAAAAAAAAAACTTCTGTGTAGAAATAATGATATAAAAACTTGTTAATTTCACTTTATTACGTGAATATAGTGGTTTTGAAGATATTTACTTTAAACGTACTTAATTCCATGATATAATTTTTTGGATATTCAAATTTCGAATCCCCGTAGTTCCTATCTTTCTGGTCCATAGCACCTTAAATTTTGCTCATGTTCATTTCTCATGATGCTTTATCAGATGTGTTATATGGCAATCAGATTTTAGCGACAACTTGTGGGACCCTCCCGTGTCAGCAGACACAAGAAGGACGAACGGGTGAACTTGTCCGTTTCAAACATATTTCATGATGGACACTTAAAACAAGAGAGCTCGTCCTCGAATCTCCCAATCATACAGTCTACAAAGAAAGTACTCAGGACCGCATCTCATTGACGAATAGAAGAGAAAGAATATATCGGCACTGCGTTGGATATTACCCGTTTACCGTTCATTCTACAGCGATACCAAATTTTAGAAGACGGATGTAATAGAAGATGAGTATGTCGATGAACCTGTAGATGTCATCTAATGACAAGAACGAAAACAATAGTATGCCACAAGTTCTAGTTACGGTAGTTTGGAAAAGATAAAAATTCATGCAACAGTACTATTTAAAAAAAAAAAAATAGTATATGTATACTTTATATTTGTATGCTTACATGTCTCTATAATAACTAACAAGTGGTGTGACTAATACATTTCAGTAAGCTTTGTATGTAGTGTAATATCTTTTCAGTCTTACCCAACGAAATATTTCAGTTCATACTCACTGTTAGTTACCACTGTATCTCCTCATGGCCTTCATATTCGTATAACTTACTGCTAGTAATATAAGAACTTAGTATGTAAAAAATCTGATATAAGTGTAAGTCGTTAGCTTAACATGCCACATTTGTGCCTTTTAGGCTAAAGAAGCAAGTTTGATGAAAGTAAATAGTTAAGAAATAATAATAGAAATGTGGAAGGAGGACACATGATGTCGACCACAGACTCATATAGCATGGAATTGAATCAGGGATTCGTCTCGCCAATAGTAAATTTTACAACTGAGTCAATGTTCACCCAAGAACATATAAAGAGTTAAGCGTGGCTATAACCATGCTTTTTAAATTTCCAACCGTAATCGCAGTTTTTCACTATTGGAATTTCATTGAACATCATTAAAGTAATTAACTGGCACTCATATGTGTGTTCTGTGGAATGTCATTACACTTTTTAGATTTTTTTTCAATTAAATTTCCCTAATTCGTTTTCAGATGCTATAACGTGTGTAACATTTATCAACGGCATTACAAACATGTTATAAAATACAGTGAAGATTAGATGATAAAATTTGAGGGAAAATTACAGTAAATTATCTGCAAAACAATCCAGTAATTTAGTAGTAGCTTGTTAAACGCGTAGTTAAACAAGTTCATAGAAATGTAACAACCGGTTTTCCAACAGTAACATATAATTTACCTAAACCTAAAACTCATCAAGTGCTGAATTTAAAGCTTAGCTACACAAAAACAAATACTGAGCTCTTTCATGGCTAAGCTGTTAGCGTACGCGCCTTTGGCGTGGGAGACCCGATTCGATTCCTGGCGGGAGCTCATATGATTCGGATTCCACGTTAGTCAGTAGATCCCGTCTCATATAGCCTCGCTGGTGAAGGGGGCGTTAAACTCAAAATCAACTCAAAAACAAATATTGGTGTTCATTAAGTAGTAGTCATTGCTTTCTTCAACACTTATCTTTTTTAATAAAAAATCATTATTTTTCTTGCTTCCGCTTTCTCCCATAAATTTTCCTTTGTATCTAAACACTTTTCGTTAGCACTAAAGATGAATATTGATGCAGAAAGGAAATTTTATGAAGGACCACTGGAAATAAGATAAGTAAGTAACATTATTCGAAGAAGATAAACAATGGATGTAGTTCCACACAGAACGATAATTCTCTGTGGAAAGCAGTAACTTTTGCGATATGTTCACAGTTAGATAATTTTGGGTGCTTTGGGACAAGTCCTGTTTATAGCTTTTTCAAGTGCTGGTGTATCAGATCCGCTGAAGGGATCTATTCACAAGAATCCATAGACCAGAATATCAGAAAAATATATTAACTAAATTACAAAGCCTATATTACGTTAAGATTAATGTGATTCTTTCCAGAAAGTCGACAAGAAGGCAAGCACGTTTGTAGATCAATCTTAGTATATTAACTACAGATAGGCAAGAGCATACATTTAAAAAAATAAAAATAAAAATAAACGCCATTATTCGAAGGAAATTATGTAAAATAAATAAAAAATAATATAATGTTAATATGTCTATGTTTGGCAGTCCAAACTTACTGATAATGGCTAAATGGTGTGCATATGCGTTGAATGGAATTTCCTTTGCACTGTAACATTTGGCAGTCAGTTCAAGCTACACAACTATATCATCTATCAGCAAAGACTTACCTCTGACTAAAGTCTACTTTGAAGAAATGTAGTTCTAGAAGGCTCTGGCGGTTTTTTTGGGGCGTCATCTTCAGGACGCTATATACGATTAGTAGGTTTAACTGAGGTCACTGCACACATGTCTTGTGAAGGCATCCACAGCACATCAAATGTATTTGAATAATAAATTTGACGGTTGATCGTCTATGAGGGTGCAAAAATTTTACCTTAACTTTGTTGCCTTAATTAGTAGTGACAACAAATCCAAGCCACCAATTCCCTTCGTAAACTGCAGTGACGTATTCAGTTATTTCACTTGATAGAAGCATTGTGTACGAAGTGTGGCACTTAAATAACGAGACTGGTGTCATAAATGTGATGTATTGCAAAGAAAGTTACAATTAACTATTATCCCCTTCAATATACTCCCCTCCCCTATCTATACACCACTGCATACACGCCTTCCATTGTTCAAAGCAATGCTGTAGGTCATCAGATGTCACACTGTTCAACAACTCTGCCGTTTTTCGTTTCACCTCTTCCACAGACTGAAAATGTGTTCCCTTCATTTCACTTTTGGGAATAAATAGAAGTCACAGGGAGTCAGGTCTGGGGAATACGGAGGATGGTCAAGCACAGGAATGCGCTTGGCTGCTGAAACTTGCTTCACAGAAAGGGCATTATGGGTAGGCGCATTGTCTTGGTGGATGATCCATGCATCGTTCTTCCACAAATCCGGTCTCTTCTCCCTTATTCTTTCCCTCAGCTTGATTAGGACTTCTTTGTAGTAAGTCTGATTCACCGTTTGACCCTGAGGCACCCATTCAGTCATGATGATACTCCTGATATCGAAAAAAACGATGAGCATTGCCTTCACTTTCGACTTGCTCATTCGTGCTTTTTTCATTCTTGGCGATGTGGGAGTCCTCCAGTGCATGGATTGACGCTTAGTCTCGTTGTCATACTGAAAAATCCGTTTCATCACATGTGATAACACATGTTAGCAAGTCTGGTTCTGCTTTGAGTCATTCCATGACGTCACAGCAAATGATCTTTTGAATGTCTTTTTGTTGCTGAGAGAGGTTTTTCGGGACAATTTTTGCATAAACTTTAGTCATGCTTAAATTATCATGCAAAATTTGTCTTACTGTCTCTTTGTTAATGTTCGTCATGTCTGCGATCATCCGAATGCTCAGACGTCTGTTTTTCCGCACAAGTTCATTAATTTTTTGAACATTTTCGTCCGTTCTTGAACTCAAAGGGCAGCCGGGTCGTTCATCATCTTCAACCTCCTCCGTACTTTCTGAAAATCGTTTTTGCCATTCGAAAACTCGCGTACGTGACGTAGCATTATCACCATACATCTCTTTTAACATTGCACAACTTTCCGTCGGTGTTTTGTTTAATTTCACCAGAAATTTGATGTTAATGCGCTGCTCAGCTTTACTGTTCACCATGATTCCGGCACTACTACAGAACACTGTCTTCATGCAAGCCTGCAAAGAAAAGAAAAGCTTTCAGAATCATGAAACAAACAGTGGCTGCTCATGAAGGTTCGGGATCAAGAACACATCATTAGCTACCTCCCCCCCACCATCGTGCACGACAGGAGGTGGGCAGTCTCGTTATTTAATTGTCACACCTTGTATATCACTAGCTGGTGTATGCTAGATTTTGAAGAGAAGAAGGGCTTAGTCGTGCAGACATTCTATCGCGGAAAAGGAAGGTATGGAGGCTTTGCATCCCGGAATTTCATGAACATCTTCAAAACTTTATTTTAAGAAATTCATCAGTCGTCGCAATTTCTGAATAAGTAACCAATACTAATTTAATTACTAAAATACTGTTCTTGGCCCATTCATCAAATTGTAATGGTGGAGAATAAGCATTGGAGACTTGATTTCCTTGCCAGTCTCGTTACAGTGTCGCCTTCATTGCGTCGGCTGTGATAAAAAAATAAATAAATAAATAAATAAAAGCCACTCAGTTTACATTCCAAAGTTCTATTGATGTAAACCTAAGTACAAGAGTTCTTATGGCTCTTATACTGTGCAGTTAAACTATTCGAGATGTAAAAAATTTTTCAAGGACGGTACCATGTTTAGTTTGGTGGAATTCCACAAGCTTTCTAAAAGAATATGAAGTTCCTTTCAGTCAGATATTATAACCAAATTATAATAACCTATTTTTCATCTTTTTAATGATAAATAACGAAGAGGTAGTCTGTAATTTGGTTAATAGTCCAATGAAATGATTGTGCCTTATCTTGTACGGTGAAGTCGTTGTTTTTTCCTGAGTCACGAACAACAACTAATTCACTTTCAGAAAGTTTTGCTTTAATGTAATTGAAAAACGGACCTTGTTGCTTTGCTATGAATTTATTATAAAAAGATCGTTTAATTTTTGACAAAATAACTAAATAATTTATGATAACGTCATTGATTTCTAATTTACAGCTATAAAAAAAAAATGACGGAAAGTCAAAGTTGCGATTAAGTTTTTTTCTAGGGCGCCTTCCAGTAGTTTTCTTGACATCTGTTCGTGGACAAGAAAAGCAAGTTGCTAAAGAACAGTCCTCAGAAACAGACTCACACGTTATAAGCTGTAGGTAGTCGTAGTAAATTATGGAATCATTAGTGAAAGTTTGATATTTAACATTTTCTTTCATCAACTTGACGTTTTAGTGTGTTGTACAAATTCAGACTGTACATTCCATTAGCACCAGCTAAAGTTCTTTGGACGAAGCTGTGTAAATTTAGAAAATCCTATGTTCAATAAGGAAATGCATTGAAAATAGCTGATGTACTGGTTGCAAATTACACAAAGCAGACGTTTAGAAATTTTGACTCTCTTCCTATTACTGGCTCCAACTGAAATACGGTCTTTTGTGCCTAGCATAGCCCTAGAACTGTCATCACTTTGGTACAGTTCCAAATGTTACAGTGCATGATGGAAAAGTTTTCCAAGGGATTTCTAGTGGTGTCGCGATATTGTAGTCGCGGAACGCTGCCCTCGGCGAACTGCTTCCAACACTAGAGCCAACGAAACTTATTTCCAGGAGAACATCATGGATCCTCTGTAGAACGGACACATCCCCCATCTGTACGCTGGCGAGACCAGAAATACATGGATCAATATCGACAAAGCCTCCAATCATACCTACCTCTTGGTCATCCTAGGCATTCGCAAAGAGGGAAGAAGAGACTGGAATTCGAGTTATCCTATATTCTTGTATCGCTGTGAAATTCCCTGGCGTGTCACCAATGCACTAGAGTGGGCTTGAACTCTTCAAACAAGTAGTTGGTCGACGTCGTCGCCGTACCTTGCAGGGTTTCAGCAGAGTCTTCAGAAATTAGCAAGGCGTTATAGAGAGAGATACTTTTCTGTGTATGAGTTTGCTACAGTGGAAACTGCGCTGCTGGGCGAGCGTTTAAAGTCGACCATTTTTATCGTGAGCAACGTTCTGTATATGCCAGTGGCAAAAGGTGTAAAAGTAGAAGAAAATTTTATTTTGGTAATGAGGTCGTGAGAGAAGCCCCAGCCAGATAGGAAGGCGTAACAGAAGAGAAAGAAAATTTAGTTCTGGGCGGAGAATAATCGTGTTTTAGTTAATACTGTTATTAAAAATAATAATAATAAAAACTTGCCAAGGCGTGGGGTGGCTTGTAAGTCAAATTTTAGAGTCCAAAGAGCAATATATTATAAAAGTAAACAAGAGAGATCCATGACTAAAACTGAAGAGATAATGACAGAAATTGTACAAAGTGTGGGTCAAATAGTTCAGGACATGGTGTGTACATTAATTATAAAGGAAGGTGTTCCAAAATTTCCAAGAAAGCAAGATAGTGGCAATACCAAAATTAACATATGCCGAGAAATTCGAGACTCATAAAACGATAGGTTTCTAATGCATGCTTTAAAAATCTTGACAGAAATAGTCTATAGAGGACTGGAAGCCAAAATGGAAGAACTACTGGTAGAGGACCAGTGTGTTTTCAGAAAGAATTCGAGTTGGAAAATCGACGGAAGAAAATAAGCATATGCGGACAGCTCGGGATCTGGCTGGTCAATACTCCATTCAGCAGCGACTTCTTTCCTACAATCACTGCTACTACTAAAATACACATTCTATAAAACATACCGTGGTAGCGGTACGTCGTTCCGGACGCCAGTCAATTACAAGTTACATCGAAAAGGAGCATGCTATCATTTCGATATCCGCAACGATGTGTTACGTCAAGAAAAGATGCTTCAAAGCAACCGTTTTGTGAATGATACCACATATTTTGTAATATGTATGTTCACATTTCCCATAGGTTTTAAGCCATTTCCTTAACGTGTTAGGCAAAACTGTTAAGCCAGTGAAGCAAGTTATTAAGAACCGAGTAATTATGACTGTGACATAGATACCCACTTGAACACATCAATTCACAGGCCTGCATTATTTCTGTTGTTTCATGTTTTTCAACATTGGATGATGGATTCCTATGTATCTTGGTGTGCTTAATCAAAAAATGACCGTAGTGCGTATCCAACACGTCAGAATTGTTTGTAAATCACAATGTGTTACATGTCTTAAAACATCTCAAATATGAGACATACGGTCAGATGTGAAGACATCGAAAATGATGCCATCTGTCTGATGATGATCTTTTTGTTATGATTGTTAGCAACATAAACCGGCAGATGACAGCACTTGCGTCATTAAACGCGCTGTACACTGCAACTGTTAGTGCTGGTGCAACCATTCTTACGTGCACTCCGCGATCAGTTGAACAACGTTCGTGCGGCAAATGTATCTCGCGTATTTCGGTGTACAAGTAGGACATCAAGACGGTGGTCAACCGGGAAACAACAGACTTTCAGATTTGACGTTCCGATGGTCCGGCGCGAGCCACAAAATCACAGTGCTGATTGTTACTTTTGTTCAACTAGTGTTTACGTTTTCAATATCAAGCTAAAAACATCATCTATCCAAAATGTGCCATCGGCGTCACATCCTTTCCCTCATGCTCCAGACGTGCACGTGCCTATGCAACCAGAACATTTACCTGAAGTAGATGGTTCCGAAAGTGAACGACATGAAGACGCCGACGAGAACGACGAGGCTTGCGAACCTGGCAAGTTCTGCACCACAACCATTTACACATTTGGAATGGAACGATTGATTCGCGACTTACATCTCATCAAAGAGGCAGAAGAATTGCTTCGTTCCAGGCTGCAAGAAAAGAATTTGCTCGCAACTGGCACTTCGTTATCTTGGTTTAGGCATAGAGAACAACAGTTTCTTCCAGACTTGTCGGAAGAAGAAAACTTGGTATTCTGCAATGATGTGTGTGGACTGTTTGAGACATTTAACATTTCGTACGAAAGCACTGATTGGAGATTATTCATCGATTTGTTGAAACGAAGCCAGACAGTTGGCCTGCTTCACAATGGAAACAGGTGTGCGTCAATACCCATAAGATATTCTGTACACTTACAAGAACGTTAACGAAAATTTACTATTTATACTCTAGAAAATTAAGTATGATGATCATCAGTGGGTCATGTGTGGTGATCTTAAGATAATAACGGTGATCAAACTATACCATAAAATCGCATATTTGTAATAATTTTTTGACATATATTACATTTGGTACATTGCCATTTATAAACAAGTCTGACGTGATGGAAAGAAACTAAGTTACTTTTTGGATTAAGCGCACCAAGATACATAGGAATCCATCATCAAATGTTGAAAACCGTCGTAGGCTAGTGTTATTATTCCTCCAATGGAAGACATTCTTACTTCTTATTACATTAAAGCATATCCTTGACAGACGTTGCCAAATTCATTAAGTTGTGCGGTTAATATGATCGAGTATCTAAGGTGGGCTGACATGTCCTAGGCAGGGAAAATAAACGTTGTAGACTGATAGTTACAGAGCTTCGAAAAGAAGTCTAGAAGCTATTTAAGATGACAGTTGAAGTGCAATATGAATATTAGGAAAGCAAGTAATAATTCATCCTTAATAAGCTTGATACAGTATAGGGTCCACTGATAGGCTTTTATCTTTGTAACGATAGACATTTGTGTTTCTTAAGTCATGGAGTAGTCATTATTAAAATATCTAATAATTCGCTTTGTAACTGTTTCAGTCAGTGATCGTGCCTATACATAATGGGGAGGCGTGGATCAATGAGTGCTTCCAGTCAGTTTATGATCAAACGGCCTGTACTACTTTAAAGTTAGAAATTTCCATTTATGATGACGCTAGCACAGATAAAACACAGGAGCTTCTGCAATACTGGAAAGAGAAGATGACGGAGAAATCAGTAAATGTAAATATACTGAAAGGTGCTCACTCAACTCCAAGAGGAGGTATGGTTTCAAATTATTAAAAAAAATTCAAAATGTTTTATCAGAATAAATGTTAATACAAAAATAGGAACGATTTGATTTAGTATTATTATTGCTATTATTATCCTTAAGCATAAACTTCAGGTTCTGTTTCATTGGTGGTAATGTATTCCTAATTTTCGAACTCTTTCTAGAGTGTATCTGTAGAGTGAATAAAGGATTTTTTTTTTTTTTTTTTTTTTTTTTAGGTTAAAAGAAACTTGTAAAACACAAAAGGATCTTATCTGACAGTCTATCGAAATTCTCGATCCTATTCTATATTGCAAATTAGAATGTTTTTGAACATTTGCTGCGTCGAAGGTGACTAATCAAGAATTACATGAATCAGCGTTAAATATAAGAACTAATCTTGTAAATTAAAATTACGTATTATATCCCAATATTTTTATAAACTGCCTTATGAGTGTATGGTGTTAAAAAACGATTCAAATGTATTTCCTTCTACTTTTGATTTTGAATTATGTATAGTTTACTAATTATTATTTTCGTTGAAATAAATGTTTTGGTAAGCCCAAATTTGTCATTCTTTTTGCATTCCAAGAAATCTACAGTCACTTTTTTAATACGTGGGTATTCTCAGAAGTAACCGACCTGATGTAAGGATGGCGGTTGTTGTTTCAAAAACGTTATTTTGCTCGAAAGTACCAACCTTATAAAACTTAAGTTTGAAAACGATACCTTGTTTAGTATTTGTTTGGCAGCCATCAATAATGAACACCCTTAGTTAATTTGTAATTATGGAAAAATGGGTCATCGTTATGTAATATAATACTTTAATTTGAAAAAAAATTAAATGAAATCTTTTGAGTTTTACGTCCCACGCTTATGCCGGTTAGGCTAAAGGAGAGGGTGATGATGAGAAATGAATGAAATGGTGGAATGAAGAAAGTGGAAGGAAACGGGAGAACCCCGAGAAAACCCACGCACACGGTGTTTGTCCACCACAAAGTCCATTTGGTGGGGCTGGGATCGAACCCGGGACCCCAAGCACTAGAGGTGAACGCTCTACCACTGAGCCACCGCGGCCCCTTTAATTTGAAATGTCTCAGTCCAACTAATATCCAAGCAGAGCTAGATTCTACTCTGAGGGAGTCTGTTACTTCGTTTACAGCAGTAAAATATTGGGTGGCACAGTTTAAGCGAGGCCGTACGAACTGCAAAGACAACATCGTATTGGTCGACCAAATGAGGTGACCACGCCAAATATGGTCAAGAAAATGTACAAAATATTATTGAATGACCATCAGTTGAAAGTGCGCGAGCTAGCAGACATGGTAGCCATTTTAAAAGGTGCTGTACATTGAATATTGACTGAAAATTTGAACATGAGAAAGCTGTTCGCGAGATGGCTGCTGCGTTTGCTCACAATAGAACAAAAATAGCGTCGTGAGGATGTTCCAATCAAGTTTGGTGATATTTCACATCAATAAAATCGATATTTTGTGTCGATTCATCATCGTGGATGAATCATCGGTCCATCACTTCACACTTGAGATGAAGAAACAGTCAAAACAATGGACTGAAAGGGAAGAATCGGCTTCAAAGAAGGCGAAGACAGTTCTATCTGCTGGCAAGATCATGGCTTGTTTTTTTTATTTTTTTTATGCGTGTGGGATGATTTTCATTGATAATTTTTAAAATGGAAAAGCAATCAACGACGAGTATTATGCAAACTTATTGCAGCGTTTGAATAATGAAATCAAGGAAAAGAGCCGCATTTGGTCAAAAAAGAAAGTGTTGTTTCACGAAGACAATGCGCCAATTCACACATCCGTTATCGCGATGGCCCAAATCAATGAGTACAAGTTTGAATTACTTCCTCACCCACGTTATTCGCCAGATTTAGCCCCCTCGGAATATTTTCTCTTTCCAAACTTGGGAAAAATGGCTCGGTGTTAAAAGATTTGTCAAAAATGAAGAGATGGAGTCTGCTGTTAATGGCTATTTTGAGGAGCTCGACGATTCATACTATAAACAGAGTATCGAAGCTATTGAACATCGCTGGGAAAAGTGTATTGAGCTAAAAGGACACGATGTTGAGATTTTTTTTTTTTTTTGCTTGCTTGGGTCGTTTACTTTTGGGACTACTCTCCTACCTAGCCAACTACTTTTCTTTAGCGAAATTGAGTCAAACAAATGTGAGTTTTGTATGACTATGGGAGAACTTTAAGCCAAAGTAGTAAAATGTTCTACATATGGTTCTTAAAATAAACCTTTGAAAGGAAGGTGGGTGGCCATTTTAAGTATGAGTGCTCATTAAAGATAACTTGAATATAAGTTTTCTGCTACAATTGCCTATCTTATGCGTGTATTGCAAAATGAGTACCTTATAATGCAGGAAGAACGATCATGTGAATAGTCACTTTCCTGCAGAGCAAGGTCAAGTCAGTTTCTTCTGTGATAGATTTAATTTAAAACATGTTTCAAGTTTTAAGAAATCTCGAAGCAAGTGATCAGTTTCAGGTGGTGGATTCTTCTTTGGACTTCCCTAGCTGACGAGTATTTAATTACCTTTTCACATACACTGGCCAGCCAAAACATTATGACCACCTACATAATATCTGGTATTTCCATCTTTGGTTCGCAAGACATCAACAGTGATGTTTGGCATGAAAACACTGAAGCTTTGGTAGATCGCTGGATTCTTATCGACCACTTCTGCACTCACAAGTTACATAATTCCTATAAATTTCGCGATAAGCTTTCCTCGAACCACTACAGCACAAGGATGTGTTGTCCTACTGAAAGATACCATTACCAGTTGGAAAGATGACCAAAATGAATGGGTGTATATGATCAACAATGACTTGGCGAAAGCTAGGAACCATCATGGTGCCTCCTCTGGTCTGTCGCCATCCTCCTGTGGACGTCTTGAGCAGCTGTTCCACCGAAAGACAACTGAGTCTGACCTGGCCATCTATATGATGAAGACAGTATCATAATTCATCGAACTATTCCACGTTGTGCCATAGCTAGGCGGTTCTCTTGCTCCTTTCAGTCGTAATCGACGATGCCGTGCGGACGCGTGTGGGACATCTGTTGTGAAGGCCCATATCTAACATTGCATGGTGAACTGTATGCCCAGACACACTCGTGCTTTGTCCACTGTTAAAGTCTGTTGTTAATTGTCCCGTAATTTTCGCTCTATCCAGTTGTGCCAACCTCGACACTACAACGTCCGATATCTTTATTGAGGTGTGACTGCCCCACACCTTTTCATTTGGTGCTGATTTCACCGTCTTTTTCCCAACTTTGAGTCGCACTGTTTCCAAGATGGTCGTTCCCAGCTCTTTGGCCCTCATAATCTGGCTCCTATCAAACTCTGATATATCGTGGGCCATCCCCATTCTACACATAAGCATCATACTGACTAATCGGGTGAGATCCATGCCACTGGCAAGTGGTTTTTGTGTTGCCCGTGACTTTTACGTCAACCCAATGACTTCGTTCGAAAAGTAATGGGGGGTTTAATGTTCTGGCTGGTCAGTATATATAACACCGTAAGAAAATACATCACACCTCACGTTATTCCGAACAAGATATCGTGGAGCTGACAGTCCCTAACAATTCTGACTTCCTGCCGAAGCATTCTATGTTCACCGTTGTCACGGGCCATCTTTTACTTACTTTGGAGCCTACTTGAGCTCAGATCATATCTGATAATTCTGTTGGGAGCAAATCTGGAAATTATATTCTCTTGGGAATCTCTTACGCACCCATTGCACATTATTGAAATATACATTTTTATATAGCGTACAAAGTCTGTCCGGAAAATAATGTCATACATTTTAATGTGAATCGACAGTACGTTGCAGCGCGCTATATCTGAAGAAGATCGATGGTGGTATAAGTCAACTACCGAGCGAATGTTTGCTCAGTTGTCTCCTAGCTCTCGGAGATGAAGGACGGGAAATTTCGTAAACCTCTGTTCCATCTCTTGTACAAATCGCAATGCAGCGCTTATTGGAACAAAGGCACATGATCAAGTTGTGTATGAAACACGGCAAGTCTGCAGCGGAAACTTTTCCAATGATTCAACAAGCTTCAGGGATCAGTGTTTATTTAAAAAAAAAAAAAAAAGTATACAGATGGTACAAGGCGTTTTTGGAATATCGTGAAGAAGTCGACGACGAAGCCCGTACTGGACGCCCGTCAAACTCGTCAACGACGAAAATGTGACTCGTATGAAAGAACTTTTGCAAACACACCATCGAATGAGTGTTCGTTTAACGCCTGACAAGTTAATTTTTCCAAAAAGTATTGTCTGCGAGATGGTTGGTGGCCAAGGATTTACACATGAGAAAAGTGTGTGCGAAGCATGTCCCAAGAGTGTTAGCGTTTGATCGACAACCAAAAATCTCGCCGAGTGGAAATTTCTCAACACGTTTAGGAAATGTGTGGAAATGATCCTCACTTTTTGAACAATGTTATCATGGAGATGAAAGGTGAATATTCCAGTACGACCTCGAAACAGAAGAAGCAAGGTGCCTAGTAGCACATCTCGGCGTTCCCTCGCCCCAAGAAGGCTCGAATGATCAAATCAAAACCATTGCTCATTGGATTTTTGGCATCAGAGGATCGTCCACCGTGAGTTTGTATCTCCCGGGTCAACCATTAACTCCAATTTTTACGTAGAAGTCAAGAGATAGAGAGCAAGGATCTGGCGCATCAGACCAGACATCAACGGCGATTGGAAACTTCATCATGACAGCGCGCTAGTTCACACTGCCTTCGTCGTGACCAGCTACCTGACCAAATCTAATGTGCCTCAGCCACCCTACAGTCCCAGCTTGGATCCCACAGTTTTCTTTTGTTTCCCCGTTAGAAATTCCCCCTGAAAGGACATCGTTACAAAACAATTTACGACGTGAAAGCAGCTTGTAAAATGGATTCAAACGCACTTCCAGAACAGGACTTGCAGGATGCCTTTGCAGATTGGAAATCCCTTTCCATAGATATATCGACGCAGGAGGACAATATTTTGAAGAATTTTAATGTACAGGTACTATTATTCTTCTTATTATGTGAATAAATGTTTTTGTTTTCATATTTGTAGACTTGGTGACATTACTTACCGGACATACCTTGTATGTCTTTCTTTTCGCTGATATGTACTGCCACTTCGTGATGTCTGAATTCGAAATAACTCATGTTGAAATGTAGCTTTTCCACGATTTTGTACAGCCCTGGTTCTGAAACTATTCACTTTTTTCCCCGTAGGTCATATAAACTTTTTTCTTTCTTATTTTTATGTGAAGAATGCTCTCTTACATTTTGTCGATATAGTTAATTAACATGTCATATACATATGTGTAATTTATCTTCGATCAAAGGCAATCGTCGGTTTAATTCTGGTCTGAAGCCAAGCGGGTAACATGAATCTGTACTGTTCTTGTAATACAATTCATACTGGTAATTTTCGGTAGAAAGTTGATATATGTTAATTCATTTGCAATATGTTACACTTTAAAATTAATCCGTTTGGTAGTTGCATTTCCTCATTTCCTGGAAGCTACTAGAAAAAGTTTTCGAAAATCTCAAATTTCGTAAGAATGTACTTTCATATGTCATTCTTATATACGTATTTGTCTCACTCAGTACTAGTAAAAGAACAAATTATTGTGTATCACGCTATAATACAGTTACGTATTTATTTAATAATCCACCGTTTCGAATTAATTTTTCATATTAACGCTGACTTTATTTTCGACACTAGTTCTAAAGACATTCATTCATGTTGTAGAATGTCAATATTTTGTTTAAAGATTTCTTCAAACAGTAAGGTTGTTGTTTCAATAGATTCTTGTAGTTCTGAGTTTCTCTGTAACAAACTGTATCTGTATACTCGCGGATATCAAATTAGTTTTGGTTCTGTAATGTCTTTTATGTAAATGATTGACTTCGTAACATAACCCTTTCATTAATTTGGGTTCAATTCTTCATTTAAGAATTATTTAGAAACTAACAGACTGTTCAGAATACTTAACAAATATAATTCCATGCATAACTTTATAAAAGTTAATTACTATCTAAGATATCTTCCCTTGGGCTGTTTAGTTGTTCTCTTTTACTGTTCCAAAGTGGTAATACATAAACTGGTCATTATTGGGAAACAACTAATATGTTCATTCATCGGACCGTGCTACCCGACGCTAATAGCCAACTGTCTTAATTCGAACGGTCTCTTCTCATTGTAGTTGTTGATCTAAACTATGACGTATAAGATATGTAGGATCTCAGTTTGAGTGGGTTTTCGACTACCAATCTATGCCGTACACATACTAATCAGAAACGCATTGCGGTTGACATACATTCAAATTGAGATGGTTCATCGCAAGATAGGCAGTATCTAAAATGCTTTTAGTTGAACACTTCCAGTATTTGTGAAGAAAATATAGTAATTACTCCGAGATATGATGGTCACAGGAAATGTGTTTCTTTAGTAAAATAAATACTTAGCAGACAGATGTAAATTATAGTGTAAATGATACAAATATGAAATTCTTGTATTCAGTTGTTTTCACTCATCAGTATTATAATCTTCATCAATAACTTATGCTGCTTTAAGAGTAATTCGTTCTACCTCTCCCTTCCCGTTTATAAATTATATTCCAATATTAAATTTAAGCCATTACTCATCTGTCATTACGAGATTGTTATCTCAGAAATAACTAACTAACTCTATGGCCTATGGAACCCGGAGGTTCAATGCCGCGTTCACAAAAGCTCTTCACTGACTTCTATCCTTAGCTAACTGCATCCAGTTTCTACTTTGTATTCCAATCTCCCATCTGCGCGTAGGTCTTCCTAATGGTCGTTTTCCGATTGGTCTTCCAGTCAAGACTTTGAAAGCGTTTCTACTTTCTTCCATTCTAGCTACATGACCCGCCCATCTAAGCCTCCTAGACTTGACGACCCTAACAATGTTGGGTAAACCGTATAAATTATGTAGTTCCTCGTATGAAGTTTCCGCTATTCCCCATTCCCGTTCCTCGTGGGTCCGAATATTCGTCTCAGGATCTTGTTCTCAAATACTTTCAGTCTATGTTCTTTCCTAGAGTAAGCGACCATGTTTCGCAATCATACAGAACAACAGGTATGATTATCGTTTTATATATTTTAAGCTTCAAATTCCTCGACAGAATTCGCGACGGCAAGAGATTTTGAACCGAATAGTAACACAAATTCCCTGATTTTCGTATGTGAACATTGATCCTAGATATTTGAAACTGTCTACTTTATCAAAAGTATTATCTAATATCTTAACGCATCCATAATTTGCCGTATTACGGTCCCGACGCACTTCCATATATTTAGTTTTCTCTGCATTTACTTCTAAACCCATGTCCCTGCAAGCGTTTAATAAGATCTCTGCATTTCTTTCTGTTGTTCTCCTATCATCCCCTATTAAATTTACATCATCAGCATATGCCATAACCTGGTGAATACCGTTCAACTCCTAAAAAAACAATGACACATGTCATCTGTGCATAACGGTAATTTTACCACTTTCGAAAATCAATAAAACAGGTTTAGAGGTAAAAAATCCAGAAATCTGTTTTTGCCAATCTATTAGCTATCATTCCGTGAATTTATTTATTTATTGTATTTTTTATTCATTTTATTTTTTTTATTTTTATTTTTATTTTTTTAATTTTTATTTTTTTTATTTTTTATTTTTTTTAAAGTGTGACGAGAAGTGTAATATCCTCTGCATGTAGATATTTCAAAAGCTCTCAGGCTGTAGATCTGAGAAGAGTTTGATTTGATAGTTCGAACAAGAAATGATCCATTTGTTGCAAATAATCACTTTTAGCCAAAAAGTAAACATAACATAATTGTTGATGTAAGTTTATGGGAATACAACAAAGCACAATATTTTCAGTGACCATGTAATGTTAACCAAACAACAACTAAATATCAAATGGATTTATTCCGTTAAAAACGGAAACAAGTCACTTTACAAAAATTAGAGACACTTGACTGAACTGAGATGAACACTGTCTTGACTACATTCATGGAAGTAGCTCGTTTGTTGCTTGTTACTAGTTATAAAATTTGCCGTGAGGATCTTTTTGCTAATGTGGTTGTTCTATTTTCCGTTTTGCTGCATTACATTCTTCACAAGATATCATTAGAACGACCCAAAGTTGGTATATGTCTGATATTGGATAGCCTTTCGTGGTGCCATTCAATCTCACTCATCATGACGTGTAACGATACTTAATTCTAAATATTGCATTATGGTTGTATTACTATTTATTTTACGTGAAAGTGGACAAAGTGCAAATGAAATGTCCATTTTGGTATCCGGTGGGAAACTCGTCTCAGCAATACAATACAGGAATGGATTGAGGTCCATTACAAATTCGTACACGCCTAGCAAGCAGGCTGGGGTATCACAGTCAGAAGGGAATGCGTTGTTGAACAATGTCCATGAAAGTGGACCATGGATAACACATAATTACAAGTGATTTTTCTTTACGTATTCAAACTGAGATATTCTGCACAGCAAACTGCAAAAAATATGTTAACAGTACATTTGAACCAGAAATGGCGAATGAACGCACCATTCTTCATTGGTTTATGAAATTTCGTTCCAGTGACGCAGCATTGCAAACTGAGTCTCTTGGACACTGAGCAGCATCATGTTCGTTTGAACTCCGTGGAAGTAGACCCTTGGAAAAGTGTTCGTCCCATTGCAGGCGAGTTAGGTATATCACTGTGTGGCTCCATTCAATAAGATGAAAAAGGTGGACTTCCGAGTGTCAAATGGGTTAATACCAGTTAACAAAGGTTGCCACCTGAATGTATTTAGTTCTCTGATTGTATGGAACAATCGGGAAGATTTCTTGTATCAGATTATCTTTTCTTATGAAAAATGGATCTGCTGCGACAATTGTACTGTTAGGACAATGTTGAATTGTGATCAACGACCAGGATGGTTTCCAAAACGCACAGAATTTTTCGTTGCTTATATGTTGGTCGATGATTGGGATGATTCATCATGTCTTTCTTCGTTGAGGTGAAACTGTCACTGTGTATCGTTATAGTGCAAACTCAATAAAATACAACACAAATTATTCTCAAGCATCCAGCAATAGTGAACGGACATTGTGTCCTCATGCTCCATAAAACTACACAATATCATGTAGCTCAGAGGACGACGAGTTGCATGAGTATGCAGTATGAAATCTTTCCACACTCATTATTATTCCTCTAATATCTCTCTCACTGACTACAACGTCTTTCGGCATCTCCATTACTTCTTGGGAGGAAATGTTCCTTGGTGATTGTGCGGGCGGTGCATCGTGCGGTTGAGGAATTTTTCACATCTTGAACCACAGACTTCTGTAGCCACTGAATTCGTTGGCTGAGCGATTGCATGGGCGTGCAAGCCGGGGGAATAAGGGGGACGCGTTCCCCCAGAAATTTTCTAGGGGGGGATTGTCCCCCCCTCCAGAAAATTGTATAGCAGGAATTCTTCCCCAAATATCTCACCAAAAATGATGAAATACTGGAATGGGAACGTCGATTGTCAATTAATAATTCCTGGAATTGAAAGGAATTACAGCTTCATTGAAGAAAATTCTAACAATTACCAGGGTATATAAATGAAGTACAGAATGTAGCGACACTGTATTAGCTACGTCAAAAACTACCATAAAGCGTGCACACATTCATTTGCAGCAAAAAGAAAATTTTGAAATATCTATATATTAAAATGTTACGTTTATATGTTTGTGGTCAAGAAAAGTTTATACAGTATGTTAGTGGCAAATTCTTTTAAAAATGATATCTCGGAGACTACAAGCTCTGGAAAGATGCCGTTTTCACTGATCGATTGCAAATTTTGTGAAGATTGTTGAGTTATAATTGAATATTTTTTAAGTGGGCAGTTATTTCTTTATTACATTTTTTAGAAGTACGCGGAAGTATTGAAAATTTAAAAAAGTAAAGCATCATATCTCAACGAGTTATACATCCCAACACCGCACATTTGTATACGAGGTTAGTATATCTCTTCGGCATTTGTTTCATTGTCAAAAGATAATGAAAAACGAAGCATAACTATTTCTCCAGTGTAAGATGAATCTTTATTGTTTAGAGTGTCTGGCCCAATGAACACCATATAGCCTATCACTGACATTATAATTAATTGTGTGTGTGAGCTAGTATCTTTATGAAAATAATAGGTTCTAATTGAAAGTACGCAATTCTTAGTGTGTCTTTTCATTTTGAACAGCTACCGACGTAGTACTTATCAAAAGTTTAATGCTCAGTTTCAAATATTTCTGCCTTGAGATTTTATCTTTAGTCTTCCAAGAAAGCGGTAGCTGCAAGAAAAATAATATCGCTTTCCAAGTATCTAAAAAGATTCCTTTCCCTCTACACTTATAGCATTACAAAGAGAAAAGAGAAAATAGGGAATGATTTTTTTTATTTATTTAATATACCGACTCTTGCTGTTTCGGCTTCATGTAAAAATACCACCATTATTGTGCCAACCTGGACAATCGATGGAAGACTTACAACATTGTTTAGCTTCGGAAATAGACTATAGCTCAAAACCTGCCTTAAAAGACCTTTTTCTTCGTGTGCGGGTAACGTAGGCCTCTTTGCGTGTTCTCTCTAATGTATTGTTGAACTTCGTCAACTGAGCTGTGCGAAAGTGTGTCACTGTTTTTAAAAGGACATGTTTTGCAGCGTGTTTTCTCCAATAGTAACGTTATTTAGACAGCTGTGTTTATGTGCGTGACTGTGAATATAACGTTGATATGAAGTTTTTCATCTCTTGTTTCTGTTTAATGTTGTTTTATTGTTTGAAATGGATCAATTTGTCATAAGAAAAAGAAAAGAAGACAACACATGGGCCAAAGCAGTCCCATTGTTGAAGAAAAGAAGAGAAAAATTAATTCAAATGATAGTTCAGCTGATGGATTACAACCTGAAACTGACAATGGAAATTCAAATCTTGTATCGGTCACCATCACCATCAGTGTCAATACAAGAAACCTCTCAATCTTCACGTCTAGCAAGTGGTCCAGATTTTCTCCATCCTTCGAACCTTTCAAAGAGCAATTAGACTTTAGTGTTATCTACAAATTTTCCACAACAGTCTCTGAAAAGGTCGATCATTGAAATTTGTGCCAACTTAGTTCCTTCCGTGGCTGCACATCAATCCAAACAAAATTAACGTCATTTTCTGTTTTTACTGTATGGACATCTTGAAAAACTTTTTTTTTTTTAAGTTCTTACTAAATTCATGGAAGACGCTTTCTCTACTGTAGGATTTTGCAACTGGAAGAAGGCTAAAGAGAAATTAAGTATACACGAAACTTCAGAATGCCCTAAACTGGCTGTACTGCGCTACACGCAGAAAAAAAAAAAAAAAATAGAAAACCAACTAAACAGACAAATTTT
This sequence comes from Thermobia domestica, assembly GCF_964235325.1. NCBI lineage: Eukaryota > Metazoa > Arthropoda > Insecta > Zygentoma > Lepismatidae > Thermobia > Thermobia domestica. Next base: position 61,316,153 of record NC_137469.1, read on the forward strand.
AGATGAACAACTGAAAGCCAGGAAATTCCTGGAAAAATGTAATCTCAAGTATACGTTATCTTGCAAGGCAAGGACTCGCATTTAGATAACATGACTTCCGGTTCAGGAATTTATTTCAATTGACGAGCCTTTGCTCTGAAGATTTTCCTCAGTTGAAGAGCCGGATAAGGGTAAACATGAAGAGATGTAATTTCATGAATGTTGAAATCCAGAACGAAATCTCGAAACCATGGGCCAATAAATTGCTTTTCATATATGTAACAAAATCAAATTTCAAAACCCTTCTCTGTTCTCTATCATGTCTGATGGTTTCAGTGATGTGAATGGCGAAGAACAATTAAGTATTTGTGCTAGGTGAGTTGATGAAGATCTCTGTTCTCATGAAAGTTTTCTTGTGCTCTACAGTATATCAAAAAACTACTGGTGAGTTTATAGCTTCAGTTATTCTGGATGAGATGGTGAGACTCCAGCTTTCCATTGCTCAACTCAGTGGACAAGTTTATGATGACTCTGGAAATACGAGTGATTTCTCTGGAATTAGTGTTCCATCTATTATATGTAAACCGCAACTTCTTGCCTTGTACGTACATTGTGGAGCCCACAGTACTAATCTTGTGATTAAGGATGCCTGTAGTGCGTCAGAAGTAATATGAAACTCTTTGCAGTGGGTGCACGAACTATGAGTACTGTTTTCGCAGTCACTTTCAGTGAGGTCACGATTTTCTGCTCTAATCGAGGCTAATGCTTGTGGTCTCGTCTTAGACATTGTAAACATTAAATCCTTGTGTCCCACTAGGTGAGTTTGTAGACTTAGTCTAATAATGGGAGTTGTTTAACATTATGAAGAAATTCTCTCTACTTTGGAAAAGATGAAGACTGACGGAATTGTCAACACATCTTCAGGATCAGCAGCTGGGTTTTTGCGGCTTTTTGAAGAAGGATTTACGTTTCTTGGGCTCATATTACTAGAGATATTATCAGAGGTTGGAGCTTTTTAACAGGACACTTAAAGATCCAATTTCAGTGTCAAAATGGGAAACAATACAAATCATAAATGAAAACATGAACTTGAATAATATGCTTAGTCACCGATCATAAGTTCATTGTACTGTCAAGAAACCTACAAATTAATATCATTGCTCTGGAAATTCCATTAATTATAATAAATATTGTCAACAGTGCCATAAATAGGATTTTTTGTGTCCCTGGAATAGAACTTATCACCAATGATAGGATTTATCTATCCTAAATTGCGGCACTTTAATTCATGTTGTGACATTTTGTGAATTAAGGGGGGGGGGGTGCAATGACATCAGTCTTTCTTTAAATTTGGCCCACAATGTTGAGTGAAGGGTGCTGTCTCCCCCCAGAAAATTTTTGGTGGGCGCGCCTATGGTGATGGCAAAGGTGTGTAATTATAGACGGTGACGATTAATCAGGTATTGTAGTTTTCGTTTTTTTTTTCTTTCTTCTTTGGAAATAATGCATTCACTAACCTAACTTAAGAAAAGATAAATATTTTACATCATTGTTTATTGTGCTATCTTCTTAAAAGTCTTCGGTGCGCATTTCGCTTTTTTTCTTTATATTCTGTAACCCAATTGACGAGTAGCAGGAATTTTTTGAAGGCCATTTCCATTATATTTAAACACTGCACAGGAATGACATTTAAAGCTGCAAGTAGATGTATGAGAGTACATTTGCATTTTTAAAAAAATCATATGAAAGAAAAAATTAATCTTTAACGTCCCACGCATATGCGGGCTAGCCTGAAGGAGACGCTGATGATGAGAAATGAATGCAATGGTGGAATGAAGAAAGTGGGAGAACACCGAGAAAACCCACGCACATGCTGTTTATCCACCACAAAACTCACTTGGCGCGAGCTGGTATCGAACCAATGACCCCATGCACCAGAGGTGAGTACTCTGCCACTGAGCCATCGCGGCCCTCATATGAAAGAAACCATGATATTTTTGTGAAATTTTGCGTACGTTATAGTGAATATATAAACTTAACAATTCTGCATAACTAATAGATTATTGGGTATGTTACACCTCAAAACATTCAGGTCAATGAAGAGGAATATCACAGTTTCTCCGTTATCAACAGTACTGTTTCCTTTATCTTCTACTAAAACACACAACATATTTCTTTATTTATTGTAGTTCGTCCTCTATCATCACCGAGGCTATATGAAACGTAGTCCTACAGTTCAAGGTGAAATCTGAATCACAGTAATGCCTTCAATGCTTTCTTGTCGGAAATTGAATCCAGCACCTCATATATCGAAGATGTGCGATCAATTTTTCGATCTTTTGAAAACGTCTCATAATAAAGTAGTTGATAATATGATTAAAAAAAAAAAAATCAGTGTTCTTATGCTTGAGATAACTGCAACGTAACGAGTCGCTTGGGGCCAATACAGTGAATACCTATAGACCATTTCCTTATCTAATAGTTTCTTTGCAACTTGAATACTAGAATAAGCAGTTTTATTCACGGTAAGAAGATATTGCGTGACAAATAATGAGCCACAAGAAGAATCCATCAGTGAAGTGAAATAACATATGTTCCGCAATAAAGTATTTACTGGTAGTGCTAAATATTATTTAAATACTGTATTAGTAATTTTGAATGTTACTGTCAATTGCATTAGTCTCTAGCTATGTTATTGCCTCTTGTTTCCAGTGGGCTACGCTAAGAATGCTGCTGTAAAGGGAAGCAGAGGAAAATACTTGTGCTTTCAGGATGTGGTACGTACTACATAGCTTACATCCTATAATGATAAATTCATTTAATATGTGTATGGCACATTTTTGTTGGAAGAAATTTACCTCACATTTACTATTCAAAAATACTATAACGGAATTGAGGTTATAAATTTCGTTGTAATATGTTTCTGTAATTATGCGTACAGTTATTTAGTAAAAAGTTCAAAATCGACTTCAAAACCATGAAAGGTCATGGAATTTCGTTGAATTGCTTATTATCGGAAGAATACTTTGAACATCCATGTGCAATATGCAACATTTTCATCCAAAATACCATTATGTTAAATACAGATATATTGTTTGTCTAAGATTAAACAATGAAATTAGTTTAATATACCTATATGTAAAAGGCGTCAAGTTTCCTGTAAGGTGAAAAAATGAAATAAAATCTTCAATTTTATGTCCCATACTGTATGCTCTGAGGCTAAAGGAGACAGTGAATGATTGTGGAAGGATTGATGGCTCTTCCTTGTGTGTATTGATATTAAATAATCTTGTTTACTTTAAGTAATTAGCATTTATTTATAGAAAACAGTAATGTCCATAATAATTTATATGTTCCGCACATGCGAACACACAATAATTTATTTGTTGTGTTATGTGTTGTTTTGCAAAATTATTTGTTTTCTTTTTATTCCAGAAAAGCATATATATATATATAAACTATACGAGAGTTTTCAATAAGTTACCTAAGTTTCTAAAGCCTGTCATATTCTGTATTCAAATCACAACTTAAAAAAAAAAAAAAAACTTTTTAGTAAATAAATGTTATTACTCTGTAAATGAGTTTTATGAAGACAATTTATAATTTTCCTTCTGTATTAATTATGTTATGGACGTATTATCTGTGTGTTCGCGTTTCTGCAATTTAAAAGTTATTTTATTTTATTAGTTATTTCTGTACTTTGAGATTTTGTTCGAGCATGTATATTATTTTGTAATTATTGGCAACTGTATGCGTAGTCGCAAAAATCTTCCATTGTATGCGAAACAGGCTAATAAATAAATAAATAAATAAATGAAATGTGAGAAAGCGAAAGAACCCCGAGAAAGCCCACATATACAATTTTGTCCATACAACTCACATGAACTGGGATTGAACCAAAGACTTCTCGCACCAGAGGTGGCCACTCTGCCACTATGCTTCTCAAGTTATTTTAAAGTATAATACATATTTTGTATGTATTGCCATGACAACATGACCTTGGATAAATGCTGCACTTGAGCCTTTATAGGGGTGGGGAACAAGATATGATTCCATGTTTACCAGGGTGGATTGATTTAAATCAAGATTTATATCACTTGATTTTTTTAATAAAAATCGTTGATTTAAATCAAATTCCGAAATAATTTAAAGTGAAAATAAGTAAAGTCCCGTTTCTGTTCTGTTATTCCGATTTTATGGAGGAGACTCAAATGTACAGTATGTACAGCTTTGAAAACAAGTGTCATGCAGAGGATGATTAGGGAAAATCCCGTTTTGAACGGGTAACAGGGCAATCCTGTTTTCTTCTCTTCGTAATATAGGGTTTATATTGTAAATCGTTAGCTATTCCAACGGGGAAATCACCATCGACATTTAAGACGAAGATTCTTTTGTGTGCGCGTCTATATATTTGTTCCCAGATAATAGGACGTATTTAGAAGTGTCCTATCCCTCCGATTTTTTTTTTTTTTTTTTTTTTTTTTAAGATTTTATAACTTTAGGCAAAATTTATGTATTTCGTGCCGCAAGCTAGTTACAATTTCCTTAAAAGTATGCCCCTGCCAAATATCAGTGACTTTTGTGGAAAAAAGTGTCACTTTGATAAGCGTTGCTGTACTTTTTCCTTAATGCTTAACCTTTTAAATTATATCACCTATTTTTAGGTGATAGGATAAAATCTTCATTATTCGATTTAAAAAGTACCAATAAAGCTTGTTACTTCGTTTTTCCAAGATTGAAGGAATTGTAGAGCACGTTACATATGCTTTCACGTCTCTCGGTCTCGAGACATAGGATGTGAGGACGCAATAAATTTTTTTAAAAAAGATATTTTTTGTGCCTATTTTTATTATTTTTTGGCGGGCCTACATTTTGCATTCAGAAGACTGACATTTTGCACACTCGTTCAATGCACCCTTAGTATTTTTCAGATGATTTCAGATCTCTGCGTGAAAACAGGGAGTAAAAAAAAAGAAGCTATTTTTAACAAAAAAATAGCTTTCTTCGCGATTTCCCCGCCTAAGATGGAGACATATGAATGGTACCATCTGAAAGGCTGTTCTGTTCTGAAGAGAATGATATACGAATCATGATCTTAAGATAAATAGGGATGTCTCAGAAAACTGTTTCCTGAGATTCTGTTTTATACGGGAATCTGGGGTATTTGGGGATATTATTTTTCGCGGGCTTACTTTTGCATCTAGAAGTTTGACATTTTGGACACTCATTCACTGCACCCCTTAGTATTTTTCAGATTTGTTTCAGATTGTTGCCTTTAAACAAAGGCGGTACAGAGGGGCCCCAGATAGCCTACACGATGGAGACATTTGAATGGTACCGTTTGAAACTGTTTTATTCTAGGATAAATAGGGATGTCTGAGGAAATTTTTATATTACATCCGGGTGATCTGGGGTATGGTGAGGAAGTTCTTAGCTCATTGTTAAATATTTTTCCCGCCCTTACTATTCAAGATAGAAGCTTGAAATTTTGTACACACATTTAGCACACTCTTAGTATTTAACAGTTGATTTTGAGATCTGTGTGTTAACACAGGGGAGTCCAGATGGGATCAAAATTTGAAAAAAAAAAAAAAAAAAAAAAGAATCAGAAAAAATCCCGACATCTCTCAAAATTTTCCGCTTCAGGGACATGATAGGGAAAATGTGAGTGTTACCGTTTTAAAGGCTGTTCTATTCTGAAGAGAATGAGGTATGAACCATCATCCTAGGATAAATAGGGATGATGCTTGACTCAAAGTCTATAATTTACCAAAAAAAAATACCATAATTTAAAATTAAGAAACATTGTTTGGGATTGATATAGGTTAACGATTGAGGATTAATTCAAAATTCAACCCCAATACTTTCACTTAATGGCATAATTGATATTTAATACTAATTTGTAATGCTTTTTCTTAAGTTCGCGACTTGTATTATACGAGGACAAAGATTTGATTTAAATCAAAAAAATCGATTTAAATGAAAAAAATCATCAAAAATGATTTTTTTTTGTTAAAAAATAATTTTTTTTCCCACCCTGATGTTTAATCATTTATATGGTTTCAAGGACAGATACTGTAGATACAGCCAGCGTTCATCAATAGTTCCTAATCTGTTTAAAAGATCATCTTGTTCTTGTAGTATATGTCCAAAATACTTTGTGCACATTGCACATGTTGCTGTTTTTGAAAAGATTTCAACAATCAGGAAACCCAGCTTGCTCCTACTTTGCTCATGTGCAGAATCATGTAATACAGTGTGAACTGACCCCGTACTAATAATCACCTCCCTAGTTCGACAATTAATAGTGACGTGTCTATTCTCAAACACTAGCTGCTCAAATTTTGCCACTACGCTTTGTTTTGTTGTCGTTGGGGGACATCATTTTCTTGGGTCATCCTGTAAACTTGTGCGACCACATTTGAATTCTCTTTTCCAGCGTTTCACTGTGTCATCGTCATACACAGCTGCCATCTCTTTATGTATCGTTTGTGTCGATTTTCTTGAAGATAGAAAGCCTGTATTCAATTTTGTAAGCATGCTGCTGCCACTTAGTTTTTTTTTTTAGCTGTAACATCAATTCAACAAATACAAATTAATACACATGTTAGTAAGATGCTGACCTATCGTGCAGATTTCCATATTTGTAGCATATCTCTATCACGGTGAGGGTAACGTCTTTCTAGCTTTCCCTTGTACATTTCATTATTCGACGTCAGTTAGTAACAGCTTTTCAAAAGTATCCATCATCTTGTAAGTGTCATTGATTGGGGTAGTTAGTAATCATTTTCAAATACTGTAGTGATCTGAATGTCTATGAATGTGCATCAGTTGTATTTGGAAGTGTTTCCTAGCATAATTTATTCCCTTTGATACATTTCAGGATGATATAATGATGCCTGATCGTATTTTAATGCAATACCAAGCAGCCAAAGACAATCCAAACGCAGTGAGTATCAGTCGTTGTATATTTCATTAATACAACAGTTCACGAAAAAGTAGATAAGAACAAAGCAACAAAGTGGATAAGAAATACTTACATTTTTGAAAGTAAGAATGTATATACGTGAGAATTATACAAAATTGTTATAAGACGCCCCCCCCCCCATACCTGATAGGTATAATTTTATTATGATAGTTTTCCAAGTAGTATTTGAGTCAATATTAGGATTATGTGCGCCATTATCAGAATTGTGTGTGTTAGTTAGAAGAATTCTGTCACTGTAAGGAGAAATCAAACGACAGTAGATACAATCTGCTACTGAACGATGTTATTATTTTATGTATACAATACATAAGTCAATAAATAATTATTCCGGCAGAATAAAAATTATCAACTCACCAGATTGGCAGTTAACGACACACTTTATAGTGTCATACAATTTCGTTTTTCTCGACTCCCTCAAAAACTACACAATAATTTACCCTTAAGTATATCGTTCTGTACAGATCAGTGTGTCGGTATCCTTTGGCTAACATACCTTATGGAAGAAAAATAGTGCAAATGAGAAGCACTCACAATATTTCTTCCAGATGTATTCTGTACGCACCTAGAATGACTTTTTCTCTTTAAAATTTCTACAACATCATTGATTTGCGTTAATATCTGAAATAACTGATAATTCTGAGCTCAGTTCTTTGTAGTAACCGTATACGTGTTGACTATTGAAAATTATGATATACAGTAATTATAGTATAATCTGATGTAAGGATTCTTTTAAATCTGTTTATACAAATAGTAGCAATGTCATTCCAGCATCACGAGTCTAGTTAGACTGAATTTTTGAGTACTTATCTGGATTGTAGGAGCGAAGAATCGTAAGAAAAGTTGAGGGAACGTAAAGCGACATGATTTTATTCCTTTCAAATTTTGTACAAACACCACACAACTAGCTACAGTACTTAAGTAAATTGATGATACAAAACTAAAGCTAAAATAATTTATAATAATTTAGTTAAATGTAGCTTACGCAGTTTTTCCACGAGTAAATTCAACAAAATTTATATTTTCTTTAATATTTGTTAAAAACGAAACTTTTATATCTTCTCGAAAGACGCTAAGGAAAAGCCTTAGACTCACAGATACAGCTTTGAAAATTTTTCCTGGATAATCTGTAATGCATAGTGGTGCTACATAACTTCTGGAGAGTTGTTTCCATCGTTTAGAGTATAATAGGTTTTTTTTTTTTTTTTTTTTTCACCTTGTAGAAAATAACTTCTATCCATTATCTTTTCCAGTTGAGATGTCTTCGCTGAAAGATTCTCATTATATTTGTTTAAGAAGATTTACTCTGCTATCATTTATAAAGCAATCTGTAAGGTTCTTTGATCCAAATTAAATGAACTATTGCCATCGTTGCGCGCTAAATGTTACAATCTCGTCATCCTTATTAGATTTTCCAGAGATTATTGTTTAGTCCTACTAGGCGACTGCTAGAATGGTTCATTTATAGATTCGCTCTGGCCAATTTTTTTCTTCATTTTAATGCTTCCATTTACAATAGCTTCATAGTTGTATCTTAAACTTCCTTAAATAAATGACTTCTACTAAAGTTTTGCGTGGCTGTTATTCTGTAACTAAAGGTGTGTAAACAAAGTGTGAAAGGACATTTTCTTTGGACGTAGTAAATCTTCTCAATTAGTCATTATTAATTAAGTCAGGGCACAAACAATAATAGATAATTGAAATTTTATTTCCTTCTTAACATTGTCGTAATAGTGCATTTCAGAATTTGAATGTTTACGGTACTTTCACTTACAGATTGTTGGTTCTGAATTTCATCGCATACCTGAGGATTCTACGACGCGTTTTACGAAATGGGCAAACAGTATACGTGATGAACAGTTGTATACTCAAGTATATACATCTCATGGTCCAACATTAATTATGCCAACATGGTTCTGCAGCAGAGATGTATATGACAGGTATGTTCTGTAAGCAGGTAGTTTTAGTAATCAATTAATATAACTTTCAAAATAGATTTTCTAGAAGTGGATGCTTTTTTTACTTTTCTAGTTCTATTTTTTATATTTTTGTTCTTTCCTTTCGCTTTACATTTCGATGACCTATTTATTTATTTATTTATTTATTTACTAGCATCAGTTACCCGCTTCGCTGGGTTAAGAAAAAAATAGTAATATGTACCGTTAGTCAGTCACTTTTTACTATTACTAAAGCGCTCTTTGATACCGGTCATTTTCGATGATTTTTATATATCTGCCTCCCCTCCCCATGTTGCAGGGCACGGCATCCGAAGTGTCTTTGTTCTTCTCAGCGACCCCGAAAACTATGAATTCGACACTGATCAATATTGATATTGGTCATTTCAGTCATTTTTATATCTACGCCTTCCCGTCCCGTAAGTTGCGGGGCTGCGTTTGGATTTAAACAGAATCAGAAGTGTCACTGTTTATCTTAGCTACCCGCGAAAACTATGGATTTGATATTAATATCAGTCATTTTCGATCATTTTTAAATGTCTCTCCCCACCCACCCCACTTTAACTAACCCAAAGTGATACGACAAAAAATATCTGAAGTTTAAACTTCATCTAGGTTGTAAATTTGATCGAGATCAGTACGATGCTTCAAGAGTTATTAAGTTTTATTTATTTTTATATCTCCCCTTCCCCTAAGTTCTATCGTCAAAGTGAAAAAACATATCAGGTTCCAACATCATCTATGTTAAAAATTTTATCGAGATTGATAGTTTGGTTCAAGAGTTATTAAGTTTTATTTATTTTTTAACTCCTCCCTTCCCTCCCGTAAGTTCTATCGTCAAAGTGAATAAATAAATATTATCCTAGGCCTGAACCTAATCTATGTTGAAAATTTAATCGAGGTGGGTCAGGTGGTTCAGGAGTGATGAAGTCACAAAGACAGTCATTTTCATTTTTATTTTTACATATACCTCTCCTCCCCCTCCCCTACGTTGCGCCGTCAAAGTTAAATAACAAAAATTATCGCAGGCCCAAACGTCATCTATGTTGACAATTTGATCAAGATGGTTCGGTGGTTCAAGAGTTGTTTTAATTATTTTTATATATAAATTTCCCCGTCCCCTAGGTTCTACCGTCAAAGTAAATATATATATGTAACATTTCCCAAGCCTGAACCTCATCATGTTCAAAATTTGATCGAAATTGGTCGGGTGTTCAAGAGTTATTAAGGTTTATTTATTTTTATAGATCTCTCCTCTCCCATAAGTTCTACCGTAAAAGTGATATCATAAAAAACACTCCAGGTTCGAACCTTACCTATGTTGAAAATTTGGTTAAGATCGGTCACATGGTTTAAGTGAGATGAAGCCACAAAGACAGTCACTTTTATTTTTATTTTTTTAACATATATCCTCCCCCTCCCATACGTTGCACTGTAAACGTGAAATGACAAAAACATCCCAGGCCCGAACCTTATCTATGTTGAAAGTTTGATCGAGATCGGTCGGATTGTTCAAGAGTTATTAAGTTTTATTCATTTTTATATATTTTTCCTCCTCCTCTCGCCCTCCCCTAAGATCTACCGTCAAAGTGAAATGACAAAAAATTTGCCAGATTCGAACCTCATCTATGTTGAAAATTTGACTCATATCGATTGGGTAGTTCAAGAGTTATTAACTCACGAACGTAGTCACTTTTATTTTTATATATATGTTGATTTTTACGTATCTCCCTCTTCTCCCCTCCCTTATGTTGCTCCGTCGAGGTGAAATGATAAAAAGGTATCGCAGGCCCGGACCTTATCTATGTTGAAGGTTTGATCGAGATCGGGCGAACGGTTCAAGAGTTATTAGGTTTTATTTTTTTTATAATTCCCCTCCTCCCCCACCCCTAAGTTCTACCGTCAAAATGAATAACTAAAAGCTCTTCCAGGCTAGAACCGCATCTAAGTCAAAAATTTGATTAAGATTGGTCGGGTGGTTCAAGAGATTAAGAGTCACAAATAAAGTCACTTTCAATTTTATAATTTAGATATGTATGTATGTATAGTTCCAGATATTGTATGTTGGTCATTTTACCTTAAAATATATAATAACAGTAATAGCAAAAAGTAATCAACAAGAAACGTGTAACAATACTATCCGTTGGCATGTGATTCAGATCTCATGTTAAACTATAGGTCCCCGTCTCATATATTCTCAGTACTGAAAGAGACGGTAAACCCTAATCGAATCAGTTTAATAAATATTCTCACTGAAGAAAAATCACTTTGTAAATGCAAAATATTGTTGTGCGTTAGCCCAGACCACACGTTCATTTACGGTACCGCGAACGTATTCATGAATGTTCAACTTGATTTCACTGCTATTTATTCGACTTGGACGATTTGCACTTCATAATCATTTTAACAAGGACCCTATGAGCAGTTGTTTTCGGTACGTATGACTCCTACAAGGCATGACAAAAGAATTGTTGATGAATATATTGAAATGCAACGTGCAGATTACACTGCTATGCATTAAAAAAATTTTTAAAAAAAGTTCCGATGATTTTGGCTTGAGTGGCGTTTTCCAATAATTTTGGGGCGCTGATTACGAATATAACATCAATTCTCCCCCCCCCCCACCATTACGTCACGTTTTCGTGGAAATGGAGAGGTATATTTATATCAATGCGTACAAACTGCATTATAATATAGAATACATAATATATATTTTTCATGTACATAAAGTAGTTTCAAAATGACAGAAGTAACTAAATATACACAAATGCAAATACCATAATTTACTCAAATATGGCAAAAATTATCATACTTATGTAACAATTCCCTTCGTTTTGTCAATTTTCCAGGAGTTACCCACCTGTATTCTCCCTTTTCAGCAGTCAACAATAGTCGGCCATCATATTAATGGTCTAACCAGCTTTATACATTTTTCAATATCCTTTAAGTCCTGGTGAAAGCGTTCACCATGTTCTTTACTATAGACACCAAGACTGTGTAGGAAATTTTCGAAATGTGCAGGTAAAAAGTGTAGTTTGACACCCATATTACACACAAGTTTCTAAGATCTTGCAGCAACTCTTCTACAATACGTTTGTAAACAGGGCTTCTTGTATTACTCAGGAAGTTCTTAGGTCATGGTATTCTCAAACCATGGATCGTTGATAAGTTTTCTTATCCATCAACCAATAAATATACCAGTTGTGAGTTTACGATGGTCATAGTATTAAACACCTTGCATATGTACTAAAAACACTTAAGGCCTTATTTAGAGCACGAACTAACTGTCTCATGATGCCTAACTTTATATGCAAGGGAGGGAGTAAAATTTTTTGAATGCTCCAGGAGTGATTAATGTTCAACATTCTTCACGCCAGGTGAAAGAGATTTTCGGGATAGCCATTCATTCTTTCCTAACCCAACGTGCACCTTTTGCACGACTGTTCCATTCTCAGAGATAACAAGGATTTTTGATGTAGGCTGATTGAAGTCCGAGCAGGAGGCCTATAACTTTAAAATCGCCACACAGAACCATTAATGTTCTTTGTAGTTCACATAATTTAGCAAGCACTTAACATTTTCGTATATCTCTTTCGTATGAATAGAATATGCAACAGGAATAGACCCAAAGATATTGCCATTGTTAATTAAGATGCCTTTCAAACTTCATTTCGATGAATCGATAAAATGTCTCCAATCTGAAGCATTGTAAGTCACACCAAACCATTCTATAAGTCCTGGTATATCACGGCAGTAAACCTTTGATCGATGTTCAACAACAACAACAACAAAAGATCTCATGTTTTCTTTGCCTATACTAAGAGAAAGTAGTCCCGGGTGAAAGTCAAGACATCGTAGGACTCGCCCATAGCAAAATTAATGTCAATCTTCTAGCAATCACTAGAATATATTAATGTTTTCTAGTAGTTTTTCCACGAAAACGTAATTTTTGAATATGTCGAATTCTCAAAAACCTGACGTGATAGAAAAAAAAAAAAAAAAACTGATTACATATTTGAAATCAGTTAAAAATACACTTCAGAATATGTTGTTCGTTTGAAAACATCAGAATGCATGCAGAGCAGTGTTATCGACACTTTCTTGCGACAGTAGTCAGCATTTCATGCTCGTCACAAGTCCTAAAGTTGTATATTTGTTAAAAATTGGGAGTATGATGCACAGGAACTTGATTATTTAATGGTTTTATTTAATCTAAATATTAATAATACAAACAAGAACGTTTTCAATTATTTTACATTTTAACACACATCTCTTTGCACGAGGCAGTCTGTCTCTCTTCTTCTTCTTCTAGCGAACACACACAAAAAAACTCCACTGTTGCCAGACACAAAAACTAAACATTATATTTGCAATATCTAACACCCCTCCTCAAATGTAATGTTTAAACACAGAAACTAATTTTCATTTTATTTTTATAATTTTTTATATAATAAAAATCTACTAGATAAATGAACAACCTACATGTTATACACAGTACATTTACTCATCTGAAGCAGCTGAAAGCTTTAACCCAGACTTAAATTTTTCAAATTTTGTTTTATTCAAAGGCTTAGTTAAACCATCAGCAATCTGATTCTCAGAACTAACGTACTCAATTTTAACTTTACCCTTTTCTATTTCGTCTCTTACATAATGGTACTTTATGTCTACGTGCTTTAATCTTTTACTTGTTTCAAAAGTTTTAGCTGCTTTTATTGCTCCCTGATTATCTTCGAGTAAAAGAACTTCTTTATAAAAAATATCAGGCAGTTTTAGATCCTGTAACAAATTATAAATCCAAGTTGCCTCTGCTGTTGCTTCGGCTAATGCTATATACTCGGCTTCGGTTGATGACAGAGTAACACAATTTTGTTTTCTACTACACCAAACTACTGTACTTCCAAATATTTGAAACATGTAACCACTGGTTGATTTTCGATCATTTAGATCACCTCCCCAATCAGCATCAACAAAACCTTGTACAACATGTGATTCTTTCTCAGCGCAAAATACAAGATTCAAGTTCAAAGTACCTTTCACATATCGCAAAACTCTTTTCAAAGCATTTAGCAACTCTTTATTCGCACAATTTTGATATCTACTTAAAATGCTTAAAGGTATACTTAAATCTGGCCTAGTAGCTACCATTGCATACATCAAACTACCTATAATTTGTCTGCATTTATTTTCCAACTCTTGACTTTCTGATTTTTCGCTTGCTTTTATGACAAAATTAGGTTCCATTGGTGAACTTACTGGCTTGCAATTTTCCATATTGAATCGTTTCAGTACATTTTTCAAATAGGTTGTTTGGTTTAAGGTTGTAACACCTCGTTCTAAATCTTGATGGATGTTTATCCCTAAGTAATTGGACGCCCTTCCCAGATCTTTCATTTGAAAGTTTTTTGTCAACTTCTCTTTTAACTCCCTAACAAGATTTTCTTCAGTCCCTAATATAAGTACATCATCAACAAAAACTAACAAATATACTCGTTCCTTATTCACGGTTTTGACATACAAACAATAATCATTTTTGGACCTAACAAAACCCTGTTTCACCAAGAAACTACTGAATGTATCATTCCATATTCGAGGATATTTTTTCAAACCATATATGGACTTGTTCAACTTCAATACATGATTTTGTTTACATTCAAACCCTTTTGGTGGTATCATAAAAACTTCTTCCTTCATTTCACCATTTAAGAAAGCTCCTTTAACATCCATTTGATAAATTGGTAACCTTAACTTGTTAGCTACAGCTAATAAAATTCTTACAGTACTTAATTTAACAACCGGTGCATAAATGTCTGCTGAATCACTTTCACTCTTCTGTTGAAACCCTCTTGCTACCAATCTTGCTTTGTATGTCACATGTCCATTTTCATCTCTCTTTTTCTTAAATACCTACCTGGAATCCACAATGTCACCTTCTTCGGGTTTTTCAACTACTGTCCATGTACTATTGTCTTCAAGTGTTTTCAGTTCCTCCTGCATTGCCTTTTTCCATGCATTTGCTTCTTTGCTCCGCATGGCTTCTTCAACCGTTGTAGGTTCATCTGTTTCACAAACAAAAACTGTTTCGTAGTCCTTAAGCCAAGTTGGAGCCTTAATTTTGTCCCTTTTTCTGAGCTGAGGAAGCTGTGCTTCATTCTCACTTTCTGGTTGCAGTACCGATGATTCTTCCCATTCTTGACCCTGTTGACTTTCTTCTAGAGCTTCCGAATCTTCTGTTTCGGTTAGGATGTGAGAATTGTTATTTTTACTGGATTTTGGTTTGTGTTGACTTACTTCCTGGTTCGGCTGAAAAACAACATCCCGAGCCACATCGATTTTCTTACTTCCAGGATAAAAAATTCTGTACCCTTTACTGTTCAAATCGTAGCCCACAAAAATACCACATTCGCTTTTAGAATCCCACTTTAATCTTTTTTGTTTGGGAATGTGCACCCACACTTTTGAACCGAAAACATGAAAATTTTCAATTTCTTCCTTCGAGACATTCTTACCTGACCATACTTCGACTGGAACTTTTCCTTGAACCTCGCTTGTACCTGAATGGTTTAAAATGTAGGTTACGTGATGCACCGCTTCAGCCCACATTTCTTTATTCAGATCTTTAGCTTGTAAAACAGTTCTTGCTGCCTCTACGATTGTGCGCATTTCACGTTCAGCTTTTCCATTTTGTTCTGGCGTGTAACTTACTGTTATTTGATGAGTGATTCCTCTACGTTCCAGAAGTTTCTTTATTTCGCTATTTACGAACTCTAACCCATTGTCAGTTCTTAAAGTTTTTACCTTATACCCTGTTTCATTTTCCACCCTATTCAAAAAAATTTCTAAATGCCCTTGTACCTGACTTTTGTTCTTAAAAAAATGAACAGTTCTGTAATGAGACACATCATCTTTCAACAGCAAAAAATATCTTGACCCCCCAAGAGATTCAACTTCCATTGGCCCTGCTAAATCTGCATGTATTAACTCACAAGGTCTTTTAGATTTATTTTGACTACTTTGAAAAGGTAACCTATGTTGCTTACCCTTCATGCACGACTCACAGAAAAAAAATTCGTCTACAAAATCAATGCCATGCTTCACAAGAATGTTACGAACCTGTGCCGCATTTTGATGAGCCAATCTTTCATGCCATTCCTTTAACGTTAGTTTTACTTTTGTTGCTGCTACACTAACATGCGCAGAATTTTCAAACTGGCAATCCACCCTGAACATCATTTTATATAACTTTCCTACCCTTATGCCTATACATTTTACTTCATTATCCTTCTCCAACTTACATTCTTTATTGTTTGATACTAGATCGTAACCTTTATCTGTCACTGCACACACTGAAAATAAATTCAATTTAAGAGCTGGTACATACAAAACATTTTCAATTACTGAATCTACCCATTGTATACCGTCAAAAGCTTTTACTTTCACTGTACCAACACCCAACGCATATATTTCTGATCCATCACCAATTTTGATTGACCTTTGTACATCTAAACTTTTGTAAGTGGCAAACATTTCTTTCTTACAACACATGTGCTCTGTTGCACCACTATCTACAAACCAATCTGCACTGTTTACTTCTCCACTGACATAAGCGGACACGAATGCATTTGATGACGTTTTGTTTTTGCGACCTGCCTTCTCTTTTCCCAGCCTTACAAAGCAATTTTTAAATATGTGACCAGGTTTTTTGCAAAAATTACACACGGGTTTATCCTTTTCACTTTGCTGCAGTGGACAATGACGCTTAAAATGGGCACCACCACACAAAAAACACTTTATATTTGACCTTGCACTTCTTGAAGTACTACCGGTTGCCGAATCACTATCTCTGACTTTCTCTCTGGTACCGGTGATTTTTTTCCCGTATCCAGCCTTGGCTGCAAAAGCACGAGTTCCATTTTCCTCACTGCAATCTATAGATCTTGAATTCTTCAACCTTTCTTCTTCCACCATTAATCTTGAAATGAGTTCATTCACAGACTGTTTCTCTGCTGGTACCGACTCCCACGCAGTGGCTAGAAATTTATACTCCTCCGGCAGAGACATTAGTATCTTCGTAATCTGCATATTATCTGAAACGTTTTCACCCATAGATTTCAGCCTAGAACAAATGTCCTGGATCTTTGAAATAAAGTCAGCTACACTTTCACCGTCAAATTTAAGATTGAAAAATTGCTGCTGCAGCAGATGAAGAGACACTTCAGATTTTTTTTCGTACACTGACAGAAGCTTTTCCCACATATCCCTTGCACTATTACACGTTAGTAAATGTGACAACACTTGCTCTTCTACAGACGTCAGTAACAACTCCTGTGCTTTGCTGTCCCTTGTCTTGAATTCTTTAAGTTCTTTTTCAAATACTGCCGCGCTTTTACCATCTTCTTGCTTAGGTTCTGTTCCTGTAACTGCATCATACAACCCTCTAGATTTCAGCACTACTGTAGTCTGAAACTTCCACACACTCCCGTTAGACTGCCCTTTTAACATTAATTTTTGACTTTCCATTGTCCCAGCGACACAATACTTTTTCACAACAACAGTACTTTATTATCGGCGACAACCAATTTCAACAAATTTCAAGTGAGAACAGTCACAATCGCTAGTTGCACGTTTCACTTACTACAATGCTCTCGTGTCTGGGCCACATAACCTGTTAAAAATTGGGAGTATGATGCACAGGAACTTGATTATTTAATGGTTTTATTTAATCTAAATATTAATAATACAAACAAGAACGTTTTCAATTATTTTACCATTTTAACACACATCTCTTTGCACGAGGCAGTCTGTCTCTCTTCTTCTTCTTCTAGCGAACACACACAAAAAAACTCCACTGTTGCCAGACACAAAAACTAAACATTATATTTGCAATATCTAACAATATTCACCTCCGAATTCTGAATTTGAGAAAGGATCACTTCCATATTGAGGGCCGCGGTGACTCAGTGGTAGAGCGTTCACCTCTGGTGCTTGGGGTACCGGGTTCGATCCCAGATCCCGCCAAATGAACTTTGTGGTGGACAAACACCGTGTGCGTGAGTTTCCTCGGGGTTCTCAAGTTTCCTTCCACTTTCTTCATTTCACCATTTCATTCATTCCTCATCATCACCGTCTCCTTTAGCCTAACCGGCATAATCGTGGGACGTAAAACTCAAAGGTTTCATTTCATTTTACTACCATATTGACTGACGAAAGTTCCTTTGTACGATAATAGGCTACTTGATATCTGCATACTACAGCACTCAATGAGTGCAACCTGAAACGAAAAAAAAAAAAAAAAAAAAAAAACAGAGGAAAGAAACCAGTGACATTCAAGGAAAATTAAGTGAGTTGTGATATATTTTACAATAAACCTCGGTGCTCTATGTCATTTGTTTGGAAGTTGTAACTGATGGTAATTATAACGGGACTGTTGGGACACCCGGTATATTTAATTCCTTTTATTCATTCTAGATAAGCTGATAGACAATCAAATCAAACTCCCCTTCTCTTCACCTCTTGGCCATTGCAGAAGGGAAAAACAAGTTGCTAATTTTGACGGGGAGGGAAGCTTTTTTAAAATAAGTATCGTGTAAAATCTAAATTTTTACCTCAATTCGCTTGCATTTGGTGTTGAGAAGGCATTGCTATTCCTTTTAGCCATGATCTAGAAATAAGAACTCATTCGTTATGAAGTTAATTTCCATGGTTCTTTCATTTAAGAGTCGAGAAAGGTTGTGAATCAAACCAATCATGTTGAAATTCTACCATTTTTTTTTCTTTTTCCTTCTCTTCTTAATGTAAAAACATCTGTTTATAAGAGACGGACAAAACATGAGTTGTTTTTCTTATCATTTCAAGTTCCGCCGTTAGCATGTTAGCGGTCTGATACTGTAATTCTCCCACATAGATTGTGTTTGCTCTTGGCTTACACTTACACTTTGACGAACATTTTTCGTTTAAACCAGCCAACCCTGATTTACATACATTCTATGCGTCCGCGTGTGAGAGTTGATGGTGGAAAAAGGGCCACGAAAAGTCATCTTTTTGAGACAAATCGTAAGCGTAGTAGGGAGATAACTTGTTTTGATCTATCAAGTTATCTGAAATGAACTGTAGGGAGGATTGCAGCTAATTCATATATGCATCTGCGCATTAGAACTGCAGCTATATGAGTTTACGGTCCATTATTAAAGTGAATTGAAATCTTATTCATGAGGCAAGGTTCAACTATAGGCTGCTCTACTGTTTAACCGTACAATAAATAACATTAAAAGGTATACAGAACTGCACATTACATATATACGTACAAAAGTCATAAATACGCGTAGAAATATTGTCCATGTACAGGGTTTATAGCGAGTCAGTTTTTTAACTAAAAGTTACTTTTTTTCAAGTTGATCACTAAAAGACTTTTTTCAAATTTGTCACCAAAAGTTACTTTTTTGGGAGGTAAAGTGACTTTTTGGTGTGATTTATGTTTTACATTGGCAGTTTTCAAAGAAAAATATAAAAATAAATGGAAAAAGGCAGAAACTTGTTACTCATTGCTCTTTTGAAAGCGCGATAGACCCGGGTTCGATTCCCGGCGGGAGCTCATATAGTTCGGATTCCACGTTAATCAGTAGGTCCACGTCTCACATAGCCTCGCTGCTGAAAGGGACGCTAAACTGAAATTCAACTCAATAAGCTTCAGTATTTGCAGTCACATATGAAAAAGTCAGCTTTATTCTCACTTTAGCTTTTATTCTTTCTAAAGCACAGTGGATGGTTGGTGGATGCTTAAGTTCTCAAGGTGGAGTTGAGAACCCTTCTGTGTCTGTTCTTTAATCTATCATAATTGTCTTTTAGTTTTCTCTCGTAATAGTTAACTCTCCGCTCAACGTTGTGTGTGTGTGTGTGTGTGTGTGTGTGTGTGTGTGTGTGTGTGTGGTGTGATTCATGATGTTCGTCTTGTGTTATGCTTCTTGTATGTTCTTCTTAAGAGTAGTGATGAATTTGAATATTTCATGGCTTTGAGAACTCTCAATGCTAAGTTAAATATAATGTCTGGGATGAAGAAATTCGGAAATAGGCCAGAACTGGTTCCACTTACTCAGAAGCTTCTTAAATCTACGAAGTCTGCTTGCCGTAACTACAAAGCATACTTAGAAAACCTAAGAAAGGAGGAAGCTTAAAAAGAAGAAGTAAAGAAGAAAAGATGAAACAAAACAACAAAGAGAGAGGTGATGGAGAAATTGACAAAGGAAAAAAGGGGCATGATGAATTTTGGTCAATTTTCGTGTGCTTTTGGTCACTTTTTGTGTGCTTTGGGTTACTTTTCAACTATTTACAAGAGACCAGACCACTATGAGCCCTGCATGTAGGATAATACATAAATATTATATAAGTTATGAACATATGCACGAAATACATGTAACCGTACAATGAAATACATATTGCACGTATTTAAAAAAGAAAAAAGAACTTCTTAAGGTTTATTGTGCTCACTGCTCACTGTTCTCGATTTTACCAACCCAGGCCTTTTATCCATAATATGTGCAAATCAGCTAACTTTCCGAAATATTACAAGTATACCAGAAAGAAAAGTTGCTTAGTCGTCCTTATCTGAGGGTTAATTGTTTTGGAAGTATAATAATTTATATAAAATCCCGAGCCTGGTAAGATCGAGAACAGTGCATATACGTCACATCAGAACAAATCGTAGAAACAAAAAGAAATTGTAAATCGCAAAATTTCGCTTTTACTTGAATATTTTTGCTATAATATACTACTTATCATTTATTTAGGTGTCCATAAATTTACCTAATCCCGTGAAAATTAAACAAGTATGAAACTGAATTCGCGCTTATGGAGGATATGGTGTCTCATTTTTTATATAACACCTAATCCCTTTTTCAAACCAATTCTGCTTGAAAAAGTCTAAAGGTTTAAAAAAATGATAAAATAACGCCATAAAAAGAGAGCCAAAAAAGGTTAAAATAATATTGATTTCTTCCAACAAGTTTCAAGCTTTATATTTGGGAGTTACAATAATTGATTAGTTATTGTTGTATTTTACAGAGTGGGAGGTTTTTCAGAAGAAGGCCTAGGTGTACCTGAAGACTTAATATTTTTCTATGACCATTTGGATAAAGGTGGTTCATTATACAAAGTTAATCAGCCTCTAGTACTGTACAGATATCATATTGGAGCTACGACTTTTACAGTGAAAGAGTAAGTACACATATCGTTATCATCGATCTATTTAAGATTTGATAGGTACGTTTGAAAAGTAGTGATTTTTTGGTGCATACTAAGGTGTGGGTGTAAGTACTTTATATAAAAGTGAAATCCACGTTTGATCTTGTAGATATACTTACCAGAAAATTGTGAAAACATGGTAACACATAACACTAAGTAAAGACAATAAAAAGCACTATCGCTAAATGCTTCATCAGATAGAAGCAGAAAGAAATGGAAGAAACCAAAACCAAAATTAAATAATACAGAAGTAGGTGTGAACTCTCAGGTGGGGACCAGGTGCATTTCAACATTCTATACACGAGGTTTGTTCAAAAAGCGTCCGACCTTTTAATAAAGAATAAAATGTGTATTCTAATACCACAATCTTATGTAAATCTCCTTCAAAGTAGTTCTCTTGGGCCTCCCAACGGGTTCTTCCACTATTAGAAGCAGCGTTGGAACGTCTCTTTTAGGATTACATGCAGCTGGTTTGTTTGTTTGTAATCTCTGTTTATCTACTTCTCGTTAAAATGGAATTAATCATTGAAATAAGTAAGTTTGATTTATCTGGTATTTTACAGTCACAATATTATGAAACTGTTAGAAAAGTTGTGAATTACATAGAGCAGGTATTGAATACGTAAAATATAATAACAGCAAGATAAGATTATTGGTTAGGAGTAGTATCAAACGCCAATGATTTGCAGGTCGAATGAACAAACTACCAGCCAACACATGTAATGTTTTGTATTCATTGCTTATTCCTTAGATTCCAACTAACCAGATAGGTTTTAGAACATATTTCGTATAGATAATCACTTATCATAGAATACTTTGTTCAGTAACTTCTGTTGCGTTTCTAATGAAAAGTAAATAATCGTCCAAATCCTGATCAAGAGAGAGAGAGAGAGAGAAAGAGAGAGTGAGAGAGAGAAAATCATGATTATAAATATTAGAAGAATTGCGCAAATATTATCTACAACTACCAAAGAGATTAGGAAAAATAAATAAACAGAGACATGTGAAGTATTTATTCCTGGATGAAATTTATTTTTCTATAAAATTTATAGAAATATAAATCTGACATCTAATAATTTTAACCATTGGATACCAAGCGGAATAGTTATCAATTTTCATAGAATAATTTCGCCTTGAGTCCTTTAATGACAGAATAGGAAATAATGTAAAAATACACAGAAAAATGTTGTCTGATAAGGGTGATAAGAAGAGGAGGATCCAGGGTCGAGTAAAAAACCGGGAGCTCGATTTTTTGTCAGACCAGAAAACTTTTGCTATTATTATCACCGTTTTGTTTTCCTTTGAGACAAGGTTAACGAAAATCATTCAAAGTGTAGAGGATGTTGTAATGAGTATGACTTTCGGGAGTATATGACGTTTTAGGCAAAATTTTTAGTAGAAAGGGCAAGATCACCACCTGATCCATTCTTACAAATTTTAATTATCAATATATATATATATATATATTGTAATATCCCACATGGTGTTGTGTATAAATATTTCTACACGCCAGTGTTTACAAACACCACCACGTGGTTTAGCAAGAGGACTCCACACACCAGATGGATCTACTATCACCTGCCGACGACGGGCTTCTGGCCCCTCCCACGGAGCAGACGATGTCAACTGAGCAGCAGCGCCACCGCCACCCAAGGACCTCTATAAATTGGCTGGACGACGGCAATTCTGTACCAGTTCACTGGTGCCCCTCCTATTGTTTGCTTCGGAACATTAGAAGTAACCTAACCCCAGGCCTCTAGTCTGCTTCGGGACTAGGTCTTTCCTTTCTCCTGGCCTAGCCTGCTTCGCCCAACCTCAGCCGCTTAGCCTGCTTCGGGGCTCTGGTCACCTAACCAACCCACTGCTTGCTTCGGAGCTGTGGGCCCCTAACTCCACTCTGCCTAGCCTCCTTCGGGCTTTGCAGAGATCTGTCTGCGACCTTACGGTCAAAGACTATTTATAACTAACCTTGTAAATTTGTATAGTATTTTGTAAAAATACTTTTTATAACGGAAATTTTATAATAAAAGCCGGTAGTGGGAGTCGATTCCGGACGCTCTTTTTATTAACGCTCTACCTTTAACCTATATGGGACAAAGTTTTACAATATATATATATATATATATATATATATATATATATATATATATATATATATATATATATATCGAAACAGCGGGGTAATTTGTTCAGCAAAATGGAAAACTACTGTCCACCATGCCTCCACTCTATCGGCACCAATATTTTTTCTTCCCTATATAATGGTAAAGGTAAAATGTTCATTGAATTATTTCTTTCGACTACCAAGGAAATATACTACCCAAGAAAATTCACGTTGAAAGGAAGACATAGTATTTATTATTTACTATTATTACATTATAGTTATAGAAACATCTATTATAATAACCGAAATTGCTGCTCTCCATTTTCCCCATTATTTTCCACTTTTTTATAATTGGTAATGCTTCTTACAAAGTAGTACTGATTTTCCTTTGACTTGTCGGTTGTAAAGCAAAGCAAGTTACATACAAGAAAAAGTATGTTCTATTAGATATATTCTTTAACAGTTATTGTCGATCATAATGTAAGAATCGAAAAATCCAAAAAATGATCTCAACATTTACACCAGAATTTCTGATTACATTTTTTTTCATCTCTATCTCTGTACTTAGAGAAGCGTTGAATACGGGACACCTGATTTGTAGCTAAGAACAATATCCACTTGTTCACAGATCTGCATCATCAACAGATCCGATGCATATAGAAATGATGGTTATATTTTTCTTGTGTGAACTTAGATTAGATTAATTAATCATTCTCTGGACCATGTTACACGTACATTTGTACAAAATGGTATAGAACTCGTCAGTACATAATTTCGATACAATATTTAAAACAAATATAATGCTCTTGTGTTCAACAACTTGTGAAAATAGATATAGGCTGAACCAATTCTACAATCTATATAACAATAATATATATATATATATATATATATATATATATATATATATATATATATATGGACTTAATTACTATTTTAATTACTGTATATTTGTACTTACCATCCTAACTATATATAAAATTACATGAACTGACATAAATCTAGTATATACAATTGGAATTTAATTATTTTTGGAAGTTTCAAAATTTGCTACTAAGATATTCATTTACAGTATAAAATGTGTTTTCTAATAGCAGTTTGCACAATTGAGTTTACAGAGAAACTCTTTCCATGACTATTTTTGATGCACCCAGGTAGTTTATTATACAACTTTACACCTATATAGATGAGTGATTTTCCGTATGCAGATGTTCTATGGTACTTAGTGGGTAAGTTATCTTTTCCACGTGTAAGGTAATTGTATCACCATCTCTTTTAATATTATCTAAATGATCCAGGTAATGTTCAGAAGTTCAAATATGTATAAAGAAGGAATTGTCATCATATTCAATGATTCAAATAGTTTCTTACAGCTGGTGCGTTTCGGTGATTTAGTAATGATTCTTAAGACACTTTTTGTTGTAAATATATTCTGAAGCTTCGGCGAAGACCCACAGAACGCAATTCCGTATTTAATATGAGAAAAGAATATGGCATAGTACAGGACAGAATTGATTGCAGATTAAGTATTGGGACTAGAGTTCGTATTATGTACATAGCCTGGGCTAATTTTTTGCTTAGTTTCTCTATGTGTTCTTGCCATGAAAAATTATCATCCAGATACATACCTAAAAATTTTACAATATTGTAAATGTACATATTTCATTATTCAATGATATCTGTGGCAGTTGGTGTGATATTCTGAGAGATAAATGATAGAAAACACACTTTGTTTTATCTGCATTTAGTTTTAATTTATTTGAAGAAAACCAATGCTTAAGTTGGGATGTTGTAAGAGCAATGGTTTCTTGTAAGCTATCTCTGTCTTTCTCAGTTACAATTACTGTTGTGTCATCAGCAAAAAGGAGTAAATTACCCTTCTCTGTATTTAAGTATAAATCATTAAGATATAGAAGAAAGAGAATTGGTCCTAAAACTGATCCTTATGGAACACCTTTTCTATTTATTCGTTCATTTGAGTTTATTTTGCTCAGACTTTTAGTTGTTTCGTCCATATGAAGAATTTGTACTATTTGTTTACGATTGCACAAGTATAATTTGAACCAATCCAAAGCAATACCCCTAATGCCATATTTTTCTAATTTACCAAAAAGTATATCATAGTCTACACAATGAAACGCTCTTGAGAGATCACAATATATGCCTACAGTATTGCCTTTCTGATCAACAGACGTTATAGCTACTTTGATATGTTCATATATGGCAGTAATTGTGGATTGGCCTTTTGTAAATCCGTGTTGCGTTTTCGTGATTAAGTTTTGTTGATTAATGAAACTTAGTAGTCGCTTACATACTAGTTTTTCAACAAGTTTTGAAAAAAACAGAAGAAAGTGATATGGGACGGTAGTTTACTATTTCGTTTCTACATCATTTTTTGAACAAAGGTTTAACGACTGAGAGTTTTAGTGCATCAGGGAAGATTCCTTGGGAAAATGACTCATTAATGATGTCCGCTAATGCAGGCGCGATAATGTGGATACATTTCTTCAAAAGAAACTGCGGAATATCATCCATTCCTACAGACTTTTTATTATCAAATTTACTTACTGTTTCCACGATCTCATATGGGGAAGTTGGGGTAGGGAAGAATGACCTACTGATGTACTTAAGCGGCTGTAGTCTACTTATGTCACTTGGGGTAGATATATCACGTATAGCTTTCTCTGTAACAGTACAAAAGTAAGTAATTATTTAAGTACTCAGAAACCAACTTTGGGTCAGTTGTAGTTAAGTTACTGCCTTTTATACGTAACTCTATATTTTTGTGCTTTTCGTTTTTCTTTCCTAATTCACTTTGCTTTTATTCTGTGCATTGTTTATTTTATTACTATAATAGTCCCTTTTGGCTTTATTAATAACTTTTTTGTACATGGATTTATATTTTTTATAGTACTCAATAGTTCCTATATTATTTGCTTTTTGCTAAGTTTGAACATCTCTTTTAGTTTCATACTAGAAACCCTAATGCTATGTATAATCCACGGTTTGTTTACTTTTCCATTAGATAAAGGTACGGCGCTTTCAAATAATAGTTTAAATTTATAAATAAAATATCTGTACATGTCATTAACGTTAGAATTGACAGTTTCATCACTTACAAAATTTTCGCTTTCAAGCAAAGAGAGAAATTTTGCTATTTTGTGTTCGTTATAGTATCTTTTCCGTAACGTTCTTATAGTTTGTTCGCTATCTTTAGAAAAACGTGTCAAATAGAACGCTTCTCCTACGTGGTTATTCAATGCCATGTTAAGAGTATGGGATCTGTAACAATTTAGATGAAGATTTGTAAATATATTGTCAATTGAACTGCAGGAAGATCTTGTTAAATGAGTTGGTTCAAATATTATCATGTGTAAATTAAAAGTTGATAAAATATTGAGGAATGTATCACGCATTGTGATTGATTCTTTTGTATCTATGTTAAAATCACCACATAGTACAACTGTATCATATTTATTGGTGACCACTTAAAACCTGTTGTAGTTTTTAGAAGAATATACATACATTGCAGTCTGGGGTGCGATACACTACAATAATAATTGGATTAGTTGTTTTATTTGGTAACTCTACTGCAGTATATTCAAAATGTCTGTCAATGCTTTCTATTTTTGTCAATTACTTTGGGGCGTGAAGGGTTAAGTGTGTTTTTCATTAATATGCAAACACCCCCACACTTCATTGTATTTCTACAATAACTAGAAACCAGATTATAACCCGGAATAATTATTTGTTCACTTAAAAAAAAAAAAAACATTTGCAGACTTGCTTGCTCGTTCCTGTATATGTTGCATGAACGGCATTAGTGAAAGTAATTTTTACTTATTTAAACCACATTCACAGCTTCAAAAGGTTTAATAAGGGCAATAAATATCGAAATGATTTCAGGTGGTCTCATAATCACCCATTCCAACAAGTAATAGATTTTCCTGAGGACAGGCAAAAAATTTTTCCTCGATATATATGTATCAACGTGTTTTGTTGTTCAATTTTGTGAACTAGAAATGAAAACCTTATGATTAATGGAGTTCAGTATAGCAGATTGCATATTTAATTAGTATATTCGTGACAGGTAACAATAATCACACATAGTTCATTTTTATTTCAGGGAAACAATTTGGAATATCAGAATAAAAAGACTGCAAGACAAAGTGTTATGTTTCTGGTGTAAATTTACTATTTGGAATGCTGGGAAGCAGGGCCGTCGCTTCTTTAGATCCATCTCAAAAACTAACCAGAAAAAAGTTGTTGCATTTTGTGATGTAGATGTTAAAAAGATCAACAAGTATTACACTTACGAGGAATCCACGGAAATACCTAAACCACAAATACCTATAGTTCATTTCAGTGAAGCAAGGCCGCCGTTTATTATTTGCGTTAAAATGGTAAGTTTTGGGTGTGACCCACTAATAATAAAAATGTGTTGTTTTATTCGTGTATATTCTGTTTACTTCAATAAATTGAGGTATATTTCGTAATGTTTAGTTATAAATCACTGAAGTTTTTCATACGAAATTTCCCCTTTCTTGGTTAATCTTAGAATTACTTTCATACCTCAAATTTTCTGTGGGGGGGGGGACATGCTGACTCTGTGGTAGACAGCTTACTTCTGGTGCGTGGGGTTCCTGGTTCGATCCCCGATCAAGTAGTTTGTGGTGGACAACATTGTGTCCGTGGGTTTTATCGTTGGTACTCCTGTTTCCCCCCACATTCTCATTCCACCATTTTTCATAATCATTCACTTGTCTTAATTATCGTCCCTCTCAGTCTAAACGGCATAATCGTGTAACGTTAAACTGAAATATTTCATTTCATTTTCATTTTTAAAAATGAGAAGAACTTTTTCTTAAGACGACGAGATAGTAGTAGTAATTATCTGAAATTAAACAAACAAAAAAGAATGAAAAAGAAGAGTTGATGATTTTCTTTTCTGTTTATTTCCGTAATTCTAAGTGTTCATTGTTTTTAATTGTGAAGTCGTTAAAATAAAGTGAAAGAGCTGTCTTCCTCAGTTAATCATGTAGAACAAAAAGGACGGACGATAAATGCAAGAGAATGATGACGTGATGGGAGGAAGTGATAGAACGTTGAAAAAACCCACGTACATACGTTGTCGACCAAACGCCTACATGTCCTGGAATTGAACTAAGGACCATTCTCACCAGAAATAAGCTTTTTTACTGAGCTACCGTCACACCTCAAGCCAATAAATCTTAGCTATGTAACGAATTCTGGAAATTCTAATTAAGATTTTTTTCAAGGGGTTTCTAGCGTATTAAGAGTTAAATATATTAATTATGAGTTAATTATCAATAAATATAATAGATCAGAAATTACGTGTGGTAGAACGTGTTAGTGATTTTCTTTTCTTTACAGGACTTAACAAAAGGAACTTTTGAAAGAAATCTCAATTCTTTGAATCTAGAGGAAGGGAAGGATTATTTTCATTTCGGCTGAGGCAGAACTGAAAATGGAAGTTTGTCTTCATGAAGTGGATGAAGGAAACTAATTTGAAAAATTCTTAAGTTCTGGAAAAATTGAAGAAACGCCAAGGATTGAAAATGATATTCTTTGCTTATCTTTGTAATGCGATGGAATGACACATGAATCAAAATCTACCAGAACTTTTCGGAGAGTAGTAGTATTTCTTAACACAAATACCTTACTATCTTTGGCGCGAGACACCCGTGTTTGATTCCCGGCGGAGCTTATGTGGTTCGGATCACACATTATGCTGTAGATCCATGTGTCATATAGCCTCGTTGCTGAAAGGGCCACTAATCTCAAATCGAAATTCGAAACAAATACCTTACACCAGGTTATTCGGTTTGTATCGGACTGATTTTGAATGGTACTCAGCTCACGAGAAACCTCGCCACCACCACCGATCGTGTTCTATTGAATTCCTAGCACTGTAGAATATAGCTCAACATCGAAATTCCATTGGAGTAAACTCCGGATAAGCACTGGGAAGGACATTCGCTCAACTTTTCCTTGAAGCTTTTTAGTAACCAGCGAGAGTGCATGGATGCCAATGTTGATGGCGCCTTTTCAAGAGGCCATAGCTGCAGAAATCATTGGACTGTCATCAGGGCTCTTCATGGAAATGTCTTCGAGACAGAATGATACGAATTCCTAATTCTCGTTTCATTTCTTGATAAAAACTGAGAGTTGTTCTGGCGATATGATATGACTCCTTGTCTATTGGGTTCTCGCCTAGTTGACGTCAACAGCATACTATTGTGTCCCGATGTCGATTTCGAAAAATAGATGTCATAGTGAATTCGTGACAGTAGCTTGCATTCACATCCCATCTATTGTAACGACTGTCTGCCATTTGGATCCCATCAGTTGTTTTAGGCACAGTTTCCTGCAGTTCGTTTTTCGCCCTACAGTGTGGTGCGAAAAAAAGGTGATGTACACGTGGCTTTACAGACGCACCATCCGCTTATGAATGACTGAATTCATAGTGAAAGTGCCAGATTAAATCGTTGTCCCATGGCATATTGGATCGGTGGATCCCCGGCAGTATTGCAAATGACACTTTCCATGGAGTCTTTTTTTTTTGACTCCTCTTGGCTTCTGTAACGGACCACAATAACTTCCGTAGTATTCACACCGAGTGTGAATTCATTCTCCTGAGATTGTTTCAGTATTTGTACGTAAGAAAATGGAGCATGTGCCATGACAGTAACGGTTTATTTTATGCGCCATGTGACGACACTTGCCGCATACAGCTTCAGAAACACACTGCTGCTCACGACAGCTAATGCGTCGTTTTAGCGTCCTTATTCAAATGGCAGTCGTGACCGTAATGTGGACCGCCAAAAATCGAACGAACTTAGGGGCCGCGGTGGCTCAATGGTAAAGTGTTCACCTCTGGTATATAAAGTCCCTGGTTCGATCCCAGCTCGCGCTAAGTGAACTTTGTAGTGGACACGGCATAGATTTTCTCTGGGTTCTCCCGTTTCCTCCTACTTTCTTGATTCCACCGTTTCATTCGTTTTTCATAATCACCGTCTCCTTTAGCGTAACCGGCATATCCGTGGGACGTAAAACTCAAGATATTTCATTTTCATTTTCTTCCCAACAAACTTCGGTATTAGATAAAGCAAAAAGGCAGATGTTACTAGTTCGTAAAGAAATGTACATCTGTAGTAGACTTCGGTGTGAATGTTTAATATGACGAGGTGCTTACTGCAGTAATATTGTATCGGAAACTGTTTCGATTTTTTTTCATGGATGTTACATCATTACTAATCGTCATAAACCTCTCGTATTATTTATGGTTTGTATGGTAATAATTAGGGTTAGGATTTTATTGCACTATAAATGCGGGGAAAATGCAAAATAAAAAATGCAATTATGCACTAAAAATCTAAAAAAAATGTACTATAATTTGAAAAAAAAATGCTTTCACAGAGAATCATCCATTACTGTTTATTAGTGGATTACCTATATATATATATATATATATATATATATATATACGTGGTTCTACCCTGTTGTGTTTTTCTCAAAAGTTGCACCTAACACTGAGTTGCAATAAACAAAACAAAACAAAACATAACAAAACAAAACAAAACAAAAAAAAATGAAGGTTGGTTTTCGAACTGGAATGCTTGGCGGTTGTCTGCAAATAACGATTTGTACATTGAAAAGGTTCTTTCAGTTTCTACAGAAACCACCGTAGCATATTCGAAATAGGCCATATCACTAATTCCTAGATCACTTTCTAATTTGGGCAGTACAAATTTTTTGCCTGAAAGAGTGTCCACTATCGCACACAAAACATGGTAACCTGAGTTTTTTTCGACATATCTGTCATTTTTCTTGACAGTACAAGTCCTACTTCCCCAGGAACACTTTCTAATGCACTTGCTGCATTTTTGATTGAGTCAATTGAAGTTAACTTTTCTCCAATTTCTCTAAAGAAGTAATCACACCTGGCAGAAAAATCCAAAATTAGAGTGAATGTGCACAAGTTTACCTTGAATTTCAGGATTGACCAGTATCTCTTGTGCAGTTCGAATCGCGGAAGCTTCGGAGGAGTCGAAAGAGTCTATCGTTTTCTTCACAGCTTCGAAGTTTGGACAATAGTATTTACAGGCTTCTAGCCACGTTCTCCACCTGGTAAGAACGGGGCTAGGTGATAGAGGGAGTTCAGGATGCTCCGACTTAAAAGCAGCTACACGTGGTCGGGCCTTACTGAACATTTTCTTTACACTTCCTATGAGTTTATCAACATCAGGAAACTGCACACGTATATCTTCAGCCACTCTGTGGCAACCATGCGCGAGGCACGTAGTGTGAATCATTTTCGAATATGGCGTCTGCAATGAGTTTGCTGCTTTTATCATATACGGTGCAGAATCGGTTACAAAGAGCAGCACGTTTTCGTAAAGGACGCCATTAGGCCATAAGAGATACATTGATTTATCAAATAACTTACTGATCGTGGAATAATTGACCTTTTCCAGAACTTCGCAATTCAAAAGAAATGTTTTACCCGGCCCACCCTCATGCATCACTCCAACAACATTCACTACATTTCGTCCCTCCGAATCACAAGTTTCATCCATGGACACCCATATTTTCTTTCCGGCCATTTCTTGTCTAATGCGCTGCATTGTTTTCTCGTATAGTTTGTTCACGTAATTCTTCCTTAATGTCAAAGAATCGGGGAGGGGTTTACAAGTGTATTTTTTCAAAAAGGCACGCAATGTCACGTTGTCCACTTTGTTCAACGGGATGTCAGCACAAATAAATGCTTCACACAAATCTTCGAAAAAAGCAGAATGATTTTTGGATGTACCACACTGCGGGAGAAGTTCTTGCGCGGCGTTTGCCTCTCGTTTCGCACGTAACTTAAGTCCCCGTGTGTGTTTGTCTCTTGAAACATGCTGTTCAACGGTAAATTTTCTTTCGGCTCAAACTGCCGTATTACACACTTGCAGTAGAGAACACTTCCATCTGTTGTAAATACTTTTTCAGCTCCAAATTCACTCACAAATCATTTAAGCTTGGAAGCACTACTCTCTTTTATCTTCGGCATTTTAACCAGATAAACTGCGGAATTAGGCGTCTACCAACAGCTCACCAAAACAGTGAATGCCAAGGTCACTGAACTCTCGCTCCTTGGCTTCATGCGACTAATCGCCAGAAACTGCATTCTGCGGACATTGGCCACACTTGTTCCAACGAATCTTCGAACTAGAATAGTGTAGGCGGAAGCATTCTGCTTCAATTTATTGTTTTTATAAGAAAAATGAGAATTATGCAGTTAGAAGTAAGAATAAATACTAAATATGCACGTAAAATGTCCAAAAACTTTAAAAAATGCACTTATACACAGAAATGGGCAAAAAATGCAAAAAAATGCACAAACAAGTTTGTCTTAAATTACTTCTTTTTAATAAAACAGGATATATAACTCAATGAGCAATGTTTATACTAATCCAGAAAAAAGATGCAAAATCATCAAGATCCTAACCCTAGTAATAATAGAGTGGTTCATGTTCTCACTATTTTTATTTGCATTGTTCTGAAAGAGTAAGAGACAGTTCGTTTCAGTCTTGTTTTTTGTCGTCTGTAAATTTATATCTTATGTTTTGATGTAAGTGGTTGTTGTGCAAGAGTTTTTGGGACAAATTCATATATTTTGTGAAGTAAATACGAACTACAAAAATCATTTCTAAAATTAAATTATTTTGATAGAACTACGTAAAAAGAGTAAATCAAAAATGTTGAAATTTCTTATTGCAGAGAACAATTTCAAGAGTGGCTATTACTTTTTTAGTTGGTTTGCA
The DNA here is from genome assembly GCF_964235325.1 of Thermobia domestica. Classification (NCBI taxonomy): domain Eukaryota; kingdom Metazoa; phylum Arthropoda; class Insecta; order Zygentoma; family Lepismatidae; genus Thermobia; species Thermobia domestica. The sequence goes on from NC_137469.1 coordinate 61,349,240, forward strand.
TAAGAAAATTAACGAAGTACGTTCAAATGTTTGGGCAGTTGGAAAAAAAAAATTGAAAAATTGTTCGGACTCTAATAGTCTAGTCACTATAAGAATATTGCAATCTTGTTGCTGTTAACCCTACATACACCAAGGGGTTACGCATAACATCGCATACGAAGGGAGAGTTAAAAATAATGTCCAGCAATGAATCATTACTTTCTGTCCCAGAAAATGCAATATTCCTCTCTATTTTGTATTAACTATAAACTAAGACAACTGAAGGCACAAAATACAGAAGAATAGTATATTTTCTGGTACAGAAAATAATAATTTATATGGTGGACATTTTAAACCCTCGCTTGGTGTACGGTGTTACGCGTAACCCATGATTTCACTTTTTAATTGAATTACTCTGAAACCAGCAGGTATTTTTTCCGTTTAGGTGTACAACGCTTTGCATCAGCTGTACCCGTAGCGACGCCGTGTCAGAATCTGCAACTTTAATTGGAAATAACTTGATGCACATTATAGTAACACGTTACACCAAGGGAGGATACTTTATGTCCACCACTTTTTTTTTTTTTTTTTTTTTTTTTTTTAATTGGGTTATTTTCTAGAAATTAAAAGTATTGAATGACAGAATCTTTTTAAAATTATATTTGTCACAAAACCTGAGTTATGACATGATACTAAAGAAACATCCATAAACATTCTTATTCTAATGAAGGGGTGGACAATTTTTAACCCACCTTGGTGTACATAGAGTTAATATGGGTTAGACTAGGTCTTAAATGAACAAGTAACACGATTGAAGTTTGTAAGTCTGTGTAAGACTAAATGTATTATCAGGTTGATTTGTACTTAGCTTGTAACGATATCTTGTATTTTCTGTATAATTTTTAAATATCTTTTCTTATATTTCCGGACAATGTGTGATTTTAAAATAGGCACTAACCAGTTCGAAGAAGAAGAAAAAACATTTTCAAATTGATTCTAAGATTATTATGTAGAGATTGTGATTTGATGAGTTTTTGTCTTTAGGTTGTCATAACAACGAATTGTAAATAAATGTTATAATTCCGGCCGGATCCATCTTAAAAGGAGGATATACACACAATTTTTAAAGATGTGTATTTATTTTAGTAATTGTCTGCCACAATAAAAAGAAGGAAAATTAAATGCCATATAAACTGTTTTATGTGATTTTCGTAGCTTGTTCTAAATATAAATATGACTGAGGGCCTTTGTATAAGTGTCGTCATATAAAATATTACGGTTGTCGTTATACATAATTTTGGTGGTCATCACCGCAGGATTGACGTTACAAGCTTTCCAGTAAAGAAAATATACCTGTTTGATTCAAAATAGCCTTCGTATGCACAAAACTCTCAAGCCTGTTCCTGAAGAAAGACAATCCTATAATGCAAAAAAGCTCCGAAAGGCACTGCATACTGCAGTGTTGATTGAATGAGTTTATCCCGACTTCTTTCTTCATTCGAATGTTTTTGATTGTCTTACTGATGCTGTGTAATGAAGATTTTAGTTTGCATCAATATGTGAAAAGTTATGGTTATCTTCGTCTAGTGAATGCTATTGACTGCTTGTATTCACAATATATTCAACATGATATTAATCCCGGAGATGAAGTAATGGTAATAGAATTGTTCAATGATATGTACCCGACCATGGTTCATGTAGCAGGAAGAAAATTGATTCCAATATTCGTGAAATTCAGAAAGAAAACGTGTGTTCCTACCAATGTTTGTAATGATTGTTCGATTGAGTTAGAGCTATTGAAATGTTCCTTCAACGAAAAGACCAAAATGATAGTAGTGAACAATCAGATGGTGCTTTTACCGAATGCGGTGCAGTGCATTGATTTCAATCATCTAAGTATGACATTGCAAAATTTTGAAAATCCATCAATGATGCAATACAGTACTAATTTGAACCAAACTAACCGTAATCGAAACCAAATTCGAAATGTCCATGTGAAATTAAAGTGTGATCCCAATGTAAAAGGTGATGTTAAATTCACGTATACCGGTAATGTAACCGAACCTAATTACAGAAAAAACAGAAACCGTGGTAGGACAGACTACCGTAAATATCATGTAAAGGACAAGTACAGATCCGTTAGGAGACACGACATTTCACCACCAGTAAAACGAATGAGAACTGAACCTAATTTTACCGGTAAGATAACCGAACCTAACCTTATTAGTAACAGTAATAGTAATCGCGTAACCGAACCTAATCTTGGTAGCAACAGTAATACTAATCGTACACTTAAGAAGCATGTACTCATTAGATCTAATTTCGTTCGAATTGGATTTCGTAGAAATTTTATAGATGTTACAAATTCCCAAAATAGGAAACAAAGAACTGTAGATGTAAATAACACGCAAGATTGTATTCCAGTTTATGACTTTCAAGGCAACTTAAACGAATTTATTGGTCATGTAACTTAAGCTAAAGTAACGGCATCCGAGAAAACCGTATTCAATTGATTTTTGCTTTATTTCGCTTTAAATATCGTTATGATTTTGTTTGTTATTCGTACCTTATGTGAATTCTATGAAGATAATTCATTCGTACATTTATGATCTTGATAAGAACTTCTTTCGTTCAAATCGTAACATTTTCTTTTTTATGAACTGCATTTTGGCACGTTCTTCAAAGTATACTAGAAGTAAATGGATGGAATTAGTTAAGACTTTCGTTCCAGCTGAGATTGCGACTAAAGTCAACACGAATGGCCTATAACAGATGGCACTAATTCTCAAAATGGGAAACAAAGAACTTTAGAGATATACAACGTGTCATGTTAAATTCTAATTTATGATATCTAATATGAAGTAAATGAATTTGTTGGATATGTAACATTAACTAATTGTTGTAATATATTCCCTTAATTTTGTATTTTGCTTTATTGTAGGTGTCGTTATGAATCTGTTTATCGTTCACATTTTTATTTAAATCCCGTACATTCATGATTACGATAAAATCTTATCTTTATCTTTTGTTCAAACTGTAACTTTAATTTTTGTTATGATGTTAATCATGATGTTTTATCGTGAATACCATTGATATTTTTTTTTTTTTTTTTTTTGAAAATATATGTACTTGATCCTTCCTCATTCAAAGAACAACCATATGAGTATCATAAATACGTCTTTTTCAAAACCTTCTTCATTATGCCCAAGTAAATAATTATTAACTTGTAACGGACATTTGAATGGACCCGAAAAGGACTTAAAATTAAATAACATTAAATAACTTGTAAATCGAATTTCGAATGTGTCTTATCATCGTTAAAATATGTAAATAATTGAAGTCAATGATAAAGCTTAAAATAAATATTATATATATTTATATAAATTGTAATTTTTATATATACGAGGTGCATTCGAAAACTCGAATGATTAATATGTATTACTTAATAATCCAGAATTCTTTTCTTTTATTTGTAAACTCAATAAAAGAAAGTCCTATATTTCGGGCGACATCATGTAACAATATCTTGTATTTTCTGTATAATTTTTAAATATCTTTTCTTATATTTCCGGGCAATGTGTGATTTTAAAATAGGCACTAACCAGTTCGAAGAAGAAGAAAAAACATTTTCAAATTGATTCTAAGATTATTATGTAGAGATTGTGATTTGATGAGTTTTTGTCTTTAGGTTGTCATAACAACGAATTGTAAATAAATGATGTAATTCCGGATCCATCTTAAAAGGAGGATATACACATAATCTTTAAAGGTGTGTATTTATTTTAGTAATTGTGTGCCACAATAAAAAGAAGGAAAATTAAATGCCATATAAACTGTTTTATGTGATTTTCGTAGCTTGTTCTAAATATAAATATGACTGAGGGCCTTTGTATAAGTGTCGTCATATAAAATATTACGGTTGTCGTTATACATAATTTTGGTGGTCATCGCCGCAGGATTGACGTTACAAGCTTTCCAGTAAAGAAAATATACCTGTATGATTCAAAATAGCCTTCGTATGCACAAAACTCTCAAGCCTGTTCCTGAAGAAAGACAGTCCTATAATGCAAAAAAGCTCCGAAAGGCACTTTGGTATCAACCGTACCTTTGAACACCCTGTCTTTCAGGAAGTAACTTAAAGCACAAACATATGTTATTCTGTTGGTGTAAGTCAAGGGAATTATAAGAATTGGGAAATGTTTCGTACTTTAGCTCACTCAGCTTCTGCTCCATAAGTTTGCTGTCTTTCAGTATCAGAAGATCCTTCTTGTTGACCCAAAACAGCTGTTAAATACACGCTTCCGATTGATTTGGTCAATTTCTGCAGTGTACGTAACAAGATTAATGGTTTCACCAGAAGGAAAGAATGTGTAATGGAGACACTTACTTCTGTTCACCACATTAACAGCAAAACCTCATGTGGCGTAAGCTTAGGTTTTAGATATGTTAACGTTTTCATGTTTACGCTCATTCTATGTAAAATAAGTAAAAATGAAATTTCTACCTCAATGACGTTTTGTATTTTTCCTCAGCAATATTTCGTCTACGACAGTTTTGCATACTACTTCTGGCTGTTGGCTATTTCTACAAAGTTCGCTCAATGTTCCCTTATTCCATCTTTTTTATCGTAGCTTAATCTATAAAGCATGCTATTTTTGTGGATCACTACCAGATCAGAGCTGATTACTTGAACGTAGCACCGAGAAAGTGGATTTCCTCTTACGATTATTATTTTGACTCAATCGACAGTGTGGGGGCGCGGTGGCTCAGTGGTAGAGCGTTCACCTCCGGTGCTTGGGGTTCCTCGTTCGATTCCAGCTCGCACTGTGTGGACTTTGTGGTGAACAAACACCGTGCTCGTGGGTTTTCTCGGGATTCTTCCGTTTGCTCCCACTTTCTTCATTCCACCATTTCACTCATATCTCACCATCACCGTCTCCTTTAGCCTAACCGGCATAAGCGTAGGACATAAAACTTAAAGATGTCATTTTATTTTTCAATCGACAGTGACACCTGTTCCAAGTGTAATGAGTTAGCTTTTGTGAAGATTGCACACCGTGAGCAAAGTTTCTATGCTTCTGATGTTCCGTTTCCCGATCGTGTGTTATCTGTAAATGCTTCCAACGTGCCTTCAATAACAATTCTTTGATTCCGGTTGCACTGATGTGAACAGATTTTGGGAGAGAGGGCTGAAATTCAGCTTAAATATACAGTAGAAGAGACTATGTAGATTCTATATTCCAAAAGTAAATTGCCCTAAAATGGATGGAACATGGTCAAAAGCACGAAACGTTAACATTAATGTCAATGGAAAATCAATGAAATACAAATAATTTCTCCAGTTACCTCAAAAACCAAAAGAGGGAGATGGCTGAATTTCAGCTTTAATATAAAAGAGACTATGTAGGTTCTATATCCCAAATTGTCCTAAAATGGATGGAACATAGTAAAAATAACGAAACATGAACATTGGAGTCAATGGAAAATCAATGAAAAAACTGAAGTTGTCCACATATCTCAAAAACTATAAGAGTGTAAAAACGATGTATAGCAAGTCAGGTAAATATGAACAGAACATTGTCAAAAGTCAAGTTGTTTGAGTAAATTCAATAATAGTAATAAAGTATATGCATCTTCTTCGAATTGCCCAGGGCGTCCCACACAGAGGTTACGTGCTTAAAATATAGAGATGCAAGGGCTCGGAAAAAACCGGCTTTTTTGGGAAAAAAAAACTCGGTTTTTTCTGCTTCGCTTTTTTGCTTGGGAAATTTTGGGCTTTTTTGAAAATGTTGCTTTAAACTGATAAAGCAGACTTTGTTTCGCTTCTCTACAACAAAAAAACTCATTTCAATAGTGGTTGATGCAGAAGAGAAGTTAGAAAAGAAATACAAGAAGAGTGCAAGTCAATATAAACAGCTGATTGACTCGGAAGAAGATGAAGTGCGAGACAAGACTATGGAGTCGGAGAAAAAAGGTTACAGTTCCCCTAAACTAACTCGAAGAAAAAGCATGAGGAGTGAGACATCAGCTGCTAGTCTACGCAACGGGGATAATGGGCTGAAAAACCTAATGCTCAACTTGGAACAGGAGTTGACAAAGTTTATTTTCAGGGAACTAAAAGGTCGAGTTCAAGAATTTAAAGTGGTATGGATCAGAATTTCAGAGATGGAATGCAAGTTGAAAAAGTTGGAAGAACGGGAAAAAAGGAAGAAAAAGTCAGAATCTCAAAATTAAAAATAAGAGTTATTGTTTTCTGCTATGTTTGGAAATTTGGTTTTCGGTAACACGCGGGAGAATGTTAGGTTAGGTTGTCAATTAGTTGGACAAGATGTTTGCTATTGAATAATCGGACAAGGTGTTAAGAAATTGTGAAAACAAATGAAGGGCGTAACTAGTGTAACTATGTAATATAAACAACGTGAAAATGTGTTTAGGTTTTAAAGGAGCCATAAGTGGCTGAAGTTATTTGTAGATTGGATATGAGCCTTGGGTGGCTGAGTTTTTTGTATAATTATCAAAGTTAGTTGAAGTGTAGTTATCTCTGAATCTTAGTGGTTATAAAGTGTATGTTAATTACCCAGAGATATACAGGTGCATTAAAATAGTTGAGGTAATCAGAAAGTTGCTTTGATATTCATTGGGAATTACAGTAGTTTAGAAGGTTAATTAAAAATAAATACCTTGCACTAATTATTGACTTTCTAACACACACATTATTTTCTTTGACCGCAGTGGCAGCCTGAGAACGATATCCAGGGGAACTAAGTTTCTTACGCCTTTTTCTTAATTGACTTCAAAAAAGAGTGGCAGTTCTCAATTTAAGTCGTTGTGGGAATGTTTACGTATAACTTCGACATAGGTGCAGGAATTGTGTTTATTTTTGTTAGTTCATTTAGGATCTGATGGTAATTTTTATAACTAGGCCATGAATCATCTCGGTTGATGCTGTGTTGAAGTCGGCTAACATTTTTGTTGAAAGGAGTTTTATAGTCTTAGTCTCTCTGATTTTGACATACTGTATGCTAAAATATTGCTGCTGTCCCTTTCCATACCCCCCTCCTCTTCCGTACATTTTCAAGTTGGTTACCAAACTTTCCGTGTGTCTTCAATATTTTTTTTCAGTCTTGAATTTCAAAGGTCATCAAATTTAATATGTATCAAATTGTATCAAATTTAATATGTCGGGAAAAAGTATCATCACGTTATTTTCAAACGGTTTCCTCTGTGTTCATGGACTAAGAGCAAACGTAATGTTATATTTATTGTTCGTATTTTGTGCATCTGCCCCTTTTCTAATCATAGACCACTCAGGCTGTTCTCTAGCATTTAAAGAAATACATGTTTGTGATATACGAGGGTCATTCCGTAAGTAATGCCTCCTTTTGTATGTGTATTTTTATGTATAACATTCAGATCTAACGATGTTCGGGTTCTAGTCAAGATGAAGCCTTCCTTCTGACATAGAGATGTATTATTGGGTTCCTGACTGATGAACAAATTACACTCATTTACATTCGTCTACGCTTTCTGAAGGCCTGCGGAGACGATACAATGATGTAAGCACAGAAGGCGATGAGTAGTGCGTTTCTAAAGTGGAGAAAATGACATACACGAGTCACGGCCCCGGGGGTTCCTGTTCTGCTGCCACCCCCCCCTGACAATGAACAATGCCTCAATCAACTCATCCGTGCTAATAGGCGAATTACGATCGCAAAACTGTGTACAGAGCTGAATTTCTGCTAAAATGTCGTGGAAGATATGTTGGATAACTTGGGTTATCGTAAAAATTCATGCTTTATGGATCCCGAGGATGCTTGAAGATGATCACAAAACCCAGCACATCGACATGTGTCGAGACCTGCTGGTCCAATATGAGGTTGAAGGTGACAATTTCCTGAACAGCGTTGTCACTGTGGATGAGACGTAATGTCACCATTGTGAACTGGAACGCAAAAGTCAGTCCAGTCAACCAGTCTATGGCGATATGCAAGTTCTTCATCAAGAAAGAAGTCCAAGATACAGCCAATCTGCAGGAAAACTTGTGTTCCACAAGAAGACACTGAATAAACTAAAAGCCCGAATTGCATGAGTCAAACTAGAGAAGAGGAAAGGCTTTCAGCTGCAACACGATAATGTCAGACCTCATATTAGTATTGCGACGATGGAGCTTACTGCGAAATTTAGTTGGTTTACCACATTGACATACAGTCCGGACTTAGCGCCTTGCTAAGCAACTGCAGCTATCTCAGTAGGAATAAAATAGCTGGGCTAACTTTGGATCATTGTTTTACAGTTGGTTTATCATTAGATAAGATGATCATACTTTCCCCTCACAGACATTTCAAAAACTATCGTCTGGATATTTGTGCAACTTTAATAAGGTAGGTCCAATGTTGAGTACCTGTAGCTCCTATGTAATTGACACGGAAGATGTATTGTTGGGAATTCTTTTAGTTTAGTGTATCTTCGTTGGTGCAACATTTTATGTGTACATCCCCAGTCAACACTGACAATTTGCTACCACTGGTCAAACTACTTATGTTACTGGAGTAACAACTTACCATGAATTCTACATGTTAAACCAAACATGTAGCCAACTCGATTTCTTACAGAGCCAAAAAAATAGCACTGAAGGGACTATGGCAATGAAATCAAGGAACAATACAAAACTTAATTTATTATTTATGGAATCTGTAACAGAGTTGTAGGAGTTTACGTGAGAACTTCTCAAATTCAGACAAGTTGGGCTAAATCTAGTACAAGTAAGCAGAATGTCTTGATTATAAGCCAAAAACACGAGATTCAATTTTTGTTCGTGTCTCATGAATAGTCACTGTGAGTAAAGACGAGCTGTCAGATGTGAAAATCAGTTTTTGGCAGTGGCAATGAGTAATAATGCGGCCACTTGGTCTTACTCGGCTCCGATTGGCTGTGGGACATCACGTTACCGGATCACGTGGTGCAGCGTCGTAGGAGTCAATGTCTTCTTGATTTTGGCAGGAGTACCACGGCTCATCTCCAAATTTTGGGTCGGATGCATAGGACGACTCCTCTTAAACTTTGAAAATTGCCAAAACTAAACATTTGGTATCGTAGTATAGGATCAGAGTATGTACCTCTGTAAATTTTGGTGGTCCATCTTGTTCTCTTCTATATGGATAAAAAAAAAAAATTGTGACCGTTAGCATGGCCACAAGGATGCACTTTTGGACAGACTGTATTTTCTTAACATTTAATCATCATGCAAAATAATTATTTTATTCGCGGAAAAGGAGAAGTTGTTTTCTTGCTTGGCTCTGAACGCTTCCGAGCTGGTGAGAAACTGTTCTTTCTTTGCCCGCAGGTGTTCCTCAGTCTTGTCGTCTCTGATGATAATACAAAGAAATCGTTGTTTCTGCACCGAACTTTTATCTCCTTAGCAGAGAGCTTTGAAACAACAAACTTTTTTTTCTTTCCCTGAGTGAAGTTACCAACTCATGGTTTTCGCTACTAACACTATTTTATATATATTCTTCGCGACAATAATTATTGAAGTTTGGAAATCTCTTTAGACACGAAGTTGCTACAGTGTAAACAAGTGCGCGTTGAACGTTGCATTCCCACGCATTAACTTTTCGTTATCTCACCTATCGTGAGAACAGTGCTCGCAGCCTGCATGAGTCGCAGACAGAATGGCTAAGCCACACAATTGCCAATGTGCATTCCTTTTTACTAAACTGCTTTGTATCGAACTATGAGGTGGAAAATCTATCAGTCATGGACTGAATCTTCAAAGTTGGTCTGCAACACTTGTTTAAGGTGGATCACTACCCGGAGGACTTTATGTAGGACACATAGTGTGTGTGGATTTTCTCGGTGTTTTCCCACTTCCTTCAGTACACCATTTCGATAGTCACCATCACTGCTTCTTTTAGATTCGGGATATAATAGTGGAATATTAAACAACAGAATTTGAAATAACGCCTTCGGTACCCTAACACCCGTGCTAATCGCGTAGCTTTACTCACTACGGGCCTTATACAGAGTCGATCTGATGCGTGATTAGTGCCATACTAAAGCCTTCGATTAAAATATGTTTCCTGCAGTGATCAGGCTTTTAGTATGACGCAAACCATACGTCAAAACGACTCTGCATAAGGCCCTATAAGTCTCAGATTCCTCATTCCACCTGGATTGTGGAACAAATCTGCCTATGTAAGTAAGCAACCTAGTAAAAGTTGGTAACAGTTTTCATTTAAGCAGTTTAAGCCGTATTTTGCCCAGAAAACGCTAGATATTAGCAATGATATTTACACCCCTAAACTAAAGGGGTGACATCCAGAAGTCCTAAAAGGCAGAAGTCCTAAAAATATGGGCACGACCTAAATTTTAGGACTTCTGCAATTTAGGACTTCTGCCTCGGTATGATTTTTAGGACTTCTGCCGTTTAGGACTTCTGCCACGATATGATTTTTAGGACTTCTGCCATTTAGGACTTGTGCCTTTTTCATTCACTTGCTTTAGTTCTGAAATTCGCCACCACCACACGAAATTGGGACGATGCAGCAACTAGTTGGCAATAATGTTACGAACGTATATAATTCCAACAGTAACAGCTATATTTGTACTACTAAGATTATTATTATCACTATCTGTTCTGCACTTATACACGAATTACATAATACAACCTATTTCATTCTAAGAATTAATTACATAATCAGTTAAGAAATTCGTTTCTTTCGAATGAAGATACGAGAATCCCAAGACAAATTCCTAAAACAAAAATAAATAAATAAATAAATAAATAATTAAAAAAATGTTTAAAAAGCATATTTTACCAGACTTCTGAAACCAAGCAAACATTCAGAATTGCAATATATACTGTGCGGAGCGTATTTTATTAAGAGTAGGACAAAAATCCACCGAAATTTACTTAATTAGGACAAAAGCTCACTAGACATTTCACGAGTGAACATTAAATACCAACTGTATACATAAAGAACGCAGTAAATTTAAAACTGAACAAAGAACATTTATTATGTAATACAGTGGGTGACATTCATAAGTCTTAAACGGCACAAGTCCTAAAAATATAGGCACTAGACCTAAATTTTAGTTCCTGTGCCATTTTTGCAGAAATTATTACATAGTCATTTAGGGGTGTAGCCTGCAAATTTTTCTAGGGGAGCATGATTTTTATATATTAAAAGGAAATCAAAAGTTTATTTCCAGATTACGAAAGCTTCAATAAGACAATAAATTTATACATATTACACATGTACACAAATACATAATATTATTATATTTCCAGTTAGTTCCTTTTTGAAACCTGGACCTTGACAGAGCGTAAATTTAAAATCACAGCTTGTGGGAAATGTACGAATCAGGTAGTTATAAGAAATCGGAAACTGTTCATGGAAATCCATTTGTTTGACTGTATTTATCTTCTGTACTCTTATATAAAAGAGTAAAGATGAGTAATTTTTTGGGCATACTACTACAAATAGAGCCGTTAAATTTTAATTATAAAATATAATTTTCTTATGAAAGCAGGACATAAGAAAAAATCTTTGGAAATAAGTATCGTAAAAAGGATGGGGCAAGATTTTTTTAAATGGTAGTGTATCTCGCAAGTTTCTGAAGCTAGTAAAATGAAACTTGGCATATAAACTTTCCTGTTTAAAAAAAAACTGAAAATTGAACACATAAAAAGGAAAGAGCAAAGGGAGCACTTTTTTATGTTCGAATTCCCCATTACTTACTCAGAAAATATGTAAATAAATTAAGGAAGGATTTGTTTAAGCTAGATGCGTGAAACTCGGTATTTGAACTTTTAACTAGTAATAAAATACTATATATTTCAGCATCTTGAAAATTACACTTCTAAGGGGAAGGAGGGTCAATTTCTATAATATTAAAATATCCCACTACTTATAAGATTTGGGCGCAAAACTCTTTTCCTTTAGGCCTCGGTTCATCCAGTTAAGCAAACAAGAGTACAAAGTGGCTAATTAATTAGGTTCTTTTAATTATTTTAACATGTTGACGTAGTTTAATTCTTTTAAAACTGTATTCTTTCACATTCTATTATAAACATCCTTCATGCTGTAATTATTAAACACGTTTAGTAAACATAAAACAGACTAACTCCCGGTCCCGGCCAGGAATGTGTTTTTGGTGTTAAGCCATCATTTGCCGTCCGTAACATAACCTTTGATTTTAACTTCACGTACTCTCAAGACTCAAGTCTCAGAAATGTAGCATATATGAAATATACTACTACTACTTCTACTACTGCTACTACCATTACTACTACTATTACTATACTACTACTACTACTACTACTACTACTACTACATACTACTACTACTAATAATAATAATAATAATAATAATATGCACTTCTGAAATACGTATGTATCTATGCGTTATTCTTTCATAATCTTGAAAGAAACTTTGGATTTGTTTTTAGTTTGTAAAAATCAAGGCCCTCTAGAATAACTTGCTGGCTACTCCCTGAATGACTATGTATTGGTTTCTGTACACGTATTGTGTTATCACTTGCTAGTCTAGTGTTATTTGTAGAACAAGACAATGGTTCTTGTCTTGGAATATTACTAGTTTGGTGTGGTAGTACAGTGATAGAGTGTGACCTATAATTTAATTTCCCTGTAGGGTATGCTATCTGCAATGCAATAAACTGCATATGCTTCTTCTTCCTAACAAGGATGGGCGATAAGCCCCTGCAATTCCATTACAAATAAGGACGAAATTATTTTATAAACTACTTGGTGAACCTTTGTTAATATAACGCTATTAGTTCTTACAAACTTTTGTTAATCTTATTTAACAATTGCAAAATGGAATAAGAGAGAAAATATATAATGATGATGATTGTTTATTTATATAAGATATACATACAACAAAAGGGAATTTGTTGGTCACTACTGCGTATCTGCTAAACCACGGTCAAACTCTGTGTGTCACAAAAGTTAGTTTAACAGAGTTTAAAATAATATATATATTGTTCCAAAGCAAAATAGGCTTTGGAACAGTGGGTGAGATCCAAAGCTATTGCTAAGAGGTATCAAAAAACTAAAAAAGATTGGCTCTGAGAAACAGAAACGCAACTTCTAGAGACTTAAACATTAAAATGGCTGAGTATGGTGTAGACATTTCGACTGAAAATGTTCGAAGGGTTCTTTGTGTTAAAGGAATAAAAGTACTCAGGCCAAGAAAGAAAGCAAAAATTACTCCAATCATTACAAAGAAGCGCCTCGAATAGGCACGTGGCAAAGAACATTGGACTGCTGATAATTGGAGAATAGGAGTTTCAGTGATGAATCATATCTTCGTGTCTGATGAATGTTCACAGTATGTGCGACTAGTGTTGCAAAGGTCTAGAAAAAACAAAAAGGAAATTTTGGTTAAAAAAAAGTTTTTTACCGTTTTTCCCGAACCTGAAAAAAACGAAAAGATTGGGAAAAATTGAAATATTCGAATGTTTCACACATTATGCTTTTAAAATGAAAACTACACTATTTTATATTTACTGCTTTACAGTTAAGATCATTGAGTAGTTATGTTTCTTGTATTAGAATAGGGAAATTTAATGGCAATAAATATATTTACACCATTCCTTTAAAGTTAGCACCGTGATAGAATGGAGTTATGGCTACAAAAAATTCTGAAATATAATCGAAGTTAGATTAAATAATATAGACGCATTTAAATTATCTTAAGTAATCTTAAAAGTTACCGTTTCATGGCAGGGAAGTGTTAAAATAACAGGGCCCCAGAATCATTTTAGTTAATACCAGTATGTTAAAATCAAATATCTATTTTATGGATACACGTATCTTCCTTGTGCTGTGTAATTTTTTGTAAATTTTGAACCCATTAGAAAAAATCTTTTGTTCGGAAATATTGGCGAAACCCGGATAATGTAATTTAAAAACTATTTATTCGCGTGATGCGAATCTTATTTGCTGTAACGTGTCTGCAGCATCTATACATACAACGTATTTCGCTAGCAGGAAAAATAGTTAAAGCAACATATTTTAATTTTACTTTTTAGTTTTCTGATAAAAAAAAATACCTCTTTATTATTTGTATACTTTTCGAAGAACTCAAAAAGAGAAAGGATTTTCTTTACATATACACACATACACCTCATAAGTGCGTAAATTTGAGCAGCGACAAATATAATAAAGAATTTAACATGTGAAACTTCCGTTCGTTATTCTTAAAGACTAGCAGAATACCCGTTGTTCATACGGGGAGAATAGTTTCATTTTCAGTATAAGGAGCATCAACACTGTCACCAGTGAACTTAGGGACCCCAAAACTATGAGTCTGACACTAGTATCAGTCATTTTCACTTACTATTACATGTCATCCTCTCCCTTTAGGAGTAATAATGGGGGCTGAATTTGGATTTAAACGACATCGGAAGTGTCACTGTTCATCTCAGCCACCCAGAAAAGTATGGATTCGACACTGATATCGACAATTTTCGACCATTTTTATATATCTACTTCTTCTCCCGCCACTAGTTGCGGTGCTGAATTTGGATTTAAATGTCATCGGAAGTGTCACTGTTCATCTCAGGACCCCAAAAACCATGAATTCAACACTAGTATCGATCATTTTGGATCATATATATATCCGCCTCCAAGTTGCGGGGATGCATTTGGATTTAAAGTGCATCGGAAGTGTTACTGTTCATTTCACCGACTCTAAAAACTATTGATTCGACACTAATATCGGTTATTTGCGATCATTTTTATATATCTCTCCGCCTCCAAGTTGCGGAGATGAATTTGGATGTAAACGGCATCGGAAGTGTTACTGTTCATCAAAGCAACCCCAAAAACGATGTATTCGACTATAATATCGGTCACACACACACACACACACACACACACACACACACATATATATATATATATATATATATATATATATATATATATATATATATACCATTTCATATATATACCCCTCTCCTCTGTCCCCAGGTCACGGCGCTTAATTTGGGTTTAAACGGCATTAGAAGTGTCACTGCTCATCTCAGCAACCCCAAAAACTATAGATTCAACACTAATATCAGTCATTTTCGATCATTTTTTTTATATATCACCCCTTCCCCCTCCCTAAAGTTTCGGCGTTGAATTTGGATTTAAACTGCATCGGAAATGTTACTGTTCCTCTCAGTGGCCCTGAAAACTATGGATTCACACTAATATCGATTATTTTCCAACATTTTAATATACCTCCCCCTCCCTCAATTTGCGGGGACAAATTAAAATTTTTTAAACAGCATCGAAAGTGTAACTGTTCACCTCAGCGACCCCAAAAATTATGGATTCACACTAATATCAATTATTTTGCACCATTTTTATGTACCTCCTTCAATTTGCGGGAGTAAATTTGAATTTAAACGGCATCGAAAGTGTAACTGTTCATCTCAGCGACCGCAAAAACTATGGATTCGACATTTATAGCGGTAATTTTAGATCATTTTATACATCTTCCTCTTCTTCCCCCAAGTTGCAGTGCTGAATTAGAATTTAAGCTTCATCGGAGATGTCAGTGTTCATCTCACAACCCCGAAAACTATGGGTTCGACACTAAGATCGATAATTTTTAATATATATCCGCACTTCCTTCCTCCAAGTTGCACCTTCAAAGTGAAATGATAAAGCCATCTCAGGCCCGAACCTCATCTATGTTGAAAGTTTTTGTCGAGATCAGTCTGGTGGTTCAAGTGTTGTTAAGTTACAAATATAGTTACTTTCATTTATATATATAAATAAATAAATAAATATATATATATATATATATATATATATATATATATATATATATATATATATATATATATATATATATATAGTTACATTCTTTCATTTCTAGTCTAGTTAGTTACATTCTAGTATACTTTCATTTATATATATGTTTATAAAAAACTCAGCTATTGCTTCTGCACTATTTCAATGGTTCGTACTTTAATACATCCCTTCCTCAACCATGGTTGCGGAATTGATTAAATGTAATGCTCTTGTATTAAATAAATGTATTTTAAATATATATTTCTCATTAATTTCAATTAAGTTGCTTTTCAAAGATCCTCTAAAATTTCAGTGACGCACTATGGGCTATAAGCCATTAATTTCTATGGCCACCCTGCTACAAACTACAGACTTAAATATTCGATAAAGCATTTCAGTACTAAGTAGTTGCCACAATACCAATATGAACGTATTTAATTCCAACGGTAACAACTATGTTAGTAACACTAAAATTATTATTAATAATGATAACGAGTAAGGGTTTAGGATGTTTCGGTGTAGGACGTTTCGGTGTAGGTTGTTTCGCTGTAGGATGTTTCGGTGTACGGACGCTACGGTGTAAGGACACTTGCTGTAAAGGACGTTTCGTTGTATAGCCTAATATTTGATTGCATTAATCATATGCTTGTAATGAACAGGCATGAAGTGTCATAGTGTAGCCATCTGGAATAGTGTAAACTGATTAACATTGTTATTGAGTCTCATTGTTATTGAGACAGGATGATAATACAACACCAATCCATTCGCAACAATAATTTCTATTCAAAGATGTCCATAGGCGAGTTTTATAGAATAATAATCAAATTTACTGCAAAATATTCAGCATTATTTCTAAATTTAAATAAATATATTGTACAAAGTTCCTGAGACACAGTAATAATATATACAAACTGAATAACACCTCAAAGGAATTTTTGGCGTGGGAGACCCGGGTTCGATTTCCGGTGAGAGCTCATGTGGTTCGGATTCCACGTTAATCAGTATGTGGACGTCTCATATAGCCTCACTGCTGAACGGGACGTTAAACTCAGAATCAACTCGTCTCAACTCAAAGGAATTTTGTTGAAAAAAATATAATTACATAGAATCAACTAAGAATCTAAAATTGTACACAATTCCTTTTAAGACTGTAATCACATCGTCAGATTTGTAATTTTCACAAACGTTGTTCAGTCTCTTCGTAACATTGGCGTATTTTTTCTTTGTTCTGACTTCATATCCGCCAATTAACTTATTTTTTCCATTTGAACAGCACTAACAAGGAGAATTACGGAAGTGTAATTTACTGATTTGAATGAATCTTTGCATACTTGTAGAATATCAAAAAATAATCGTCACTTTTTTTTTAAATTTTATTTTTAGCAATGGTGCGGGTTTAAGGGTAGAAACCACTCTTTGAACGTTAGAGGTTATGCTCCAAGCATAAATGGAAAGCAATCATTAAAATAGAAGATTAAATGATACGACCAGCTTACTGTCAAGGAGGTTTTAGGACAGGTGATTCAGAACCTGACGTTGAAATTACAAAATTCAAATTGGCGGATCCAATATGATGATTACAATTACAAATAGTCTTCTGGTTTGAAATGTTCTGCAGTTAGCCAAGAACAATTATAATTGGCAGGGGCTACTGAGAGAAGGTGCAGACTGATTTGAAACCCCTTTTTGTACTTATTTTAATAGGACGTTTGATTAAATCTATAGCCAAAAAGTTAGAAGCCAATGCCAATGCATTTGTCGCGAATGTGAAGCAACACATATTGGAAAATTAAATATTTATAACTCTGATCAATAGGTTTAATTTTTAAATGCAGACGGGACGTACTCTAGTGTTTACAGGGACACAAACAGTAGAAAGGGTGGTACAGTCTGTAAATTCTATGACTCGTAGCTACATCATACAGCCTTTAATTTCTGCAAATAGTGTTTTGTTATCAACACTTTTAATTGTTTTGTAGGAAAACAATGGAACATTTGGTCTTATAGTCCAACACAACCTCTTTATATTTGAAGATATCCTTGTAAAAGCATCAAATCCGGAAAAATTAACAAGTCTTGTGAGATCATGGTTCCAAGAGATTTTTCTTCAAGCGTCTAATGCAAAGTCCATTTTGTTATTAGTTTCGTGGAGTGGTCACAATTCAACTTTGACCTATTTTAAGAACAAAAGAGTAACTCATAATAGAAACAATTTCTGCAGGAACAACTGGTAGGATTCAGCCTCTTGTTGTGTTCTTTAGGCCGTTAAAAATTTTCTTGAGACATTTTTCTGACACTGTCCTTCTCTACAACTATAACATGAATTTACATCTCCGTAATAATATAATTAAGATCTCATCACTGATTCATAATCAGTTTTCTTTTCCTAGATTTGCTAATGTTATTGGGTATGCATGATATAAAAGCGGTTATTGGAAGAAAAACCACCTGTGTTTGAAAATTTTCTTTCAAAGATTGTGCAGCATTTTGCGATTTGTGCACAGTTATTGCCGTAATAAGATGTGTGTGGTGTACACAATGTTTATGCATCACACACTTTTTTACTATATATCATTACCGTAAAACGTTTTCCCAATCAATTAATAATTATAACATTTGAGGATATAAGAAGTTCTGACATAGAGTGAAGCGAGGGGACTCACTATAAATAAGTAACCCTTGCCAATTACAGAAACATTTAATTTTTATTTTATTTATTAATTTATATATTCTACTTCGTGAATTTATTTCTCCCTAACGAATAATTTTCATTTTGAAGAGTGGACGTTTCGGTGTAAACATTAGAACTTTTACACCGAACCAGCCTCACACCTAAACGTCCTTACACCGAGTAATCCGTACACCGAAACGCCCTGCACCAAAACGTCCTACACCGAAACAGCCGTATCCCAGGAGTAGTTAATTACGATTTTGACAATTATTTGCTACAGAAAGACTTCTGTACAAGAAATATATGTGTAAAAATAATTTACTTCAAAACAAAACAAGGAAAGCAAAATTTATGACGTACATAACTAAAACACAATATTATGTTACTAATATGAAGTCAATGGTGTGGAAATAGAGAAAAACAGACATTATGAAAGATCTGGGAATCACATTTGGTAGAAAGTTAAAATTTTGTCAACATAGAAATATATCATGGAAAGAGTAAGAAAGGACAATAGGCTTCATTTATTTATTTATTTATTTATTATTTCAAAACGATAGAATATGTATTTATACAAATAACTTGTAAGAACTAAGGCTCTGTAATATGAAACAGTATATCTAAAACTTTGACTAACAGATTGACAGTATTCTTCTTACGGACGCGATGGTAGCGCCACAAGAGATTTTTAGGACTTCTGCACTTTAGGACTTCTGCACTTTAGGACTTCTGCACTTTAGGACTTCTGCCTTTTAGGACTTCTGCCTCGGTATAATTTTTAGGACTTCTGCCGCGATATGATTTTTAGGACTTGTGCCTTTTAGGACTTCTGCCATTTAGGACTTGTGCCGTTAAATAATTTTTAGGACTTGTGCATTTTAGGTCTAATGCCGTTTAGGACTTCTGCCGCGTCCCCAACTAAAGCAGCTCCGAGGATTGCAACTTCGCCTATAAAATACAATTTTTGAACTACTAAGAATCTGTTTTGTCCTATGTACCCAGGTAATGATTTTGTATTTGTACATATATTCTTAATTTGCACCGTAGAGACATGTAATTATAAATAAATGTATAACGTTACACTGCCACTTTCTGAGAAACTATTATCATAAAAATTATATAATTTTCCTCTAAATACAAATTGACTTGCGCTTTGACCTGAAAACGCTGGAATTTTAACCATGAAAATTAAGCCTCTAAAGTAGAGCTACACCAAGGATGGCAACTACGCTTATAAAATACCATTTTTGAGCGTACTGAGAGTCAGTTTTGTCCACAAGATGAAATTTATGTAATGATTTTGTTTTAGTTTACGATTTCTTAATCTGCGCCCTAAAGACATCTAGTTTGAGAGAAATATACGCATAACCTTTTATGAGTTGAAAAAATCACCTTTGATCCAAGAATATAATTAATTCACATTTTAAAGCAGGTAGTATTGAGTAAAATGGAAATAAAACTCTCATTTCTCTTCGTAGTAAATCATGTATAAAATGTGATCGTGTCTAAACACTTTTCGATCGGTAACTCATGTGGCAACATCGCATGTGTCGCAATGTGCTCTGCCATCTATTGAGAAAGTTTTACCCTAATAGTGACTAGCGATCCAGCTTAATTGCAATCTTCAAGTTTTCGCTCCCACGAAACTAAAACACGTGTTGCCAGAGCTATTAAATCTACCACCACTATATCTGTACTATGTAGGGATATAAAAACTTTTGTGTTTCTCTTATTAAATTTTAAAATACATTGCCAACCAGACACGATGATCGGGATTTTCTCAAGCGTTGGCAGACGCGAGGAGTTGGCGTCTAGTATTGAGTAAAGGAAGAACATATGTTTCCTACAGACAAACTTACTTATGTGTTAACATGGGATGGCTACGGAAAAGTATTAAGTATTTGATGGAATTGTAGTTTCAGCATCAATTGAAAAGTAGACGAAGTGTTGCTTGTATAAATACTTTATAAGTGCATCAACTTTGAAGTTGCGGAGCCTCGTCAGAAGTTAGTGTTCCCTCCAACCCCCACACTCATTGTCCCTATTTCGCAGTGAAAACCCAACTTCAATGTGAATAATGATTCAG
This sequence comes from Thermobia domestica, assembly GCF_964235325.1. Taxonomy (NCBI): domain Eukaryota; kingdom Metazoa; phylum Arthropoda; class Insecta; order Zygentoma; family Lepismatidae; genus Thermobia; species Thermobia domestica. Next base: position 61,369,787 of record NC_137469.1, read on the forward strand.
TGAAAGTGATTACAAATATAACGAAAGGGCTATATTTTCAGTGTCTTCATTAACCACATATTTTTCGTGATATTAAGTGTTTTATATTTCTCAAGTGTGTGCGCAGTTTCCTTCGCTCAAGTATTCATGCTGTATTAAGTGAAAATTTTGTGTTGTTAATATCTTTTCGTTTGCTTCATACATACACATATCTATTCAATAAATAAGAATTCACCCAAGGTAATATTCTCTTTTTTATTTGTGTGTGTGCGAATACTTATGGATCGTCAGCTTGCCAGTCGTATGTATGCACAAAAGTAAGTATGATTAAACCTAAGTCTCCGAACCACTGCAGCTACTCAAGTCAAATCACTTGTTTTATCTTACTACTATCAATTTGCGCTTGGACAGGACACGAGCTCTAACCTGAATTGTTATCAACTGTTTCTTTAGGGAATACTCTGGAAGCCAGTATCCAAGGGATACGGTAGGTAGCAAAATTCCCGTAGAATGCAAATTTCGGAGGTTTTTGACTTATGCTCTTTTATGAGAATTTATCACATTATATAGTTATTATATAGAATTGTAGAATTGTAGATATGACTCATGGGCTAAAATTGTTGATGTGAATATATATATATAATACCTAATAAATCGATTGATATGCAACAACGCTTTGAACTTTAAACACAATTCACTGTCAAAATTATAAATAGAAGCAATTCTTGGTGCAGTCTGATTGGTTGATCGCCGGAAGATTATTCTTGATACAATTTGATTGGCTCATCATTTTTCACATCTTTGCTTAACCCTTTATTTACTAACGGTACTTTAAAGTACCAGTGGAAAGAAACCGTTGTGGGGAAGAACTGGTACGTTGTGTTCGAATGGTACTCCTTAGTAACAATTTTCTCTGCTTTGCAAATCAACTAATAGCTGGCAGTACGATGTAGGAAAGAGAAAATTTTGTTACACATAGTCAAAACAGCTGAGTCACTATTTTCAGTATCCTGTGTTTGGGAGAGCTACTATTAAAGGTAGGTGCTTAGATATTTTTTTTTATTTTTATCATCACGCTTGGTAGTCATGTATTCATTGTTAAATTTCAGAATACTTTGATTGTTGTGTGTGAGAGATCCGATTCCTTTTCTTTTACTTAGAAGTACCGTCCGGGCTGGAAAGGTATGATTTCTGGCTCTTTTTACTCTCTTTTTTTATTTTTTTAAGGAAGAATTTCGAGTACCCTTCTTCATACAATATGAATTGTGTTTGAAACCTCTTTGAATAATTAAATGAATGAATATAATTGAATGGGGACGTCAGCTGCAAGGCTATTTGTCCCCATCACGATAGAGGCGAGAGCTCACACACGGACTGCCTGATAGAAAACAGTGGATCCAGCTAAGTCAGAGATAAAAAAATAAAAGATGCTAAGAAAAAAATGAGTTAGTAAGTATACGAGATAAAATATATAACAGTAAATAGAAAAAAGGAAGAGGAAAAGCTAAAAATGTAACAGCAATATACGGATGTTTTAAAATCCTCAGAGAACACGAGCTAGGTCGGAGGCGTGCAGAAAAGAAAGAACACGGTCAACACAATCAATGTCAGCCGACAACACACAGCCCAATCTAGAAGGCAGTCCATGACGTTCTCTGAGGTCTGACAAGTAAACCTTACGTTTGGGTGAATCGAGTTGCTGACTGAGACCCATATGAGAAAGTAGTCCTAAATGTGGTCAGAATTTCAGTGAAGTTGTAGGTGCGAAGCTCCAGGGGTTTAGGAGATACAGCTACCAGAACATCACATGGAAGTACAGAATACTCTTCATACAGTTGGAGGTAAAAGCTCTGTAAGACCTCTTGTAACGACAAAAGGTGAATAACAATTATATGAGTGCATATTAGGACTAGGGGGAAGTCATATAGTAAGGGTATACCTGACGGCGGCCATCTTGAAATCCGCCATTTTGAATTAAGGTTAAGTTTTTAAAATAGGAATAGGGTCATGTGATACATGATTTAAGGCGCAAATTTAATCAGAAAAACAATGGTGACGTTAATTTTGATTTACGCGCAATTAGTAAAAAGTTACAGGGAAATTAAATATTGTTGCGGTATTAGTCCTTTACCCCACCTTGTAAATTTTGTGTTAATAATTAAATAAAAAGCAGGTGGATAAATATTAGGTCTATGGTAAGAGTTGCCTTGATGGCGGCCATGTTCAAATCCGCCATTTTGAATCAGAAAAAAGTTTTAAACAAAACGCATGACATTGATACCTTATTAATAGCAAATTTTACCATAACTCCAACGGTATAACCATTTTTGCTTTATCATTAACCAGCACAAAATTAAATGGATTGCTCCTTACGACTACTGCTTTGACGGAATTGTTAACGACAAATGTGTCAAGTGTAACTCGATTGCCTTTGTCAGGTGTGCTCACTGTGAGCAGAGCATTTGTGGAAGTCATGCACTCTTTTCTGAACTACATATTGATTGTACTAATTGAGGACTTTTCTGGAAGAAAGACCCAAGTTCAATTATGACTCATTCCACTTTGGTCATTTTTCCTTAAATTAGCAACTTGTTTATGCGATAACAAATGCTAGTTAATGATAAAGCAAAAATATCAGGGGTACGCGGTATCAGGGCTTCCGGGTACTTGATAACAGAGGTAAAAGCAGGGAGTACGCGAGGAAACACCATATCTCCGCTTCCAAAAAGTATCCGAGGCTAGGGATGCATTCGAGTCGAGTCGAGTCGAGATTTAAGCCTGTCTCGACTCGACTCGAGAAAATGTTGTCTCGACTCGAAAATATGTTGCCGTCTCGACTCGACAGTCTCTGTCTCGACTCGACTCGAATTCGAGTCGAGACGTCTCGAAATTCGAGTCGAGACAAAATATATGAGTTAAAATATACACACACATCAGCCAGACCATTATGACTACCTACCTAATTGTTAGTATGTCCACCTTTTGGCACGAATAACAACGGCAACGCGTCTTGGCGTGGTCGCAATGTTCCTCGGTGGGTCGCTGGAGAGAGTTGGCACCACATATGCACACACAGGTCATCTAATTCCCGTAAATTCCGGGGAGGGGGTGATGCGCCCTCAGGTCACGTTCAATCACATCCCAGATGTGATCGATTGGGTTCAGATCCGGAGAGTTTGCACTTGGAACTCGCTCCTGTGTTCCTCGAACCACTCCATCACACTCCTGGCCTTGTGACATGGTGCATTATCTTGTCGAAAAATGCCACTACCGATGAGAAACATGGCCGTCATGAAGGAATGTACGTAGTCTGCAAGCAGCGTGTGACGCCTCGGTCGTCATGGTGCCTTCCTCGAGCTCCAATAGACACATGGATGCTCACCTGAATGTTCCCCAGATAATAATTAAGCCGCAGCCAGTTTGTCTCCGCCCCCCAGTACAGATATCAAGGAGCTGTTCCCTTGGAACACGACGGATTCGCACCCTCACATCGTCATGATGAAGATGATATCGGGATTCATCAGATAATGCAACGCTCTGCCATTGTGCCAAGCTCTAGTGGCGATGGTAACGTATTCATTTCAGTTGTAGTTGCCGATGTCGTGGTGTTAACATTCGCCATCGGTAGGAGTGTTCGGTGCACCGTGTGTTCAGACTAGTGTTGTAAAGGTCTGTGAAAAAAACAGAAATTTTGGGTAAAAAAACAGTTTTTTACGGTTTTCCCGAGCTGGGGAAAAAACGGAAAATTTGGGTATTATCAGAATCATCATTTTTGCTAATCACAGAATCATTTTAGTTAATATGTTAAATCAAACATATTTCATAGAGATATCTTCATTGTTGTATGTAAAATTCCGGAAATTTTGAAACCATTAGAAAGAAATCATTTGTTCGGAAATATTGGCAAAAACAGGAAAATATAGTTTAAAAACTATTTGTTGGCCTGATGCTAGTAATCTTACTTGCTGTAACATGTCTGCAACATATACAGTGGGAAGTCGAAAATTCGAACTAATTGGGACCACAGGTAGTTCGGATTTTCAAATTGTTCGGATTTTCGAAAATGACCAAGAAAATGCCATTTAGGCTTACATATACTGTACGGTATGTTCTTCTATCGATACAGTGGTTATTCAGTACATACAGTAATTACAATACCGTACGTAAGGCTACTTACATTTAATGTTTCTGAAGAACCTGCTTGTACTCTAAATAACACTGTTCTTGTAAGTCACACTTAAAATTTATAGGCCTAATAAAAAAAAAAATAAAAATACATGACGAACAATTACATATAAATGAACTTTTGTAAAAACACTGACTTCACATAACGTCGATGGACACGCTATTGTTTGTTTCTCGCGTTAAGACAAAATGTAAAAAGCTTCTAGGGACCGCGTTCGGATTTTTGACGTTAGGATTATCGACGTCCTACTATATATGCAATGTATTTCGCTAACGGAAAAATACTTAAAGCAACAGGTTTTAGTTCTACTTTACACACATATACCGCACAAGTGAGTAAATTTGAGCAGCGAGAAATATATTAAGTGAAACTTCCGTTAGTTATTATTACAGACTAGCAGAATATCCGTTCTTCGCACGGGGAGAATACGTTTCATTTTGGACGCAAAGGGCACCAAAACTGTCCCCAATGAAGTTGTGAAGCCCCAAAACTATGAATTTGACATTAATACCGATAATTTTCAATTATCTTTACATGTCACCATCCCCCTTAGAGTACTAATGGGGCTGAATTTGTGGATTTAAACGGCATCTTCTGTTCATCTCAGCGAGTATGGATTCGAGGCCATTTTCGATCATGTATGTATATATAGGTAGATATATATACATATATACACACAGAGGCGGATCCAAGGGGGCTATCGCCCCCCTCTCTTCACACTCAAGTATACACTGCATAAAATGGGCTTCAATCCTGCTTTACACTGGATAAAACTGCAAACTATGGTTTAGCCCCTCCCTTGATCATATCCTGGATCCGCCACTATACTGTATATAATTCTCAAAAAAATTAGGGGTTCAGCTGAAACATCACACAAGACCTTAAGATAGTGTATGAATAAGCTTGTGTTTGACTCATATATATCTTACAAAAAGGAATGCTTTAAGATACACTAGAAAAATGGGGCACATACTGGTGTTGGGGCACGGAAAACCTTGTTCACATGGCTCATGACACAAGACGGTTATGTGTGTACCTCTCGAACTGCTCACAAACAGGCAAGGCAACAACACTGATTGTTCCTTAATATGTCATATGATCACTTCGAATAACCAACAGAGCCTCGCACCTGCGTGGCATGGATTCAATCAGATTATCGATGAGTTCTTGGGGAATGTTGTGCCACTCATCCAGAAGAGCGACTTCCAGCTCTGGAATGGTTAATGGATTTACTGGCCTAGCGGCAATTCGTTGCCATGCATATTCCAGACATGCTCAATTGGAATGAGATCCGGAGAGCATGCTAGCCACTTCATCCGAGCGATACCCTCAGCATCCAGCATCTCATCCACTAACCGAGCTCTGTGAGGATGAGTATTGTCATCCATGAAAAGGAACGAATCACCAATGGCACCAGCATAGGGAAGAGCAAGAGTTTTCATAATCTCATCCCTATATCTGAGAGCCGTCAAAGAGCCATTTCGGATGATGTGGAGCTCAGTACGCTCACCAATGCTGATTCCTGCCCACACCATCAGTCCACCACCATGATACTGGGATCTTTCTCGCACAAACATGGGATTCTGTCGTGTTCCACAATCTCTCCAGATGAAAACACGTCGATTATCAGGCTCCACACTGAATCGAGATTCGTCAGAGAACAAAACATTGCCCCATTCATTGCGTCCCAACCCACGATGTTCCTTTACCTTCGCTCTTCGATCAACACGGTGTCGCGCAGTTAATGGGACACACACCATAGGCCTACGTGCGTAGAGACCACCTTCTCGAAGGCGATTGCGGACCGTTTGAGTGGATATTGTGCGTCCTGTTGTTGTTCGGAAGGCTTGCGGGAGCAGAGTTGTATTCTGACGCCGGTTTTGACGGGCTGTTAACAAGAGATAACGATCGTCTCTGGCTTTGGTTGCTAGTGGACGGCTCTGTCTTTGTCTTCTTCGAACACTTCAAGTTGTTTGTAATCGATTCCACAATCGGGAAATCACACTTTGTGCCACTCCTATGGCATGTGACACCTCCCGCTGTAACTGACCAGCTTCCAACCTGCCGACAGCTCGCCATGCCAACGATTCTGGCAAATCACGTTGTTGCGCAATTTCACTACGTAGATTTGTGACGCACTAAACACAATGAAAACAAAGGTATCCTGGAGCTGGAATGTATTGGCAGCGCCACACTACAAAATGATATCTGTTAGCGCCACGTCACTGATCACGTGCACAGATGTTCCAAAGGTTCGTTTGCACGTTGGGCCTTCAGGATTTTAATCTGAACTGGACAAGATACAGTGTTCTCACATTATTCGTAAGAAGTTTTACATGGGTTTTCATCTGATTCCCTAATTTTTTGATCAATATATATATATATATATATATATATATATATATATATATATATATATATATATATATATATATATATATATATATATATATATATATATATATATATATATATACAGTGAAACCTCTACTAACGGACACCTCTGTAAAGCGGACACCTCCCATAACGGACATATTTTGTAATCCCCAAACACTGTAATAGAAAAAAAAAACATAGGGTGAATGTGCCAGTACTCAGCCTCCTAACTCAAATTTTAAGTTTGAATGTCATTTTTGATTTTAATTTTGAACAGAATGAGACCTTTTCATGATATATGTATTCATTATTTAGTCTAGTTTACAATGAAAGGAGTGTTTTTAATGTCATTATTAGGATTTTAACAATATTTATAAATTTCCTAAAAATGACGAAAAATACCAGTACTCAGCCACTACATTCTAGAACTCAGCCATTAACGAACCTAAAGTCAGCCAACAAAATTTGAAACTAATGATAAAAACAGATGTAATATCATGGAGCGTTTTTTATTTTGCTACATGACACTACAAATATAACAGATTACATTATAATTGTCTAACAAAAAAAACACATTATTTATTTCTCGGAAAAACAGGAACAAAATTGTATTGAGCGGACCCTTCGTAAAAATATAAGCAATCATGAAGCTAAAACATTTCAAATAGAACTAAAGTTGTCAGATCAAAGCTAAATTTCATGACCAGTATATCGCAATATCATTTGATTACTCCAGTTAAAAGTTAGAAAACGCCAAAAGAAAAAAAAACTCACAAAAATTTGAAATAAAATCGAATGTCTTCATAAAAATTCTACGAAGTTAGGAATATTTCTCATAGAACTAGAGTAGAAATATGTCACAGCCATCAGTTTATCACCATGTTTGAACACCTTTATTAAGTTAGAAAACGCAAATAAAGCATTTACTTCTCACAAATAATAATAATAATAATAATAATAATAATAATAATAATAATAATAATAATAATAATAATAATAAAATTGTAGTAGTTGTCTTTTCATAAAAATTCCAGGAAGTTGGAATTTTCTTTTTTGCTCTTTCTTTCTTTTTCTTTTCTTTTTTTGTTTGGCTTTAATTGCTTTCTTCCGTTCTAAGATCTTGGCTATCATTATATTTCTCCATTCATCTGACGATATGGCACTTGATAATTTATTTTGCTTCGTTGCCTCTTTGAAGTCTTCCAATTGGTTCTGGCCAAAATAAATTATTTTCAAAATTTGGTGAGACTTGTCTACTGTTATTTGAACTTTTTTCGGGAGCTTTATCTATGACTGTGTACGACTTCTCAATATTATCGTTGGCGCTTTGAACTTGAAGTAATGTACCATCTTTCAAAACACCGTACCATCTTCCATTACATTATGGACCAATATTTCAGTACAATCTGCTTGACAAGGAAATAGAGAAGGAATATGCGAGGAAATCAGTCAGCCGATACACTGCAATCTTTTTCCAAACGTCTTTTTACTAAGCTATTTTTAATGTATTTCGAGTAGTCTACAGTATTTGCATTGAAAGGACACAAGCCACATTTCCTAAAACCATTTCTAATTGAATGGGAGAGAAAAGAACGGTTTACTAATGTTGACAAAAGTGATGAGAAATGAGATTTTGTTACACATTTATGTTTTTGGGTTGGCTTTGCCAGTCATGAACTGTCTTCTTCCATTTTATCTTGAGGGGGTTGAAGACACTAACATCTGCTGGCTGAAGAATGTGTATTGTATTAGGTGGTAAGGAATATAGAATTATTCAGTTTTCGATGCAAATCACATTAAGTTCCATAGTTGGATGTGTGCGATGCCCTTCAGCAAATAAAATTATTGGTCTTTTAACGTTAATTCTTCCAGCCACTTGTTTATACCATTTACAATATACTTATAAAAAGTATCAATCCTCATCCAGGCCTGTTTCTGATCTTCCCCAAAACCAGACCTTTGGCATACTTTCTATGATGTCAGGCGATGGTTTAACATAAGGGAAAATAACCATTGGAAATACAGTTTCGCCGTTTGCCAGAGGAAATTAGAAGAACAGTGATTGTTTGTCAATTGCACGTCGGACTTCATAAACATTTTTCAAACCTTTCGATACGATAACTTTACCAGTTTCGAGACAAAGGCTAAAACTAGTTTCATCACCATTAAAGATTCGGGTGGAATCTTGCAGAATATCGGATGCGTTAATGCTTTGGAGGTACCTTGAGTTCTTTAAACCACTTCCGAATAAATTCTTCGGTGACTGTTGCTCTTGCCTTCGGGAACTCTGCAAACTAATTCTGGGTTCCTCGTAAGAACAATTTATACCATTTCTCTCCTAAATAGCTCTCTTTGAAAAGTTTCTTTCTATTGTCACTTTTTACAATATTGTATACTGTATTCAATATATCCATTTTATTTTGCCCAAATCCAACTTTGGCTATTTTAGTGTGTTGCGAGAAACATAGAATATTCTGCTAGCTTCACGTATAGTCATTCCACTTTCTACAGCCCTCAGTGCATTGTAGAGAGACTCTTCTAAGTACTGTTGAATTGACCACCGTTTTCATTTCTGAACTTCCATTTTTATTCCTTTTTCATTCATTTATATTTACTTCCATGAAATGAGTAAGTGGGAACCTGGCTTTTTGCAAATTTGGATATTGATATTTAAAATTGCAGTAAAATTACCAACAGGGCTGACTTTTGGCTTTCGAGGCACCAGTACTCGGCCTTTGCATTTTTACCGGGGCTGACTACTGGAAAAACAAAGATTTGTGAGTCATGCTGTATGTTATTAACAGAAGGGAAGTGAATACTTGGTCTGGGCATGTGATGGACGAAATTGCACACATATGCGATAATTCCAGTACTCAGCCCCGGGGGCTGACTATTAGAAAATCACTCATTTTTCAATTCCAGTACTCGGCCCCCCCTATACAAACGAAATGCTCAAAATCTACCAAAAATTTTTTTCTGTTTTCATTTCCTTAATATATACAAATTAAAAAATAAAAAGAATATTTATTATTTTTACATTAGATAACAAATACACACTTGCAACAAAAAGTCTCGTCTGTTATTTTTTACGTAGCAGATTCACGCATTACAACATAGTGTCTTCTTTGTCCACCTATTGCTGCGACACTAGGTGACATTTCGGTGTGACATGTGATCGGTTGTGTAGAGGATGAATGTCTAAAAGCTAAGCTTCATATTGATAAGGGTCAAAACGTAACGTTTTCTTATTTTTGTTTCGAAAATGCGTAAATGGCTGACTACTGGTGAGGGGCTGACTAGTGGCACATTCACCCTATTGGCAAACCTCTCTAAAGCGGACACTCTCTAGTACGGACACGGACAGTCTTTTTTGTCTTTTATAGGTATTATTTACCTCCGTATTACGGACACTTTCTCTGGAAACAAGTTGGAAAGTGCAGTAAAAATACATTTTTCATACGCAGTAAAAATACATTTTTCATACGTATGTCACCAAGGAAGAACATGTGGGTGTGACAACATTTTGCCTCCTCAACTGTCTGTTCAGCAACCCAGAGGAAGGGTCTCTGTTTCACAACACCCTTATATCCTTTGCTTGCATTCCACTCCCACCCAACCTGCTTCAGAAAAAAAAAAGTGATTGACAGTTGCCCACTGTTTGGAATGACACATCATTCTACTGTCCCGCTGGATCTCTAACCAAACAGGAAGACAAGTTTGGTATTTTTGACCACGGGTACGCATATTGTCTTTTAAAAAAAGTCATTGCTGGACTGCAATTAACTCACAAATTAAAGCAACACACCGAAACGTAGTAAGTAGAGATAAGTATAAAGTGCAGAGAACTATAACATCTTATTCCCATGTTGTGCCTCGAATTGGATGGCGCAAGATAATGCAGGTACAGTAACATTTTGGTAATATTCATAAATATGTGATTCATGCAAAAAAAATCTAATTGCATATTACCTTGTTTATTAATTTACGTAAGAAAATATTGAAACCTCTCTAAGGCGGACACCTCTCTATAGCGGACAATTTTTGATTCCCCACGGCTGTCCGCTTTAGAGAGGTTTCACTGTGTATATATATATATATATATATATATATATATATATATATATATATATATATATATATATATATATAGATAGATAGATAGATAGATAGATAGATGTAGATATATATTAGATAAATATACCCATTCTTCGCATGGGAGTCAAGGCCTGTGGAAGTATTACCCTCATTTCCGCGACCGCAAAAACTATGGATCTGAGACTAAATCGATCATTTTGGATTACTTTTACATGTCTCGGTATATCCTCCCCTCCCCGCTGATTCTCGGTCCGCATACAATGGTAGCTGAATTTGCAAGTGATCACTAATGAAAGTGTCACCATTCATCTCAGCGACCGCGAAAAGTATGGATTTGACACTAATATCGGTCATTTTGTATTACTTTTACACGTTACGGTATCCCCACTCCCCGCTGACTCCCGGCCCACATACAATGGTAGCTGAATTAGCAAGTGATCACTAATGAAAGTGTCACCATTCATCTCAGCGACTGCGAAAACTATGGATTTGACACTAATATCGGTCATTGTGGATTACTTTTACATGTTTCGGTATCCCCACCCCCCGCTGACTCCCGGCCCACATACAATGGTGGCTGAATTTGCAAGTGATCACTAATGAAAGTGTCACCATTCATCTCAGCAACCGCGAAAACTATGGATTTGACACTAATATCGGTCATTTTGTATTACTTTTACATGTTTCGGTATCCCCATCCCCCGCTGACTCCCGGCCCACATACAATGGTAGCTGAATTAGCAAGTGATCACTAATGAAAGTGTCACCATTCATCTCAGCGACCGCAAAAACTATGGATTTGACACTAATATCGGTCATTGTGGATTACTTTTACATCTCTCGGTATATCCTCCCCCCCCCGCTGATTCTCGGCCCGCATACAATGGTATCTGAATTTGCAAATATCGCTAATGGAAGTGTCACCATTGTTCTCAGCGATCACGAAAACTATGGATTTGACACTAATATTGGTCATTTTGTATTACTTTTACATGTTTCGGTATCCCCGCCCCCGCTTACTCCCGGCCCGCATACAATGGTAGCTGAATTTGCAAGTGATCACTAATGAAAGTGTCACCATTCATCTCAGCAACCGCGAAAGTATGGATTTGACACTAATATCGGTCATTTTGGATTACTTTTACTTGTCTCGGTTTTCTCCCCCTCCCCGCTGACTCCCGGCCCACATGCGATTGTAGCTGAATTTGCAAATCATCGCTAATGGAAGTGTCACCATTGATCTCAGAGACCGCGAAAACTATGGATTTGACACTAATATCGGTCATTGTGGATTACTTTTATATGTCTCGATATCTCAACTCCCCCTTCCCGTTGACCCCCGACCCGGTGCCGCATAGCATGAATTTGGAAGTTAATGCGATCGGAGTTTCACCATTGATTTCAGCGACCGCGAACACTATGAATTCAACACTCATATCTGTTATTTTCTACTACTTTTACATGTCCCGGTAAACAACCCCTGAGACCCCCCTGGTTCGAATTTTGACAAAATCGTTTAACTCTGGTCTGGAGCCTGGACCAAGGTATTCGTGACTAAAATTTGGTAACTCTCGGTCAATTTGTCTGGTTCCCAAGCCGGTTCCGGTAAAGGCCTCCCCATGAGACTCCCCTGGTTCGAAATTTGAAAACAACTTTTCGTCTTGATCTCGGGCCTAGGCCAAGGTACCCCTGACCAAAATTTGGTAACTCTCGGTCCACTCGTCTGGTCCCCAGGCCGCATACAGACAGACAAACTCACAAACAAACTGTTTATTTTATTTATATTAGACTAGATAGATTCTTGGAAATTATACCAGATTTTCATATTATCTTTCCGAACTAATTTTAAAGACCCGCTCCTACTTATCTTTATATGTATACAGTATATCTATATTTATATCTATATATGTATATAACAAACGCAGGAATTACCCCATAAATAACACTCCTGGAGGACCCCTTTCTCAAACACTTGTACAAACTTCAGTTTTCGTACCGGATGATTACCGAGACCTGGTGGAAAAAAAAAACTGCTTTTGGGTTCGAATTATAAAAAAATAGTTCTCCTCAGATTAGTATTCACTGATAATATTTTTATAAAATTTAAATTTGATGGGTAAATCAGTGGACTTTGAATACATCCACATCGTATCCACTGAGTTACGAAATTGAGTACCTCCAGACATGGGCGGCCGAAGAAAATTTTCTAGGGGAACATCTTCAATGTTTGCTATATTAGTCTGGCATTTAATGTTCATGGTTTGTTATATTACGTATACATTTTCGTGAGCCAGGGAGGTTCATTCTTATCAAACACGGAGATTATGAAGGAGCAGATCTACTGTACAAAATATAATAAAAACATCTCTTTCGGGTTTCTATTATCCCGCAGTCCAACCCCGAGACGGAAACATAAGAGATAGGTTTTTTGTTTTTAAACAAGATAACGTGTCTAGTGAATGCTTTACATTGTGAAGATTATATTAGTGAAAATTAAACGAATATAATTTTACAACTTAATATACATATTACTAAATGTTTAGCTCCCCGTTGCTATGTTGTTAGCGATGCGCCTTTCTCGAACGAGGTTTGATTCATGGTAGGAGCTCATGTGTTTCAAATCCGACATTAAACTGTACGTTCACGTCTTGTAGAGCTTTGCTCCTAAAAACGACGCTAAACTATAATCTAATTTAAATATTAAAAAATAATGACTTATCAATGTGACGTCAATTTGGCAGTCATCAAATCCATTTTATACTTTCACTTAATCCAGTGGATATTAATATAACAATTACGAGACACACGCGCATATAAATACTCAGAAACAAGCACATACACACGTATACATACACAAATATGAACACTTCAAATCTATTTACATGTGTTGAACTGCACTGCATCAAGTATCTTCTCATGTATCTGCATTTTCTGATTCATCCACAGATTTCTTATTTGTACACATCAATCATTTTAGCATTTTCGGGAAGGTTCAGGGTTCGTTCTTCATTTAAAGAGTTGGTTCTCTGTATTGGAAACAGAATGAGGGGAGGGTGGGGGAATTTATACTTTATGAATGGATAACATTTTAAGAAATATATACAAAACATGCCGCTTCCGATGCAGCACTAAAGCATTTCTTTTAGCGGTGAACTACTAGTGGTATACCCCCTCCCCTCTCAAGTTGTAAAGTGAGAAGGGACAGAAACATCCCAGACACTCAGGGTTCAGTTGACAATAATAAAACTATGGGTAAGTAAACATCTTGTGCAGAGTCACGTTTTGCTTATTTTTGAACATTTCTGTGAAATCAACAATACAACAGCGGAAATACTAACTGGTTTTATTACTCCAACCATCGCTTCAACAAGGGATAATTCCCAACGGTCAGTGTTCTCTTTCTCTTTTTCTGTCCTCGTTCTTATTCTCCACATCTTTAACGAAGTAGGGGGCGCCCAACCTCTCGACATTTGGACGTCTTTTCCTCTTGGTTTCGCCACTTGTTGAAGACAATCACCACAGCACTCTTCGAACACCTGACAACTCCTGCAGTTTCCGAAATTCTCGTGCCGAGTGTTTCTGAGCGAGTACTTTCTTCAAAATATTATTAAAAATTATAGAAAGATTTTCGAGACATTCGAGTCGAGTCGAGATTTTTACCAGCTGTCTCGACTCGACTCGAGTCTCGACTCGAAAATTCGAGTCGAGAAATACGTTTGTCTCGACTCGTCTCGAATTTTACAAAGAGTGTCTCGACTCGAATCTCGACTCGAGTCGAGTCGAGATTCGAGACATGTCTCGACTCGAGCGCATCCCTATCCGAGGCGTCCCCCTACTTTCTAAAAAAATTACAATGGGCAAAGATAGGCACGGGAGACGGTGTGACGTCATGCGTCCCCTTATCTTTTCCCATGAGATCTACTTTTACCACCGTTTGATAAGATAGTTGGGCAACTGAAACGACATTTGGGATATGTGATTGACTAACGTACACTTATTGGGAACAGCTGTAACGCAGTTTAAAAACCAATCAGCACAACAAGTTCCACACTGAACGTAGACTTAGAATTACTTAATTTTTTAAACGCACTTCTTAATTGTATAATCCACTACAGGCAGAGACGGTGTTAGCTTCGCGCAGGGCCAAAAATGACCCTGCGGGACCAGAACACTGGTAAAAATCGCCGAGCGCCGACATGCTACTTCTAAAGCCGATAAAACAATAAAAAAACTTCCCCAGGTGGCTGACTTTAATTTCTATGTGTGTGTGTGTGTGTGTGTGTATGGGGTGTGCTTTAGTATCTACTTCTTGGATGAAACATGCTCAGAACGCAGGGCACCTCTGAGCGCGGGGCCTGGGGCGGTTGCTACAAGGAAACGAAAGTGATACTTGAACAAGAAAATGTCCGTTTTAAAGAGAAGCCTGCTTTTTTGCTTCTTTAGTTTAAGGTTAATCTTGTCCAATCCTTGTGTGTTTTGTATTCCATTATCTTATACAGAATGATGTTCATAAATTAAATAGTTTTCTAACCGCTATTTAATATTAGGAGACTACAGAACAATAGCGAGTGAAAATATGTAATAGTATTAAGGGTAAAAGCGAGGGGCAACGTGGGGGACACCGTCCCTCGCTTCCAGAAGATATCCGTGGCGTTCCCCACTTCCTCAAAAATTACAATGGGCGTGGCATCATGCGTCCTCCTACCTTTTCAGATACACTTCTACCCCTCAACAGTATGAAACCTGAAAATTAGATTTCAACATCCTAACATCAATAAAGTTTATCTTCGAAACTTAAATGATCCAAGCTTTATCGTCAGTCCCCCACATTGCGGGTTCTGAGGGGCCCGTCAACTACACCACTGGTCCTTCTGGAAACTTTTCATTATTTATCGGTCTCCATTCCACATTGAATCTTACATTGAATGGGGATTTTTTTTTTGTTTTTGTTTTTTTTACAAACGACTATCCGGTTTTTGTAATACCAGGGGTTAAACGCATTTCCTTGTCATTATTTCCAGGTCTAACCTGTTTGAGTAACTCAAAGATTAATATCACTCTGATGCCATTTCAAAGCCCATGTGTTTTGACTTTGTAGGCTGAGGAGGAGAATCAACATGATTGCCTTTGTAGCTACCTCGGCTACATCGGCCTTAGTTGCCCAATGTAGGGCATGTTTGAAACAGCTTTCAATGGAAAGAAAGTAAATTTTTAACAAGCGTGGTCTAATGTTACCCTACCAATGAAAACAAATGGTGAACATATGATATTAATAATAACATGGATCTGGGAGAATTTTGAAATATATAAAATAAATATTCTTAAAGCTTTTAAATCAAATGTACCATGTTATTATATTGGGAAATTCGATGGCTTGCCAGGTGTTAGGCACAGTCTGAAGGTCATAAATATAGGTAATTCCCAGAAATATGCATAATTAAATAAACGCCAAATTTTGGGTTGCGTTGATGAAAGCCCGTACTCAATGTTCAATCTGTACTTTTACGAAATGCATCCTGGTGTCTCTTTCGTTTAGGAACTGGAAACATTGATGAATCTGAACAGAACAGCTGGAGGAGCACGCTTTATGCGTTGGCGTGTTACATGTTAAGGTAATCTATTTTGTAGGTAATTTGATATGAAGAGGATGTTTTTGAAATTATTACTCTATTGCAATAAATAACAAATATTGACAATAATCGAGCCACAGGGTGGATAATTTAAGGTGAAATTGAAACACTGAAGAAAAATGGTCAATTTTCATTATTACACGCTGTTTAACGTAACATACTTCATAATTAAGAGGATTAGCATGTAAATAATTCAATTTTAAACTCAGCTAACTTCAAAAGTTTGTTAGAAAATCTAGGGTAAGATTGAAATAATAAAGGAAGTTACGTACCATCACATTTTATGCAAAGCATACTTATATTGATAAAATGTTAAGTTCTCTTAGCAGGAAATGAACTCTTACTGTCATAGATGAGGGAATGAGTTGCATTAATGGGCGTAGATTAATTTTCGGGGGAATTTATTACAAAGCACAACCGAACTTGTGAGCTAGGGAGGCACTGAAAAGCATGTATACTATCTAACCAAGTCAGAGTAGCAGCGCAGAAGGTTAGTAATGGGTGCTTCCGTAGGGAGTAGGCGCGTCAGCGATGGTGGGTATGTGCTTAATCTAGATATCACAATGAAACTGACTTAAGTTTCATCAGAATTTTCGCAAGTCCTTTCATTTTTCCTCCGCACTCTTTCACTGCAATTTTCTTTATCATATTTTACGTCTTATTTTACTGCAGTACGATGTTAAGCCGTCAACTGATTGATTTCTCTTTGTTAATGTTATGTTTGACATATTTCTAACGTATGTTCTTCGCATTACATCATGGTTGAGTAATCACATCCTTGCAAAATTTTAATTACGTTCTTTACCATAAAACTTAGAATATGAGGAATTGAAAATTGGGAATTTCTTGAAATCCTTATGTTTTAACCTTTCCTACGTCAGGTGATTCAGCTCGCTTTTTTAATGTTCCGTGATATTTGAACACATCAGTCAGTTCCACCATACGGTGTTCGAAGTGGAAAAAAAGCAGAGATGGTATGATTTATTACAATTTTGACTCGACCGGCTATCTATTTGGTCTAGGAATTAATTCGTGCGGTTGGTACGCACACATTGAAGCTGTAGTACAAACACAAAATACATAAATACCTTAAGAAAAATATTGTCCATCGCTAGCCACCACTTTCGCCCATCTGTCAGGCAATGTACGGATTCCGTGGCGAAAGAAGTCCTCATCCTTGGAAGCGATCCAGTCAGAGACCCATGTTTCGATATCTTCTGAAGAAGTAAACCGCTGTCCAATCAAATCGTTGTTCATGCAATCGAACAAGTAGTAGTCCGAAGGAGCAACGTCTGGTGAATACGGCGGGTGGGGTAAAACTTCCCATCCGACATTTTCTAAATAGGTTTTGACCGGTTTTGCGACATGTGGGCGAGCGTTATCATGTTGAACAATAAGTTTATCATGTCTGTTCTCCCATTCTGGTCGTATTCTGGCCAGAGCTTGCTTCAAACGCATTAATTGTCGTCGATAACGTTCTCCATTCATAGTTTCACCCGGTTGCAGCAGCTCATAGTACACCACACCTTTCATATCCCACCATATGCACAGCATAACCTTTGCACAGTGAATATCTCGTTTTGGTTGTGATGGACCTGGTTCACCTGGTTTCACCCAGGCCTTTTTTCGTTTAGGGTTCTCGTAATGGATCCACTTCTCATCACCCGTAATAATTCGATGCAGAAACCCCTTTCTGCTCTGTCGTTGAAGCAGCAATTCGCAAATGGTTTTTCGTCTTTCAACGTCTCTGTCTTTCAATTCATGTGGAACCCAATGTGACATCTTTTGAATCATTCCCATGGCTTTCAAGCGTTTGGAGACTGTTGTTTCATCAACGCCTAATGCTGCTGCAAGTTGTTCCTGCGTTTGACACGAATCCTGCTCGAGCAATGCTGTCAATTCTTCGTCTTGAAATTTTTTTGGCTGTTCAGCTCGCTCTTGGTTTGCCAAGCCGAAATCACCACTTCTAAACCGTGCAAACCACTTCTGACACGTTCGCTCAGCTAGAGCATGGTCACCATACACTTCCACCAAAATACGATGACTTTCAGTCGCACTTTTCTGCATGTTAAAGTAATGCAGCAGGACACCCCGCAAAAACACTTTATCAGGCACAAATTGCGCCATGTTCACTTAACTACAAACTGGTGTTGTTGACGCTTTAATCCACTGCCCTATACTACGAACGATACGCGATGACAGGGGTTTGCAACACATGTGTGGATACACGGAACTGTGGGACGCTCCGTTCGTTGCGCCATCTCTTGTCCACCCGCACGAATTAATTCCTAGACCAAATAAATGTTGAAATGCAGTGAGGGTATGTTGGCTAAAAGATTGCATTTCCATTTACATAATAACTGAAAACTATTGGAGAGCTTCTTTGTAGAAACGGGGAGGGGGAATATGGAGAGATTTTGATCCCCTGCCAACAACTTTCCGAAACAAATAAAACATCTTCCTCTTATGATGTATTATAGGGAATTATACATGAAAATGCTCAAAAACTGATTGACGATCTTACCAATTTCCTGTGGAAAAACTCCAGGTCCCTCACTCGACAGTGGGGTATTCCAAACCCCCGGAAGGTCCGTCCCCACAGTAAACAACCCCTAAATTCGTCCATACTCAAAACATGGCATTTATATACATTAAGGTAAAAAGACACACACACATACATAATAAAGAAATAATTCAATCAACACATAAAAATATAAACTAGGTGAGCTTCTTTGAAGACGCCTCATTTTAAAAGCAAAAGGTAGGAAAAGATAAGAAAAATGTCGACGTGTTGTCAAGCTCGAAATTATTTCTGCGTAAGAAATGAAATCATCTTACGTGCAGAGCTATTCGTCAACTACTGTGTATAAAATGGATTTATTAAAGATATTTAGTTTCTACTTTTCAGTGACGGTATGTTTTAATCATTGCAAAACCAGAGATGGTATGCCTTCAACTGTGAAAAACCATACCACCGCATACCGTCTCAATTCGACCACTGCCACCATCTTAACACTGTTCTCGAACACTATCATCACTTACTAGTACGTTACTTAAAACACCTGACTGGAACGAGTTAGACACCCTTTAGACATCTTTGAGATGGGTTAACTGCTGTATCGCCTAACCACTTTTAGAAAATTTACCAGATGAATTGGATAATTTATTTTGCAGTTCACCAATACCGGCTTCTTGTGCCGCAACTGACGAGGAAGAGTGAGTGAAAGTCAGTTGAGAAATATAGTTGAAGTTAACATAATACTACTTGTTAGTTGTTTTTATGATGTAAGCGGCCCAATATATAGAGGCAGAAAGGTACACTGGTGCGTAAATGATGAGATCGTCACATATCGTGTTTGAGTTTTATCAAATTGTACAAAAATTAGGAGTGTTAAGTGTTAAAATTGTATGAAAGACAGGGTCTACTAAACAGGCGAACAGTTAGTCGTAAGTGTAGAAACTAATTGAAACTGCAGAAAAGAACATCTAACCAAAAATAATTTAGTACATTTTGGTAGCTACTTTTTTTGAATGACATTTAGTATCTCCCCCAAAGCTGTGCAACACATAAGCCATGCATTTTATGACTTATAAAGTATTTTTTTACACTATCCTTGTTTATCCACTTATACCCACCACCGCTGACGCATCTGCTCCCTACGGACGCACTCCCTCGCTTCCGCTCGGATCCTGTTGCGATCTACCCTGACTCGGTTAGATAACATTCATGGTTTGGGTACAAAACCTCGCGGCAACAACATCGCGGACCAAAACCTCGCGGCTCAAATTCTCACCGGGCCGAAACCTCGCCTGTCCAAAATCTCTCCCGCCAAAACCTCGCAGTCCTGATCTCTGGACACAGAATCTCGCCTGGTCTAAACTAGGCGGGACATAATCTCGCCTGGGAAAAAATGTCGTCAGTATAAAACGTCGTCACGACGATTTCTTCGATGTAGAATCTCTATATATTGTTATATGTATATATTTTGTAATAACACATATTTGCAGTGCAGACTTTCTATTAGATATTTTCACGTTTTATGCATACTACAGGTAAGATTCATATATATTCGGACTTCTCATATGTATCTCTTCCGAAATCATAATTCGTGTTTCTCCCGCAAATTTAATAAAATCATGCCCTCATAAATGAGAATATCATCAAAATATATTTATCTAAGAGCTCAATTTTGACTAGAACACGCATGTCTAAACATCACTAACATTACACATTGCATAATTAAGAGGATTAATATGTAAAAAATGTAATTTTGAACACCACTAACTTCAGAAATTATTTTACTAATTATCTACCTCTTTACCGTTTCCCGAAAGATTGGAACCGGGTTTTATGGTACCCGTAAACCGTTTGGTATGGGTAAAACTGAGGGGTTCACCACGAAAGTGGTTATGATATTATTTCCGGAAAATTTGTCATCTTACGCTTTTGAGAGTTTGTGATAGGCAGAATAATAGGAAGCATATATGTTACGAAATCATATATGTAAATTAATTATTATTGCAATCTTATAAATAATTATTGAATTTTAAATGATTATTAAATAACATTATTTAAATAAACAGTCGCAAGACTCAAGCAACCTTGCTTTTACCGACCTACAGTTACATTATGATTTTTTTTCTCGACTATTGTTCATGCTAACAACCCCCCCTTCTTTTTTTTATTCTTTTCTCTCCCAAGTGACCGTGTTTGTGCACAATGCAGGAGGTAAATGTAAAGAAAGAAATAGTTAACTTTACAATGCCCGCTCCAGCTGGTATACTCATTCAATAATAAGAAATTACACCCTATTAATTGTATGAAAATTTGTCAAAATTTACCTAACCTTAAGCGAACTCGTCCCTAACACTATTCTTCTTATCCCTGTCTTACTCTACTATATTCTTTTAAAGCGGTTCTACTTATCGATGCGCAGCTGGAGCATGTATTGTATAGTTTACCCAATAATAATAATAATAATTAGGGAAATTTTTATTTATTTTTTTTCCTTTTTACTTCCCTCCTTTAGACATACTTGCAGTAATGTGTACGTCGTCGGAAAGCTCACTTCTTTACCTTTTGAGTAATATACAGTATAATTTAATTATATGGAGTACCAGTTCTTTACATTGTGTGGTCTAAATGTGTTTTAACTATTATTTTTCAGTTCTGTTCACATAACTATCTGATAATTATGGTATTTGAAATTTGAGTTCCTTCGACAGAAGAAAATATGACAACCGAACCAAAGAGAAACTTTCTAAAAAGCAGTCTGGAAAATGCTTCTTTTAATATTGTATGCCAGGTGAGTGTTACTTCAGTTCATATCTTGCATAGTGATCTGCTAATCTATTGAAGACAAAGACATTTACAATGTAGAAAACAAAATAAGTACAAACAATGTTATAGAATAAGATTGAAGGCTATTTTTTTTCTTATTTTAACTTGCGAATAGAGTTTGGTTAGTTGAAAAAAAAAAGTCTGTGCTTGTAACTACAGGGTAGTTGCACAATATATATAACTAGATAAGGTGATTTTTTTTTTACAGTATAATTATGTAAGAAGTATTACACAAGATAAGCTGAAAATAATCAATTTTGTCTTCAATATTCTCTACAGGTGCAAATTTAGTGACTTTCAAAGTAAATAATAGAGTAAGGCCGCGCTAAGAAGAACTCTGACAACTCTCACGTGCGATCAAGCGCGGTTGCCACGTTTATCTTCTGTAACAATACAATATAACAAGGGGCACATTTTGTGGGAAAAGAATCACCTATGTATTACTACAAAAATATTATTTAACATTTTGCCTGACGAAATATTAGTCAAAAGAAACAAACAAATTAGTTTGCTTTAGGATAGTTTACAAAATCGCAAAGAAAACAACTGTTACTTCTAAACACATAGGGCCTTATGCAGAATCGTTTTGACGTATGATTAGCGTCATACTAAATGCCTGACTACTGCATGGAAACATATGTTAGTCGAACTCTTTAGTATGACATCGAGCTTCTTCGTGGCTAAGCGGTTAGCGTACGCCTTTGACATGGGAGAACCCGGTTCGATTCCCGGCGGGAGCTCAGTGGTTCGGATTCCACGTTAATCAGTAGGTCCACGTCTCATATAGCCTCGCTGCTGAAAGAGACGTTATACTCAAAATCAACTCAACTCTTTAGTATGACACTAAACACGCGTCAGAAAGACTCTGCGTAAGACCCATAATGTTATATCTTTAAAAAAAAGAAAAAAAAATGAAAACTACCTACGTTAGAGAATGGCTTTCAATTGTAGACAATTTAATCCCGTTTGCTGTAGAAATCCTACTCTTTTTTCCTATGGTAGATAAAGTTTCCGTCGGTTCAGCGAGGTCTTTCGGGCACTTCTCTCTTGTGATTCCTTTCAGAGTTGTAGGGCTAATGTATAAAGCTGAATCTACTCTTTCAATCACTTTATTCAATGGCAATAAAGGACCGTCCATTAAGTTCTTTTTCCAAATATTCCCTAAGATTAAACACAAATTCCCGTGCCTGACTTGTCAAGGGCACCCCCTTTCCGCAGTTCTTACTCACTTCAGACATTGTATTCATAAACACAAACACACACACATACACATACTAAATTTATATTTTAGGTCCAAGTGAATAATACGATTACAACCTGTGTTACACTGATGACTGAAAATAACAACAATTACACCACAATATTCACACCAATGCACTGAGATGATAGCACAAAAAAATCAAAACAACCTGACAACACAAAAACTTTAACAGTAATGAGTAGGTATAAATGCGACAACACTGTTCTGTTACCATGGAAACGACCTAGTGTTTCTAAATGTCTTTTTGTGGGTCTAAACCTATCCTTCCCTTGAGATATTGGTGAAAAAATGTCTTCTACGAAAAGACAAACATAGCTGGATCATGTCCGTTACTTTCCAACTACTCAATTTCTAAATCAGTCCTTTTGAAAATCTCATTATAACGGTCTCTGTAATATATAGACTATGTACATTTTTTTCGATGTCAACAAATTTCCTACAAAGACCATTAGAAATTCTACTAATTTCAGCCTGACATTCCAAATCACGGTTCATTCATTGCCCTTGAACTTTAGAAGAGCCGTACAGACTCGCTACCCTCTTCGCTTTCAGTTCCACGAAAACCAGTCCCTGCGGCGACAGGGAGGTGGACCGGTTGTTGTTCCATGTAACCCTAATTCTATTTACATAGCAAACTTGTCAAAAGGACAGAGTTGTGTCAATAAGTGGAAAAAGAATTAAAAAATCATTATTATGGCAATAACGTTAGGCGTAGTGGAACTACGTTGTGCTGGAATGTTGAGAAGTAAAGTGAAATACAATTATCTTTTAAATATCTAGTTTGTAAATATTTCAACTTATAATCTGATTCAATCAGTGATAAAGTAACTCGATTCCTTCATCGTTCTGTCAAGTGGTCGCTTTGATTCTTCTTGGTATGACAGTTCGCAACATTGTCGTCAACTTACACGATGTTAGATCTCTCAGAGCTCAGGTTACGATGGCCTTAGAATAATAATATACAACACGATATACAAAACACAATAATGCACAACACGATTGGACTGGAATCAAATCAGCCTCTCCATCTTACTATCTTAGTATGCTAACCATTACACTTGCGTTCTCCTCCTGACGAACCACATATTCTAACTAAAGCTTGAAGTTTTTGTAAACTCAATGTAAATGCACTGTGACGTAAATACATTTGTTTGTGTTGTGCACATAGTACAATAGCAAATACCCTATTCAATTCAATAAATACGTTAAATAATAATAAGTGTGTTTTCCTCTTATTAATGCAGATTAAGTAAGTACAGAGTGATCAGAAAATTTCATGCTGTTCTAAAACAGTGATAAACAAAGAGCAATACAGTGGGCGGTACATACCTTTAGGTCCCCGTCAGCATCCAACACATTTTGCCAACGTTCCTGCAACTGCACAATACGCTGGTAATAACGCTCGGCGGTCGTGGATGCAAAGAAGTCTTTGCGTGCGTTCCGCAGGTTTTCCCCATTTGCGAAGGATCTCTCACGGAGGTGGTTGTCGAGAGAATGAAACATCTGCTGGCGCAAGGGAAGGTGAATATGGTGCATGGCACACACTCTCCCAGCCAAGTTGCTGAGGGGTTTCCTGGGTCCTCTTTGCCACATGTGGCTTGGTATTGTCGTCCAGGAACAGCACACTCTTGCTACTCATCACTCCTGGCTCTTTCTGACGCAATGCACGGTGCACCTTTTGCAACTGCTGAAAGTCGAGATCAGCATTGATGGTCTCACCAGGTGGAAGGAGCTCTTAATGCACCATTTGCCGACAGTTCCATCATCAGAGAGAATAAATTCGTAGGTGAAGGGTGGTGTGAGGAACAAAGTCATGTGGCAACAACCAATGTCTAGTACGCTTGGAGGTATCATAGAGGACTTACTTGTCATCACCCTGAGCAAGCGATCAAAGATGGGTATGTTCAGGTGCCGAGTGAGCAAAGACAAGCAGGTTGTCACTTTCTATTCCTTGTTGGCTGCCGACAATGTGGGGTACCCATTTGCCACTTGTATAACTTTTCTATTCCATGCAAGTGCAGTCTGACTGTTTCAGCGGAAACATGGAACTTTTCCTCAAGTTCATCACACTGTCCTCCTCCTATATCGGCCAACGTGGGGGATGAAGGGGTAAATACCCCTCTAAAGAGCGAACATAAGGCAATATGACACATTTTAGCAAGGCCATAACTAGCAACACACAATGCAGATTTGCTTGAACCTCCTGCAGTGAAAAATGAATCAAAAGTAGGGTACACATGTTTTTTATACGGCCAACGTGGGGGATGAAGGGGTAACCACCCCCGCAAAGTGCGAACATACGCAACACTGATTGTTAAGTGTTGTTAAGAAGACCATAACTAGTCACGCCGTTAGAGATACGCATTGGCTAGTGTTGAAAAACAGCTGTAAGTTTGGTAATTTACGTAAAAAAATTTTGAGCACCCCCTCACGACCACCCTTAAATGTACACAACCACGTTTTTGAGGTCGTAAGTGAAGCGAGATTATACTGTTGACTTGCCTGGAGAGCCTAATGTAATAAACTGTAATTATTTGTGATGCTTGTACAGCGGTGGACACTTCTAAATGGTACACCTTAGCCGTAAATCTCCATATGCCTGTACCATTTAGAAGTGTCCACCGCTGTACAATCTGCGTGCGATCTTAATCTATAATTCCAATTATATTGTATTATACGTTGTTGGATTTCATTTACTAGCCAGTTCAATTTCTTAGTACGTACTTTGCGTGGAATTAACTAAAACATTCGTTTAAACACCAGTTAACGGTGCTTACATTAAGAATCATCGTCCCCAGCTCTCGGTGAAGATTGATGAAGGCATGGTACGAGAGTAGTTTTGTCGTGGCAAGCTGGGAACGAGAGACATGAGGAGAGATATAAGAAAGAAAAGGAGGATAAATACTCCATACTGTTTAGAATGTAAGTTTTATTTCAATCATTTACGTGTAGAAAACAATAAGTAACAATAAAATTATCTCAGTTTATAGTACAACGGGTTCGATTCCCGGCGGGAGCTCATGTGGTTCGGATTCCACGTTAATCAGTAGGTCCACGTCTCACATAGCCTCGCTGCTGAAAGGGACGCTAAACTGAAATTCAATTCAACTCAGTTTATAGTACAAGACCAGCTACAATCGATGAGTTGAAAGCAGCCATTGGAAACGAATGTACCCAAATACCAATTTACAATGATTAGGAACGTTTTAGATTCCATCCGTCAGCGTTATAGGCTGTGTCTGGCTACAATGGCCAATAATTTGAACACTTTCGATAAATGGCTGGTTTCTGCACTTGTTCACATTACATTTGAATTTTGATACTTTATACATTTACCTACAGTTTTAACTAAATTAAAACAATTAAGGTAGTAAAAAAAAAATGAACTACAGGTTGAGTTTGATTCCCAACTAAGTTCTGCTGTTTTTAACTCTTTTAATTCGCACTCGTAGAGGATATGGTATGAAGAAAATTGGTTAAATTTGTCCATTGTTTCATATAATAAAAAATGAAACTACTTTGTAACTGTATAGTAATAATTGTTATAATAAATATATTTAATATCAAAATAGACACAAGTTTAGCCGTTGTACGTTCTCGCCGTTGTATGTTGCTTTGGAAAATTACTACACTATGACATTGTGTTTGTTACAATGCTATAGTCATAAGGTGTACTTGTTGGTTTGAATTTCAATTATTTGACTAATAGCTTGGTTCGTATCAGTTAAACGTCTCTTTTGAGAAGTTGAGGATATACGAGACAAGATCTATAGTTTAAAATAAGATCAGTACCACTGGTGGGTTTTATATTCAAGGTAATACCTGCACGGAACAAAATCCGGAATAATAAAATGGCGCGGTTGCAATACTCTACAAAGTAGCACAAGAACTCTTACCTAATGATGCGTATATTTGCATTAACTGTTTTTGTATTTGCTTTCTTCCAGATTGCGTTTCGAGTGTTGACATTCCTATTAAATGCATTTGTGTTACGATATGTGACCAAAGATGTTCTCGGTGTGATGAATGTTCGACTACTACTTCTAGAATCGACTATTCTGTTTCTAAGTAGAGAGGCTTTCCGTAGAGCATGCTTAAGTAAAACAACAGAACATTACTGGCCGCAAATTATAAATCTTGTGTGGTTGACGTAAGTTGCATTCATTTCTAGTAGTTTTAGTATTTTTGCTTTTGCTTTTTCTATTTTGTAAAGTTCTGCTTAAGTAGAGCAAATTATACTGGGGAATCGTTTTCCCTCACTATTAAGTTTTATTATAAAATTCTTTTTATAAACAGTGTGTTAAAAAATCACTGATGTAAAATCCTCTAATAACTGGGTAAAATATGGTTTATCAAGGCCTGAGCAGCCTAGACAAAGATCTCTACCGAGTTTCGAGCAAACTGAGTGGAGTGGATTTCGAACAAGCAGAGAAAGGTTAGAAAGCTACAAAGCTCCAGGCAAGCTGGGTGGCTGAGGTTAGGAGTTTCTAGCAAACAAAGTGAGCAGTATAGGAGGCCTAGAGCTCCGAGCAAGCTGAGAGTAGATTTGGCCAGCTAAAGGCTGATACCAGATATGGAAGTCGTCCTTATTTTATAGCTGGTGGTTCTTCTTCGTCACATGATTAATGGTGTCACTGGTGTTCCTGTCATCCGCCACTGTTCGTAGTATGAAACACATGGTGTTGTTTTTATAAATACAAACATGTGTTGGATTTTAAACAGAGTCATGTGCAGGATATTGCAATATTGAACACAGTAATCTAAGGTGGGAGAAATGGCATCTTTCCTTCAACACCAGAAAAAGTACAATAAGATTTCAGTATTACTAAAGAATAACTGTTCAATGGAAATTCTTCTGCAGAAATTCTTCTATGAAAAAGTATGTTAACTCTCTGTAAAAATACATATTTTTTAATATAATGGCCTGTAAATACAATTTTCATTATAGTGTAAATAATAATTTTTGCAGCTGAAGTTTAAAACTTAGAAATATCCTTAAATACAAGGAAGAAGACAGTTTGACAAGGATGTGAATAGAAACTTGATGTTTCCAGTGTAAAGAAAGAGAAATATTAGTTTACAAATTAAATAAATCAACGCAAGTTCTATTAAAACTTTTATTCTCTATCATGATTCATTTGTATGTATCATGTGTCTTCTTAAGCTTTCAAATTAAAGATGTACGTTTTATTTAAGTGAATATATAGAGTGATATTGCCTCCTAGAGTGATATTGTCTCCTATTCCATCCAGACCTACTTTTTTGTGCATTGGAATGACCTTTTCGTCACTGAACCCATACGAGACGTAAACCTACATCTTAACGTAGTATTGGAATCATATGCGCTCGTGAGAATCGAACCTGTACCTTGCATACGAAATTCAAGAATGTCATCACGAAAAATTTTCACAACCAAATTTTTCCGCACATGTTATTTTATACGATTAAGCGTAGAAATTAAGTAGAGGAATATTTGTTGATCTATTTAACGTACTTTTATTCTTTCATTTTCTTTGAGATTTGTATTCTTTGTGAAAACATTATTAACTTTCCTTATTTCGCAGGATTCCAACATGTTTTGTGTGCTCAGTGATGTTTGGCTTTGTGTGGCTGAATATTTTGGATCAGCCAGATCTCTCCGTAACTGCGCATTATAAATTAGGAGTGTGGTCGATTGCTATAAGCTGCATGGTAGAAATGCTCTCTGAACCTCTGTACTTAGTTGCACAAGCGTTTTTATTCGTTAGGTTAAAGGTGAGTATTACGTTTTTCAAATATGACAGGAGGGACGCGTCTCGCAGAATAATTTAGAGAATAAGAACGAAAGAAAACATGAAATCTGCTCTAGCGCGCAGATTATTATAGAAGTAATATGTACTAATTTTGCCAGTGAATTCCGTTAAAGCATTTGTCTTCGGTAACACACTGTAGACTTTTCCTAGTTAATAAAGGGCATAAAGAAGGGAAATGTAGATTGATAAATTTAAGGATTTTTTTAACATCAGTAAAATAAACAGGTTATTCAGTTACCCTATGGAAGTGTTAAGCAGCATACAACGGATATATTAATGCTATACTTTTTTTGCTTACTTTATGAAGTAGAGGAATTGTGCGGTTTAATGGGACAGCACTCATCTCTGATGCTAGGGTCTCTGATCCTTCAATTCGTTTCGTTTACAAACAAGAAAAAGGTAATAAGCCGTATCAATGTAAGCGTATTAACCCACTAA
This sequence comes from Thermobia domestica, assembly GCF_964235325.1. NCBI lineage: Eukaryota > Metazoa > Arthropoda > Insecta > Zygentoma > Lepismatidae > Thermobia > Thermobia domestica. Next base: position 61,398,885 of record NC_137469.1, read on the forward strand.
TTGTTACATGTGTGGTGCGTCAAGTGTTTCCTTACTATAAATTTCGCAAACCTCAACTGTTTGGTTTTTAATGTAACCTGCTGGATTATTTCTTGAACCGGTTCTTAATTCATTTCTTCTTTTTCTTGTGTTCGGTAAAAAGAATAACTTAAGCAGTTAAGGTCGAAATTTAGCAGATAGTATATGACTTTCTTTTCTAAGAAAAACTGTACACAGAAGCTTCATCTTGCGTGTTTAAATAGTGTTTCTGTATCCATTAACATTGAACTGCATGGATGTTAAGTGAAGTGTGCTGAATCGAATGCTCTGGAATTTTCGGTGCAGTAGGTAAAGATTTTATTGTTTGCTGTAATTTATGATGTAGTTCATTTAAACCTTTATCAAGGTTTAATTTTGTGTTTTGGTTCTAATGAAGAAAGATTCGCCCTTTTATATAGGTACATTCGATTATAAAAGAATCATTGGCGAAATCCGTACTTGTTTTTGCAGACGAGAACAAAGTTTTGTCCAGTTTAAGGTCAAGTTAATAGCGAGTTATTATGTTTATATTTAATGTAATAAGCACGATTTCGGCAGTTATCAGGAACTATAATTGATGGCTTTTCTATTAATTTTGACATATTCGATTGTATTACGACACGGGTTATTTTTAAGCGGTGAAATGTTTAACTCAGACGACTTCTCACGTAGGGAGGTGTTCTAAAATCTGGAAGGAAAATAGGTATTAGTAAAGAAACAATTGTGGAATGTGACTGATGGAATTAAATAAAATCATTAGTCAAGTTTGCATTCCGACTCTTCGAATAATGTAAACATATTTATTATAATTGTTTTTATAGTACTCGCGCCGAGTCGTGAAGCTTGGGCTCTAAACCAATCACAGAAATATTTTGCTTGAGTTCTGATACATCGGAAAACTTCGGTACAATTCGTGGAGCCGCTTCCCGAGCGCATACTTGGGAAAACGTCAAACAGCTGAAATTCACAAACAATGTTGCCAAACTGAAGAGAGAGTAAATGAGTATTTAAAAAAAGTTACCAAGAATAACACTGCACAACAATAACCACTGTAACAATTATTCTAAAACGGTAGCAATAACACAAATAGTAACAACGAAAATATAACCAACAACAACAACAACAACAACAACAACAACAACTACAACTACTACTACTACTACTACTACTACTACTACTAATAATAATAATAATAATAATATAAACGGAACTTGGCGCAAATCCGACTCGGGAGATATTTTCCGTGTAGTGCGAGAGACGACACTGACACAATTTGATGGGTGGGGGTTGACGCCCACCCTCGCATTCTATTGGGTGGTGAAATCGGTAGATCTAGGTCAAGCTTCACGACGCGGCGCGAATACTGTAGTGGCGTAAGAAGACTATAAGCTTATAAACATTCCTCATGCCTTATAAACCTAGTAATGCGTGTGGATGTACTTCTATGTGATCGAATTTCTTTTCTTAAGAAGAGTTCATTACGCAATTGAAATAAAGCTTTTTTATTATAAAAGTATGATTAATATATCTGAAGAAAATGTAAATTTTGTTTTTTTTTTTCTGTAAGAAATTGTTTTATAGAAATTAAATTATTTGAGTCACTGATAATATCAAAGTATCACGTAAGACATGATGTAGACAATAGGCAATGGAGAGGATGGACTTCCTCTGTGAACGGTGCTAGATAGTATCTGATCTTATGTGATGATTTGAATAATACCTTATTTTTCTAAACATAACAACACAAGAGTTCATTGCCGTTTTCTTTCTTTCAGGTTGTAATTGATACAATATATATTACTGTCCGGTCAATTATATTCACTTCCTTGGTAGTTTGGAGTCCTGAAAGTGCAGTCGTTGCTTTCTCAGTAGCACAAGTATTTTCAGCGTTTGTAGCAAGTGCGTGTTATTATTTGTATTTTCATAATTACATTTCCAAACGAGAAGAACAACAAAAACTGGTGAAAAAGGACCAACCCGCAACTCCAGATAGTCCTGTGTATGATGATTTTCCTTTTACTTCATTATTGGATTTTCTTCCTCGAAAGCTGGATGACAGGGTATGTTGCAGATTGTATTACTTATTTCTTCTATGAGTGTCGTCATCGTATGATGAAGAAAACTTACAATCTACTTATGTTTAACTGATAAATTTCTTGAGCCTTGAGTATGATTACCGGAATAACCTACAAAAGAAAGAAAAATACATTTTTGTTTGGATTGTAAGCTTTACAGCGCTTAAGCACTTCACGATCATTTCCTCTTGTTTCAAATGTGCTACTATCTCTGCCGGTAGGCGGGAGAACTCAGTGACGAAAATAAGTGTTCTTTCAAATTGTTTTTCTGATAGTGTCTGAGAAAATATAAGCTGTTTTTTTTTTTTTTTTTTAACAAGAAATAATTTTATAGAAATTTAATTATTTTTTTGAGTCACTAGTGAGAGTGACATCAAAATATCACGTAAGATATGATGTAGACAATTGGCAGTGGAGAGAATGAACTTCCTCTGTGAACGGTGCTAGATAGTATCTGATCTTATGTGATGATTTGAATGAGACCTTATTTTCTGAATTTAATAATACAAGAATTCATTATGAGACCTTATTTTCTGAATTTAATAATACAGGAATTCATTACCGCTTTTCACGGGAGCATAATGTTACAGTTTTTAACTATAGTCCATACTTTCCTGCTCCAACCTTCATTCTCTGATGCGAATTTTCTTGGAAGATGATTCATACGGACTTTCATTTCACTAACAATTTCGAAATAATTTATGTGCCTTTATCATTATCTTTGTTGGGCTAAAAGGCATGCTTGTATGTAAAGATTCGGGTTAAGATAGTATTTTAGACTTCTTTAGCATTCATCACGTTAAATTGTATAAAATTCTGTGAACACAAGAATTAGTCGGATAATAGGATTAACCAAATGAAATAAGACTTAAAAATGATAATAATATCAGTATATCTTTATATTGCATCTAAAGTTATAATTTAGAAAAGTTGGGTCGTAGAGAAGGCCCATAATGTAAGAATGGTTTGTGTGTAGAACAGCAACATAGATTCACGTAGATAGTTTCTTTGAAAATAATGTTGTAGACATGAGAAACAAAATATGGTAGCACTTTCTCACGTTCGTTGTCAATTACAATTTTCTGCTTTTCGCATGATGTGTTGCATTTAATACAAATATATATATTTCAAATAATTCTTGACTTACTATTATATTAACCTGCACATAGTACATTATCTTGCCTTGATGTCCTGATAAATGCCAGTACGCGCCAAAGGCGCTGTGGAGGGGACCCGGGTTCGATTATCGATGGGAACTCATTTGGTACGGATCTCATGTTATCAGACTGCTCATGATATTTTCTTCTGTTTTATAGCTTAGTAATTGTTTTTGAATGTGATTGTAAATTTATCTGTGAAGAAATTAATTTTACGTTCTGAATCATAAATATATTTTGTTACTTCTAAAATCACTAGCAGTCTCACAGGCCGACGTTTAATGTAGATTCGGTGCTGAACAGAACACTAAACTCGAAATCAACCAAGCTACCAACGTACCAACCTTGATAAATGCCAAGAATGGTTCTGTTAATGTTACTCTGTAAGGAGATACTGCAAAATGTGTCAAAGAGGATTTTGAATGTATAGTTTGTTTTTCTTCTTTTAGTGAGGTTATATGTTCCCAACTTTGGCTAACTTTTTAAAACTTTTATGAGTATGTGACTTTGCAACACAAGGAATTTTTCTGATTATGTGTCTCTCTGGTACTGGTTTTAAAAGCTGTTTCTTCAAATGTATGATCTACGGACTTTCTGTTTTACTTCTATAAATAAGTTTGAAATTGTTAAATTATTTCTGTAAGAGCTTGAGAGATAGCAAAGCACAGTTGTTAGCTTGTTTTCTTATTGAAACGAGTTAATCAAGTTTTCACTCACCAAGCTAGGTTAGAAATATTGGATGAACGTTTTCCTTTTTGATTGACAGAACTATAGCATTTTTCTCCCTATTATTTGTATATTTGTTTATTGCAGGCTTCTATCACTATGCCTCTTGCAGCTTTAACGTGGAGTTTTTTCAAACAAGGAATACTAAAGCAAATTCTTACTGAAGGGGAACGGTATGTAATGACTGTTTTCAGTGTGTTGACTTTTGCTGAGCAAGGAGTTTACGACATAGTAAATAACTTAGGATCGATGGCTGCTCGCTTCATTTTCCGTCCCATAGAAGAAAGTGGATATTTTTATTTTTCACAAATGGTGAAAAGAGAAGCAACTATGCAGGAACAAAACCAGGTGATAAATCAACTTTTCCCTTCTTATTTGCTTCTTTTCCCTTCAACTTATGGTGTACTGCTTTGTCGTTTTCATATTTTAAATATATATTTTAAGGCTATCCAAAATAAGGTTATGGAAATATAGGTGTAATAATATTTAATGAAGTGACTGATCCATTCCTTTATATTTCATTTCTCTCTCTCGCTATATATATATATATATATATAGCGAGAGAGAGTGAGTATGTGTGTCAGTCATCGGCTTTTCGCATGGAAAGGAGAGACCTACAGTCACCAAATTGGTACACGGATAGATCTTAACCAGGCCAATGAAGCCCTTTTTTCGAATTTGGGCACGGCACGAAGATTAAATGTATGCATAAAAAGAAATGATAAATACACAGAATACCAGATATTAGTTTAAAATTCATAGTTTTCGGGGTCGCTGAGATGAATAGTGACACACTTGACATCGTTCAAGTTCAGTTTTATCCTCCACTGTAATAAGGAATTGAGGGTAGCGTGAAAACTAACTTGCTCAAAATTGCCAATATTAGTGTCAAATTCATAGATTTCCAGGTCGCTGAGAAGAATAGTCACATTTTCCTACACAGTCCAAGTCTAGATTAGCCCCGGGTTCGATCCCAGCTCCAGCCAAGTGAACTTTTTGGTAGACAAACACCGTGTGCGTGGGTTTCCTCAGGGTTTTCCAGTTTCCTCCCACTTTCTTCATTCCACTCTTTCACTCATCTCTCATCACCACCACCTCCTTTAGCCTAACCGGCATAACCGTGGAACGTAAAACTTCAAGATTTCATTTCATTTCATTTTCAAAATCTTCAAACACGTCTTCCTCAGCGCATTGCTAGGGTGGACAGACAGAGAAGTTCACATATGTCTTTTATGTAGTAACAATTTTTCTTTAGATGCGGTGAGGAAGAGATGAGGATTGCGTCGAAAACCGTTCGTATATCTCATGCATTTGGATGTTTTAACGTGTAAGATTTGTTTTCTTTTTTAATTTACTGTTAACAGATATATATCCCATTATATAAATTAGTAATTCTTATAATAAGTCTTGTAAACCAAACAAGTTTTTACAAACCATATGTAAAGTTAATAATAGAACTCATTTACACTTAACTGCTCTATCTTTTTTTTTCCAAGAAAGAATTGGCTGAAGCTTCCCAAGTCCTCTATTACCTGTTACGCGGCATAACCGTACTAGGATTGAGCATTCTGATGTTCGGCTTCTCGTACTCTCATCTGCTGCTATATTTGTATGGCGGACCATCACTCGTCTCTGGACCAGGACCTACTTTACTTCGCACTCATTGTTTCTGTGTGCTACTTTTGGCCGTCAATGGAATCACGGAATGTTACGCTTTTGCAGCAATGAGTCGAAAAGAATTGGACAGGTAAGAGTATCGTAATCAGCAGGAAATGAACTAATATTTTCTAAAATGAAATGATTCGTGTATAAATTCAGTGTAATGTGTTTCTAAGTTCGCCACTCTCGTTATAAAAATAAATAAATAAAATTGATAAACCCAGATAATCAAAATGATCAACTTGTTTCATAATAATAGCTCATTGTCATGTCTTTATAGGTACATAGAATAAACCACCAAAAGCGCCGATAACTAATGACACGTAAAAATACTAACTACTTAATAGTAAAATTAATATTATAATAGTAATACGGACAACTATAGTTAAAGACTGTAGTGCTCCGTTACAATATATTTAGAAGAGAACATTTGTAAAATATAGAAATAATAAATAACAAAAATATGTGAAATATGCCCTAACTTGTAAAATATTGCAAACAAGTTACATTTTCTAGATAAAATAGCGAAGCTTATTTTTTACGAGTCCACGTACGATGATGTACGTAGATAATATAAAATTATACGGGGTTTTAGCTTCATATACAGGGTTACACTGTAACAGATTTGTTGTAAATTTAGAAGTGATCATAAGCCATTGTAAGATGTGATGCATACTTAGCTTGGGAGGAGCTCAGTGGCTTCTGTGACTTTTGCTAGATAGTATCTGATCTTACAATATTCGAATACTTTTGCTGTTGATAAATATAACGTTAATGCATTAATAAAGAATAGTATTTTGTAAACACAGCAACTGCATGATATTCTGAAGTAAAGATTCTGAAAGTTTCAGGAAAGAACTGTTATAAATTTCCATATCATATGACAAATGTGATTCATATGCACATCTAGTGTTTGAGAAACATGAAATTCCATTCATTGCTGCGAGCTGGTTTTGAAGGCATTGATAATAAGATGACAAAGATGGCATTATTTTTCCCCGAACCCTTCAAAAACCCTATTCTTTTTCACTCGATAAATGTCATTGAATTTGCACGTATAGAAAAATTGTGGGAGAAGAAGGGGACATTTCCTCCATTTATCATAAGGGGGCGCGGTGGCTCAGTGGTAGAGCGTTCACTTCCGGTGCTTGGGGTCCCTGGTCCGATCCCAGCTCGCGCCGTGTGGACTTTGTGGTGGACAAACACCGTGCTCGTGGGTTTTCTCGGGGTTCTCCCGTTTTCTCCCCTTTCTTCATTCCACCATTTCACTCATTTCTCATTATTACCGTCTCCTTTAGCCTAACTGGCATAATCGTGGGACGTTAAACTTAAAATATTTCATTTTCATTTTTAGCATTTATTATAACACTTTTACCCTCTAGCAATAACCATTATTATTATTATTATTTATTAATAATATTATTAATAATAATAATATTGTAGTTCTATGTAGTAGCTGCTATTAAAGTTCATGTTCATTTATTTCAGCTACAATTATATCATGGTTCTTCTATCGGTGACGTTTCTGGCTGTGTCATGGGGATTGACGAAGTTACTCGGTGGAGTAGGTTTTATTTTGGCCAATTGTTGTAATATGCTGGCCAGAATCATTCACAGGTAACAAAATCTTAAGTCTTCAAACTTAGGCTGATATATTAATACTACATAGTTAAGAATTTACGAAGTAAGTGGATGTCGTAAAGTAATATTATGTGAGAAATGATGCATAGCTAGCTTTAGAGGAGCCGAAAGGCCTCTATGATTTATTGCTAGATAGTATCTGATCTGACGTTAATTTAAGCTCATTGTATGTTTTAGAGGAAGAGCTAAGACGCCAATAGAATTTTCTCTGCAACAACAATTCTTAGAAAATGCTTATAAGGAGTGCTTCCTAACGGTAAAGCAAGTTTAGTAGACTCCTTCAAAGTTTGACCATATATAGAATCTGCTAATAGACAGAAATTTTTTGGTATCATAGTACATACAATACAAGCTATCCCATAAGCATTATATTTAGAAGTGTTATTTTTGACTTAATAGAAATATATGTATTTGCAAATAGTATTGTATCAACTTACGAGGGTCAGTGAAAAAAATCCCGGAATTTGGTGCAGGGCGGATCCAGGACCGACTTCTGGGGAGGGGGAGGAGGGCGGTGGGTTGTCATATTGCTACTTTTAAGGGCTCCAAACTTTGGGATGGGTTTTATTTATATATATAAAATAAGAAAGTTTTCTCTTCTGGGTGGAGGGGCGATTGCCCCTCCCCGCTGGATCCGCCCCTGATTTGGTGTAGCTCTTAATTACCAAATATAAGCACACAGTAACTCAATCTTGTTCAAAGTAGTCACCTTCGGAACCCATACACTTGCTTCATCATTTCTGCTATTACTAAAAACTCCGGCGAAAGTCCTGTTTTGGCGCCTTCCGAACTTTAGGCGGGGTCGCGTTGGTTTTGATTCCATTTTTAACCCACCGTTGAGGTTCAACTTTGGGAAGAACCAAACATCCGATAATACTAAACTGTTTCTAAGGCTATCAAAGTCTCTGAAGCAGATTTCCCCCCAATTTGCACATGAACTTGATGTTTTGGATGTTGTTCGAACTGCGACATTGCACCAATCGATCACCACACACTCCTCCATTGAGCTACACTACTCATACACTGCCTGTTGTGACCTGTTCACACATGTCAAATTCATCCTGACCATTAGGCAACCTGAAGACTGTACTGTATAAGATTCATTGTGATTGCATCATAAATACCAAAACCACAAAACATTACAAAAACATTGACTGCTCCTCGTAATACACATTTAGAATGTATAACGGCGAACAAGACATGTGTCTTGCAAGAAGATAATTGTAATTTGAGGAAAGCACGAGAATGTACGTAGATACTTGAACCTTGACACACATATGATAGAATACACACAAAGAAGGTTGATTGATTCTAATAAAAAAGTATCGGCGAAAGATTACGTTAATCTCAATTAGAGAAGTATAAATGCTAACAAAACAACGTTGCTAAAACATAAAATAATCTTCTAATAATTCCACAAATAGTGGAATTGTAATTAATTAGTAATTTTTTACACAACCGAAATGTTCCAGATAAACAATACCCATTCATTTATCGAAATATTAGAAATATAGCAGTAGAAAAAGAGAGAGAGAGTATAAAGTGAAAGCCACTAATATGAACTAATTATATCCACTTGGAAACTTAAATTTCTACCACTTGGCAACATTTCAGTACTTGTGACAATAATTGAAACGATCCCTATTGGTAAATACGAAAAAGTGATGTTGAATTCCAAGAAGCCAACACAAATCTGGTCACCAAAACGGAGACATTTTGTTTTATTCCATATAATTTTCCACCAGATTAATACCTTCCGGACTATCTTGGTTTACGGTACACTACAGTTTCCGACTCCTCGATAAGCTATACGTTCATGACAATTGAAATTACATTGATTACCGCTAAACATATAATTCCCAGCTAAACTATTGTGTATAATTATAACCCGTACGTTATCATCCTTCACATTAAACTGAAATATCTTCTATATACTTCGTTAGATATTCTTGGATATTCATTATTGTCAGTTTATGTGAAACTTAATTATACTCTGTGAGTAACCGACAGCCCCTGTCATGACTTTTCAGCCGTTACAGCAACAATAATATGCCAGTTTTCGTTTAGCTGGGTTTTCTCCATTAATCCTCCTCCGGAAAACTGCTATTATCGTATATACCTATCAAGTCCGGACTGGCAACCGACAACCGTAAAATAAGATAAAATAAACTATTGTTAACGTAGTGATTGCGAAAATATAGATTTTCTTTTTTATATTTTTTTGTATCACAGACATCCGTTTCATGAAATCAGCAGATGATGGTGAGAAGATTATTAAAGGGGAGGAGAAGCGAGCGATGATTATACATTCTTCACTTGTCCAAAGTTAAGGTGCTCGCACTCTATTTACAGAGCCAAGACCTACCCCAGACTCCTTGCTCTTGGTATTGGTAAGAGTACTTCGTATGCATAATGCAAGGACACAGAGACAAATACAGTTCATAATAAGAGACACATCTCACATTCCGTATTGATCGTAAGTTATTTTTTAAAGACTTTCAGATTAAGATAATTTTCTAATTTTATCCCACTCTTTTTTACTTGTAGGGGGCGCAGTGGCTCAGTGGTAGAGCGTTCACCTCTGGTGCTTGGGGTCCCGGGTTCGATCCCAGCCCCCGCCAAGTGAACTTTGTGGTGGACAAACACCGTGCTCGTGGGTTTTCTCGGGGTTCTCCCGTTTCCTCCCACTTTCTTCATTCCACCATTTCACTCATCTCTCATCATCACCGTCTCCTTTAGCCTAACCGGCATAACCGTGGGACGTTAAACTCAAAGATTTCATTTCATTTCTTTTTTTACTTGCATCCACGTTGCACTTCCAGCCTCATGCGGCCCGTGCGCACGTGATTAGTGTGCCCGTTTATAAAAGCAGGATTGAGCCTTCCTTGCTGCATAATATTGTTTCTTATTTTAATTTAGAAATTACTCAAATTTACAATACCAAGTTAAAAGATCCACAAAAGTCTGTAACCAGCCAAACAATTTTTAGTTAAATAATATACGGTCAGTACATCGGATCTTATTGCCGTTGTTTCTGTCCTAGACTGGAATTCGATGCCTGTTAGTTCAAATAGTTCATCGACTGTATTATGATGCTGCTCTGATTTGTAGTGGAATCCATAATTATGTACACCAAAGACACGCATGTGAACCGTTTGGCTAATATACATAATTAGATCATTTTCTTCTACAGTATGTATGATCTTCGAGTATAAGAACTAAACATTCTGTTTGATTTTTCTTTTAATTTTAGTGTACGGTTCATACATTCTCAATACCAGGGAACACCATATAAACCGTTACGAGGTCTCATGCCAGGACCATTGCTGCTAACATCTGTGTTAATAGGAGGAATAATAACTTCTATTTCAGAGGTACGCTGCATGCTTAACTTAATGCCCCTTTTATATTTTATCTTCCTTTTTCTGATAATATATATATTATTTTCTGGTGCAATTGTAAATTTGTGTTAACTTGTAAAGTGTTATGTAAAGCAATGGTGTGAAACCTTTAGGTAAATATGTTTACAAAGTTAAATTTTGACTCTGTAAATGTTGTCATTCCTCTCATATTTAGGCTGCCACACACTTCGGTACCTGTACATGGCAACACTAGATTTTCTGCTTTGTAGTTTTCATCGGTCGAGTTAGGGGGCGCGGTGGCTCAGTGGTAGAGCGTTCACCTCCGGTGCTTGGGGTCCCTGGTTCGATCCCAGCTCGCGCCGTGTGGACTTTGTGGTGGACAAACACCGTGCTCGTGGATTTTCTCGGGGTTCTCCCGTTTCCTCCCACTTTCTTCATTCCACCATTTCACTCATCTCTCATCACCACCGTCTCCTTTAGCCTAACCGGCATAACCGTGGGACGTAAAACTTAAATATTTCATTTTCATCGGTAGAGTTAATTACTATTCTCAAATCTCGCGTGAGTTTATTCAAATTCTTTAATATATGTAGATCAAGGTGTCTATCGGTCATGAAAGTCAAGAAATTTAGTTTTGGAGTCTCGATATATATATATATATATATATATATATATATATATATATATATATATATCTGTACTGGTATAAGTAGCGACTGGAAAATTATGTTCTATTAAACCTCAAAATTCACCATCAAAAATGTCTATGGTCAGCTTTAGACGCTAAAATCGCGAGCAATGCATGAAAATTCGGCCTAATTCGCACCTAAATTTGCTCTTGAGATTGTCCTTCAGCTGGCATCGTTGAGCAGTGGCAAATCGCATCGCCGAAACCACCTACGCATTAATCAGTTGATTCAACTGTGAGAAGTCAATTTTTTATCGCTCCAAGGAACAGTCTTTGAAAGTAGAAATAATATAAAGAAAAGTGCTAAAGAATATAGGTAGTGTTATTAGTTTTTGAATGTTACGAAATTTTATGCCAAAGAAAAGGTCACGGAATTTTATTCTGGAATTTTAGTAGATATCCTGTATATGTGCAAGTAAATTTGTGATTTTTTAAATTTTTTTTTATACTTCAACATACAATCTATATGTTTTGACAAAAGCGGATGAATAGTGAATGTGTTGATAGATTTATCATAAAGTGAGAGTGGCTGAATATAAATTTTGAGTGAATTACCAAATGAAAGAACCTGCCAGGAGATTTCCAAAAATACAGAAGGTTGTTTTTCTGTATATCCGACCATTTTCGATTCGGTGCTGGAACTATGGGTTTGCTAGCTGGAGCAGTGTTGTGTATGACCTTGTAGGTGCGTGAGTGTTGCTAGTGAGTATTATCAAATGAAGTCGAAAATCCAACCGGTGTCGGAAGGGTTATGTAATGGCCCTTTTCCATGCTACTGTAAGTTTTCATACGTACGCATTGTGAAACAATGTCGGGAGAATGAGTTATAACTCGGGGTGACTACTGCGAAAGCTATTGTGGCCCGTTACACACAACAGGCTCTCCTTGCACACAACATTCTCTCCTTGTGAAATATTCATTAGGAAAAACACCAGGAGAAAGGCTGCAAGCAAAGTGACAACCGTAGTGCTAAGGGTGATCTGTCGATTGGCGTACCAAGAAAATTCCCCGACTTAATGTATATGGGCCACAAATTCCACCTTGCACCGCCAACTGTAAACAAAACATTCGCAAGCGCCTCAGGTTGAAGTGTGTGTGGGAGACCTGTGTACACCACCTGGCACCGCGTCACATTGCCGAACGTAAGATGAACTGCAGGAAACTGTATGAAAAGTACTTGGTGGGTTCCAAATGGAAGAAAGTTGTCACAATGGATGAATCATATGCTCATCTCATTGCTGGTGGTCACATTCGGGCGATCACATACCACGACATTGACGGCAAGGGGTGCAGCAACTTTATTCGTCAGTGGAGGGAAGGTTTCCCGCGTGGAAATATGGTTGTTTTGGGATTCGGATATGAGGATAAGTTGATGATACGCAAAGTGGACAAAAACGTGAAGGTGAATGCAAAATACTTCCAAGAATCCATTCTGATACCTATCTATAGGAGAGACATCCCACAATTGTATCGAATGGACGCGAACCAGGTGATGATTCGTATAGACAAAGCTTCGAGTCTTATCACCAGAACATCACTACGTTTTTAGTAGGAAATGGAGAGGAATTAGGAATTCGTGTCATTCCGTTTCAAGACATTCCTATGAAAAGCCCAGATGTCAGTCCAATGGATCTTCAACATCGCCGCGCGCGCACCTTGGATGGTCTATGAAAAGTTTGCAGGGAGGAGTGGAACAGAATTCCCATGCATGTCCTGCGTCAGAGCTTGCTGCAATGGAAACGGCGATGCTGTGTGATGGTCCACTAGAACATGATCGGCGGTGACGGCGCTGAAGGTGAGTACCCATCAAAAATGGTCAGATATAAAGTGAACAACCTTCTGTATATGCTTTATGGAGGATATCTTAATATATAACAATGAGAATCAATTTTTTACTGCAGGCTAATAATTGCATATTAAGAAATGTTACGTAATCATACTAAATTTTTCTCTTTTTGTAGTGAAGATAAGTCTGTTTTGCACTACCTTACATTCTCATGTTCTCATTTTTTTCAGACATTTATCTACCCTTGGTCCAAGATCGGTCATTTGTTGATAGGAATGATATGTTTCCTTATTGTTGTGGTAACTTGTATATATGAAGAGAAGCAGTTAGTTCAATTCGCAGTCAGTAAATGGAAAGAGAGGCGGAAGCAAAAATAGAGTTACTGGTGTGTATAACTTAAAAAGATTGTTTTTAGAGTGATAATCAAATAGCAATAATAGGTTCCTGTTGAATCCATATATAAGAAATAGAACTAAAGTTTTGTGACTTTACGCCTCGTACACGTATATACTTATTAATTGCATGACACTTTAAAAACGTAACGTGCCATAACCCCGACGTTGGTAGCAGTAAATGAGCGAAACGCTCGTCGCAGAGACGTAATAATAAGATTGCTTATGATGTCCAGAAAGCTTAGTTCTGTTTCTTTTATATGAATTTATACAGTAATTAATGTATTTAAGAATTTCTGTTCTTTGTTTCTGATTCCAAGTATTAAGTATAGATTCAGCCAAACACACATGATATTTTATGTTACATTCTAAAAAGATCAGGATTATAAAAGCAAAGAGGAAGTCTACTTTTCTGTCCCAACATAAAAAAATATCTCGGTTATAGATAAGGAGCTTCTTCGTGGCTATGTGGATAGCGTGCGCACCTTTGGCACAGAAGATCCGGATTCGATACCCAACGGAATGAATGTGGTTTGGATCCCACATTAAGCTGTAGGTTTACTTCTCATATAGCCTCGCTGGTGAAAGGGACTCTAGACTCAAATCAATTCAAACTGTTATAGATAACGAGCAGTTTAATACAGTTACGATAGTTGTCATCATCTCATATATAGTAGTGAAATTATTTTATTCAAAATGTTGTGAACTTGAAAGTGGGTGAACGGTTTTAGTGAAATCAACTCACTATACATGATAGAAACGCCAACTTCGTTACTTTCTTTGTATGTAATTAAGCGTTTTTTCCAGTACGAAGGTGAACCTACAGTTTTAAGGTGAAATCCAAACCAAAGAAATATTTTCAAATTTCAGTACTCTCCCACCAGGAATAGAACCCTGGACAACGTGCACTAAAGGGGCACGCTAGTCACTAGACCAACAGGGAGGACTAAAGTTGTTACTTCGTTCATTCATGAATAAATTTTAGTTCTGCGTTTAAAATGATTGTCAGTCAGTCAGTCAGTCAGTCAGTCTGTTCTAACTTTTTTTTTCCGCTTGTGAAAGTAATATAGAACTTCGAAGAAAAAGTGACATAGGTATTTTCGAATTACGAGAACGAAACTGTTCGAGATATTGTAGGTAATGATTACAACCGAACATGTTGGCAGAGGTTTCAAAAATGAAGTAATACATACAATACTGACATCTTGTTGGTACCTTAACAGTAGAGAATGGAAAACATATACTGGGTTCAGTACCCCTCCAGACAAGCAATAGAACTAATAATATGTGAAAATTAGTATATCTTAAACCTGTTCCATTAACTGTAATAATATCGTGTGTGAATGTAATAGTCGTTTTTCTTCTCTTCTCTAGCACTGTCCTGTACTGAAGAGTTGAGAGGCACTATATGTACGACAGATTATTCGGCCAACGTGTTTTTCTCAATTATTTTTATACAATAGGCATGTTTTAGCACTAACTTAGTAGTTGTGACTGGCGACTATTTGTGACCTCTACACATAATCCCACCAGCAAAGTTCGGAGTATTTATAG
Organism: Thermobia domestica; assembly: GCF_964235325.1. Lineage (NCBI taxonomy): Eukaryota > Metazoa > Arthropoda > Insecta > Zygentoma > Lepismatidae > Thermobia > Thermobia domestica. The sequence goes on from NC_137469.1 coordinate 61,413,943, forward strand.
TGATACATAATAATAATTAAAAAAAAAGGAAAAAAAACTAATTTGGCTCCACTTTGCTGTGTTTCGATTGTGTACAAATTATAATGGTGAAAGAAGTAAGTGATTTTAAAGAATGAGGAAGCGAGAGTTCTCTAAAGTAAATCATAGATGTGGTGTTTTTACACTACAAAAATCACATATTCTGAAATCACGCCTATTTTTCTGCATTCGTACTGGATATTAAAGTTCTTCTACCGAACCTCTGATCTGTACTTTATTTTGTGTGGATGATTTTGTAAGTGATCATGTGAATTGATAGGATAGGTGATTGTTGGCAGAAAAGTTCATATGAACATGGGTTCCATTCTCTACGGTTCAAGAACTACAGGTTGTGAACCTTATGCTAAGGGAAGTTACGGATGGAAATTTGGGAATGTGTTACTATTCAATTCTCTTAAATCATCGTAACTTTCCCAAATTTTCCTCTATAACATCCTCTGTTGCATACCGTTGAAAAGGCTATTCAATCACCTTTCAAATATGCTATGTGTTCACCACCTGTAGCTTTCAAACTGTTGAAAATAAAACCCATGTTCATATGAACTATTTTGCTTAGAATTACCCTTAGTATCATTTTTCAGTGTTAGCCTTTCCCATAAAACACCCTGTATAGTGTAAATGGCAAATTCAACTATTAAGATGGGGCTAAAACATGCCTATTATCACTATTTGTACATGCATCACATGTAAAGTATTGTATATCACAAAGTAATGTGTCGTCATAATAATTTTGTGCATATGCAGATTTGTTTACGAATATAAGGAAACTAATAATACTCAATAACGAAGAAAAAACTTATAATCGAAGAAAATATTTTACCGAATTAACAACATTAGTAAAAAATTAAAATATACTTTATTAAAATATTTTTTTTCAGATTCTTGAAATAAATTACCATTGACGACATACATAGTGTGATAGGTGTATAATGTTCTGGTAATTCCGTGATAAATTTTTCCGTTATTTGTGAGTCATTAGATCGATTCCTTGTATAATATTAATATACAAAATTTCAGTTTGTAAAGCTGAGTTTAGAAACAAAAGCATATTTTCAACTAATTGAACTTACTTGGAAACTTTGTAGAGTTGCTTGAAGCTAGTTTTGGATTTAGCATGATAGCTTGATACGCCGATAGAGACATTTTGCCAGTCATGGTGATCGAGTATTGCAGGATTCAAAATCCTGATACGATAGGGTCACCGGATTCCGGGTTAAATCCCGGCTGGGGCATGATGTTTCTCTATCTTGAATATAAAGCATTAAAGCAGTAAATACAGATACGAAAGAAAATTAATCAAAATTACATTGAATCAGTATATATATTGTAATAACCTTTTTATATGTCACGTAAAACAACTGAAGAATTAATTTCCTTGTAGGGAATTTAATCTGGCTTTAGAATTGATGTAATTCGTGTTAACACTCTTCGCTTTGTACATTTACCTAAATGGCGACTTTCCAAAAGGAAATAACGTTAAATATATTATTATGTAGGGTATACACATAATTTTGGAGGACATTTTATTGCAAATCGTATCTATTATTGCCAGAGATGGAAGTCAGTCAACAGCGAGATACCACACAGTGTGTGTTATCGATATAATCTGGCTTTGGTAAGATACAGCCTATTTCTAACGGTTTAAAATTACGTTACCTCCGTTTTACAACTTGGAAGTTAGTTTCTTACTAGGTAGATTGCTGCCGTGTGTGTGTTTGGGAGTTTTTCTAGGTGCTATTTCATGTTACAGATTTAAAAAGCTTTAGTATCTCATGAGTGAGTGAGGTCAGGCCATGTTGAGTTTGTGGCGGACAACACCGTGTTCGTTGTAGTTTTTTCGTTTCCTCCCACATTCTCATTCCATCAGTTGTTTCTAATCGTTCTTTTTCATTAATCATGTCTCTTTTAGCCTAAAGAAGATAACCGTGAGACACGAAATAAGAAGTTAATTTTATTTTATTCTATTTATTATTATTATTATTTTGCTCAAAATGAACTTACAGTGTTGCCCAAAACTACAAGATATTGCAAAGTTTTAATTACAACATTCGGGATTCTGTACATGAAAATAACCCAGATACTATCTAAAGAAAAGTAGAAACTGGCTTCATTTCTGAGTGACGAGCCTCGAATTGTGGAAAGAAAAGTTTGGACGCTATATATATATATATATAATCTTAAACATTACCAACCGTAGAGGAAGGAAATTTGAGGGAAAATTACACTTGGACTAACTAATAGTACCCAGTTGAAAATATTTGGAGCGCTAAGGAAGGCATTTTCCAAAGGGTATAGAACATCTAAAATAATCTGCCCAGAATGTAGCACGCTATATTAGAAACATATTGTACACCATCCCGGACGCTGTGAATTGGATAATATTGGCTAGTCCGAATATGACTTCCTCTGAAATTTTCTGCATAGCTTCCCTTGTTATGAAGTCTGGAACTGTATTTTATCACATATCGCAGAGCTTTAAACCAAGTTATTTACAGTGTTTTTCATATAGACGACTTAACTAACTTCCCAAACATTACAGTAAATAATTCTGAAATACGCGTATACCATTTTAAACTATTAGAAGTGCGGCTTCATCTTACCAAAGTTTAGATCGATAGTACTCATTGTATTCCTCTCCTTGTAAGCTAATATTAAATTAGAATAAAGTTAGAACAAATTAATGGTTGAGCAACATATCTCACAGTACAACTCTTCCATCTGTTAATATTTCCACGCAATTATTTCACTGAACTAATATTTTCTTAAAATAGTATTAACTGTGGCTCTTCATAATATTCTGTCAGTTTCATTTTTAGTCTATTTTGTTACTCCGACACAAGTCTTTATCACATTCATGTTCAAAAGCATTGCAGAATACTCATTAAGTTTTGGACACAGCTTATCTATATAACCTTCATACCACACTACTAAAGCGAGTTTCTTAATTGCCTTTTAAGTTATTGTTTATTACGTTAGGATATTTTTTAATGTACATGTTTGGAAACAAAATCGTTGAAAAAAAAGCAAAAAGGAGTTGCTTTTTTAAACGTACTAGTCGCTTATTTTTTAAAGTATTGAATATGTAATACTAATTTCACATTTCTGTTCTTTAGAGTCAACATAATTATAATTTGATAACTTAAAATCATCTTAATCATCTTGAACTATAATTTATGTAGAGAAGTCCATACTTTTAGTGTATCTTTTTAAAGCACCTAAATAAGAATCTCAGTAAATAGAAAGAAAAATAAGAATTGTTGTTTATATTATTTAAAATTAGTTCATTTCAGTATCAACTTCTTGTGTCTCATGAAGTATTAATAGCTCGGAATATTGAGTAAATTGCTTTCATATAATACTTGTTGATTTGTATAGTAAATGAAGCAACACTACGGGAAACTTCTTTTAAAATATGAGTGTTGGTTTCTGCATAGCTAGAACAGATTATATTCGGATGGTAATATACAATTGAGTTCTTTAAGTGTGTTTTCCTCTACCATCTAACATATTTTACTAATTGTTAATCAAATAAAAGCTTTTATTTGATTAGAATGTGTTATGTGTATATTTTAAATGATTAATACTTATAGTTCTTGTTGAATTTTCTCAGAAAATGACTGAGAAGAAATATTCATGAATTTTGTTAATTGTCTTTTGTGTGACGACCTAAATTAGCGAAGAAATTTGGTCAGGTGCTGTTTCTCCTTTGACCTTAAACATATCTCACATTATATAGATTTTTATGTTCGTATCATTGTTGTAAACAATCATATCGTTATGTATAAATTCAGCGAAAGAACAAAATTATTGAGTTACCACCAAAGATGATGCTAGACCAGTGTTTCCCAACCAGTCGTTCGCGACAAGCACAAAGCGGGACTTCCATATTTACCTAAATTTCATTCCATAGATATTCTCAAAGAAATCTTCGAAGTAGGTGAAATATATGGTACTCCCGTGTAGCCAAAAGCCAGAAATAACAATGAGTGTCATTTTGAATGTGCGCTGACTATCCGGTCATAGCTCTTGGTAAATACTTTGCAAGGCGTCAGACTCGGCACATGTTATTTTTTGTGGATTTTAATGAGTATAATACAGTAGATGTTATAGAGCCATTTCCAACTGCCCGATGTGTAACGTAGGAGCGTGGTTTTAGAGTAGCGACACAGAAAAACGGATAGAGCAAAGGTATGAAGGACAGGATATTGGAGTGGAGAATGATTGACAGTGTACGAGTGGTTAGTGAATCCACTAGGGGCGTAACTGGAGAACCATTGATGTCTTTGTTTGTCAGTCACCACAGCGTTAATGTACGCTAGGTTCCTTGTCTGTGTAGTTTACTGAGAATGAAAGAATGAAACTGATGCCATTGAAGATACCAACTCCTGTGCTTTTTTCGGATTGGTTTAAAATATTATGTGCTTAAATAGCTGCTCTATTAAGAGTAGCATGACCATTAAGGCATCCTCGCCTTCATAAAGGTTGGGAAGCACTTATCCGGAAAATTAAAGTTATCATTCCGCACAGTGCTTATAAAAGACATGTAGTTCCCACTTACGTTTAAGACCCCAGTTTTGTTGTGAATATATTGAAAACAGGAGTAAGGTTTATATTCTTGTTTTCGACACAGGTTATTCTCTTTACGGTAAAAGAAATGTTATGTATAAATATTTACTCCCTAAATGTTGTTTTCGATGTATAATTTATGACAAAGGGAAGTGATATACTTGGAGCGAGTTGGTTGAAATAGGAACAGCTACAACTGTGGTTGTGTATATGAAATCAAAACAAAACATTTATTATGGTGAAATCTTACAACAGCAGCCAGCAGTGAAGTACCGTTATTTGCAAGACAAGTGCACAACTCTTATCTTTTAAATATATATATATATATATATATATATATATATATATATATATCTTTTCTTTTTTTCTAGTTTGTTAAAATGCATTTTGTTTTTATCAGTTAATGAATCCGGCCAAGCAAAGCATTTTCTAAATTTCCGTAATTTTGCTCTTGCTTAAATGTTAATGAAAAATCCCTTGGACACAAGGCAGCAATGCAATGACTTCAAGGGCTAGGGGTGACTCAGTAGTAGAGTGCTAGTCTCTTAGGCGTGGGGGGTCTCTTGCTCGTACCAAATGGGCTTTGTAATCGTCATCGTGTGTGTAGATTTTCTCGGAGTTCTGTAGTTTCATTCCGGAATTACCGCCCACTTTATTATTACCGTCCCCCTTACCTTCGGTGCATAATCGTGTGACGTCAAACGAAGAAATGTCAATCCACATGATTGCAGTCTAGATTCCGTGCAAGAATATATTTAAAAGGAGAAAATACTGTATATATTTCTGGAAGTGTATAACATAAAAAATATACATTTCTCAACAGTGCACTGAACTCTGTGATTGAAGGCTGGCTCTAGCTTATCCGTTGTGAACACTTTTCCTTACCAAGTGTGTTCTTTAGCAGACTAAACACATGATAATCTCCCTGTGACAGATCAGAAGTACGGCATGATACAGTGTCTGCAAATAAAACAGCTCCAAAAAGAACAGATATGCAGTAGCATGAAGGAAAATCGGCAATTTTGGATGTTCTTTTATCGCGTGACTAAGACTTGTTAAGGTGGTTAATTAATATGAGTTCATCTTCTTTTGAACGCTGACCGTATGAGGTGTAAGTGTACAATTTAACATCCAATCCGAACCACATAAACTTCACTGAAAACCCAATTCATAAAGCTCAACAGGATTCTGATGTTTTGATTAGAATTGACTTCCTTCTCTGCACGAAGAGAACTCATCAACAATCAATTGCAACGTCCGTCTGGCTTCATTTGAGTTACCCACATGAGGTAAATGATTTTAATCTCCAAGTCTTTCGGGTTTTTACTTGCAAAATATGCGTTTAAAACTAGTAGAATTAGTAAATATAACCTTATTTAGAATTAAATATTTCTAATGGTAAATGCAGAGTTAGTTAAGATATTACCATCTTAGTTTAAAAAGTAGCGAAAAGTCCAGCAAATTTTAAGTTTCAGATGAAGTACTTGTTACTACAATTTGCTAGTGGTAAGAGATTTATCGTTCATGTATATTTATTTAAATAAATTAGCTTTACAAAGCTTCCGTTGTAAACGATTTCATCATAATACTTTGATAATGCAAAATGTGATCCATTTTCATATTTGTATACAAATAAGCAGGTGAAAAAAAATATATATAATGGGAACTTTATAACCAAATATATATATATATATATTTCGTTGTGAGTTAACTTTTCTAAATTGAAACTGTTTACTCGATGATGATTCTGAAATAGTGTGACAAAGAGAAAAATAACTAAATTTTGTTTGTGCATTATCTTTGCCTGTGTTCTGTAATCTAGTCATTGAGGTTTCGTTTACGTGAATTCTTGAGTAAACTTGATGCTCAGAATTAGCGTTAAGCAGACTATGAAACAAAGTATTAAAAATTTTATTAGTTGTTAAGTGTTATTGAGATTTTATTTTCTATTATGTAAATAAAATATATGGTTTAAAAACGTTTCATTTTATTTCTGAAGCACCAGAACTTCGGATATTTTTCAAAGTATATCAGAAAGTAAGAAAACTTACCATTCCCGAGGTTAGTATCAGTCATGGTTATGAGGTATCATGACTGATACATAATAACAGTTTAGTGTGATAACATTTCAGCCTGTATTTTTATTTCATTGGTCCTAATCTTCTAAAGAGGTCATCGCACCTGGCATTGAGCATAATGGTGGACCCAAACAAGCGTTTTCTTTTCTTATGATAGTGGTCCCCGGCACTGTAGGGACGAATGATTACAGAAAGAGGTGGAAGAATTCTTCAAAAAGAGAAAAAAAATCTTAAAGTTGGATATGAATTCATACTCTTGTCCCTAAATGATGCTAAGTACAAGCAACACTCAAAGCACATGCCGTGGTTTACAAAAATTCCAATTCCTAAGAAAGGTATAATTGAACATGTTTGACAAGATATGTTGATTTCAACCCAAATAACAGGCTACACTGGGAAACCTCAAAGAAAATACACGTAATATTTCATGAAAATCGGATGAAGTTTTGGAAAATTACAGTTCAACATGTTTAAGATGGAGTGAATATATCTTCTGATTAACTTCAACCCCAAACGACAGGAGTAAGTCGAAAACAAAACACATGGTGATGCTTAATAAAAATAAGAGAATTTCACTGAAATGTACCGTAAAACTTTTTTTTTTTTTAATTAATCGTGGGCAGTAAATTCATTTCCTCTATCTTAACAGATTTCAATTCGAAGCAATAAGGATGATTGAGAAGGCAAAGAGGAAATAAACTCCTATCGCATAAAAATCATTGCGAGGGGCATAAAAAATCCTTAGAAGTACCAAGCCTATATCTGGTACATATTACCAAGGAGGGAGTGGGAAGTCAAATTTGCCCACGCTGTTTTCAGGTGATGTTATACTGTATCTTTTAAATTTAACATTTTAAACTACGCTATTAAAAGAAACGTTATAAGTAGTTTTACTGTACATCTATCGTAAATGGTTACATGCAGACATCCCTCATATATTACATATATGAAAAAATACTCAAGAAAGGATTAAGCTAGTATCATTAGCATTAAAAAATGCTCTTGTATGAGTCATTATTTATGTACGACAGAAGATGCACTTTTGGACTAAAAAAGAAAAAATGCAAAAGCAGAGACGAGTTAGTACCAAAGGGGACGGATCAAAGCAGCCCACGCAATTTTTTTTTATAAAAAATAAATATAAAATTAACAGAAGTGAACAAAAAAAAAAAGTTCAAACAAACAATATAAAAAAGTCAAGACCTCTTAAGAAACACTTTATCCTGAAAAAAAAAATACAGAAATAAACAGATGAGAATGCTCCAAGAGCATTGCCAGAACGAACTTAAAAAGAATGGAGCGGGAAGGATAATTGTGATTGTTCCTACATGTAAAAGTAAATAATCTTGTCCGCACCTTGTTCTGTTTCGTGCAGAAGTTCGCAAAATATCATCTCTTATGACTTACAATTCCCGAGATATGCTTCTTTAAATCTCCCGAAATCGGAACTATTTTTGGCCAATATCACGGGAACGGTAAGTCCTAGAGAGATGATATTGGTGTTAATCAATACCTAAGAGGATGGTAAATATTTTAGTACCGATATTAATTGGTGGCTACTGGCCAAACCAGTGACCAGTTGGGCAATGGCCACTGGTTACTATTTGATACCAAAATATTTACCATCCTCTTAGGTATTGATCAATACCAGTATGATTACTCTATGACTAACGGTTCCCGAGATACGGCTCCTTAAATCTCTGGAAATCGGCCATTTTTTTTGCCAGTATCTCGGGAACGGTAAGTGTGACGCGAAAAATTGAATAACTTTCTCTGGTAGCTTTTGATGCTTTATCGAATGTTGGGTTCAAAATAACAGATAGACACACAGACAGAGAATTCAGTAACCAATTTTTAAGTTCGTTGAAAACTGGCTGGCACAATTAATTCTCCCTTGGTATTTCTAGGGTTAAATAGGGAAACTAGAAGTTGAGGCTGCACTAAACTCATTTGAAGCGCAATTTCAATCCTAAGTAGTTTGGATGATCGGAAAGCCTTCAAGAAAGTAATACACCTTGTTGCATCAAATTCGGATAATTTTCAAGTAAATTATAGTAGGGTCAATCCATGCAAAGTAATCAAGAAAAAAAAATTGCCACTAGACATTTTCAAAAAAAAAAAAAAAAAATTCATGAATGTTTATCCTGTATCAGGGTACTTCAAAACCACAATTAATTATTTTTTTTACATCCCATGGCAACACAACGGCTGCCGCCATTTTGTGTTTTTTTCGATTTTAGGCGTTTACGTTGTTTTGAATATCTCATCATGTATTTGTTCTAACAAATTTAAAATTGCTGGACGTCTCCAACTCGTCCAGAGCTAAAACTTTGATCTCTTTAACATGTTTGCGTAAAACAATTTGAAGGGGGTGAAATCAGGGCCTACAGTAGCAACATTTTTGGACATTGAAAACATGTTTGGGAAGAGGAAACAACTGATGTACAGGTCTGAATTTGTGTGTGCATGTAGTCCGGGATCATAAGTTAATATACAAAAATTTACAGACCTGTAGCTGCTCCTAAAGGTCGGGGGGAAAAAAATCGTAAAGTTGGGGAATTATGCCAATTTAGCATATTTCACTGTCCAATATCTTCAATGAAAAAAATCTGAAATTTTGGAAATAGTCCTTTAGTATACCATAACGCACAACAAAGCGCGTGTTGTGTTTTTGAGCAGAAGAGGGTCAAAGTATTAAGTAATGACGTCATAATCTAGGAGGTGTTTTGTTTATAAAATCTTTTCTGGACATTGAAAACATGTTTGGGAAGAGGAAATAACTTACGAATTTGTCCGAATTTGTCAGTGCATGTAATTCGGGGTCATAAGTTAATACACAAAAATTTACATGTCTGCTTCCAAAGGCCTGAAAAAAAAAAAAAAAAAAAAAAAATCGTCAAGTTGGGGAATTATGCCAATTTAGCATATTTCACTGTCCAATATCTTCAATAGGCCTGAATAAAAAAATCTGATATTTTGGGAGTAGTTAGTCCTTCAGTATACCATAACACATAACAAAGCGCGTTTTGTGTTTTTAAGCAGAAGGGAGTCAAAGTATTAAGTAATGACGTCATACTCCAGGAGGTGGTTTGTTCATAAAATCTTCTGGAAATTCGTTGTTGTGAAGTAGAAAAAAGTAGGATGAATGGTTAGTCCAGTCAAGGCTCTCAAGCTCGTTTCTTTCCTCTAGTTGTAACACTTGTCTTATTAGACCCACAGCAGCACTGGAGATGAATGCCGCTATCAGCAGAAGGCGAGGAAAGCCAAAATGCACCCTTGACAAAAAGTCCGTAAGTATTCCTTGCTCTTGCTTCTTGCTATATCAATGATACTCAATCATGTTTATTCTTGTTTTAACTGTCAACTCATGCAGGAGACTGTTGTCCTTTCTTTTAATCTACATTCTCAAGTCAGTGAACAGTTACTCGCTGTAAGCACTGATAATTTTCCAGTACATTTTATGAACAAAACACGTCATTACTTAGTACTTTGACCCTCTTCTGCTCAAAAACACAAAACAAGCGTTGTTGTGTGTTATTGTACAGTAAAGGACTAACTATTCCCAGAATTTCAGATTTTTCTATCCAGGCCCATTGGAACTATTGGACAGTGAAATATGCTAAATTGGCATAATTCCCTAACTTCACGATTTTTTCAGACCTTTGGGAACAGGTACAGGTCTGTAAATTTTTGTGTATTAACTTATGTCCTCGGACTACATGCACACACAAATTCAGACCTCTACGTCGGTTGTTTCCTCTTCTCAAACATGTTTTCAATGTCCAAAAATGTTGCTACTGTAGGCCCTGATTTCACCCCCTTCAAGTGGTTTTAGGCAAAAATGTTAAGAGATCAAAGTTTTAGCTCTGGACGAGTTGGAGACGTCCAGCAATTTTCAATTTGTTAGAACAAATGCATGCTGAGATATTCAAAACAACGTAAACGCCTACAATCGAAAAAGCGCAAAATGGCGCCAGCCCCTGTGTCGCCATGGGATGTTGTAGAAAATAATTAATTGTGGTTTTGAAGTACCCTGATATAAGATAAACATTCATGAAAAAAATATTTTTTTGGAGATGGTCGAGCGGCACATGCTTGATCACTTAGAATGGATTGACTCAGTAGGAAACACATTTATATACTTGTAACACGGGGTTGATTTAGCAACTTTCTTCCTTCCTAATTCTTACAGCTTTCAACCCCAAAATATAAGATTATTTCGTAAATTTCAAGGAAGGGACATGCCGAATATAATTGAAATCGCATGAATTTCATGAAAACTCTCGTAGTCCACAAATGCTGGCTGAATCTAGTAGGTTGAACCTCACTTCAATACAACGGAGTGTCGGAAAGTTTTAATTATCACCATGAACTAATAGAGACGGTGTTGAGTTTTGTGTTCTTTCTTAAGACTTCTCTACATAGTCTCCTTGCAGAGTTACACATTTCTACCGCTTTTTGAGTTGCCGAAGATTGTCATTGTAGAATTCTGCATATTGCATGGACAACCATTGCTCCGCATCCACTATGACGTCACTTGTGTTGTCAAAATGGCGACTCGAAGTATATTCATCATCTGTGGGAGCAGGAAGAAATCGCTAGGTGCTACATCAGGAGAATAGGGTGGGTGCGGAAATATCTCAAAGCTACATGTACCAATTCCCACTGATGCCGCTTGGGATGCATTGTCCGCGAAAAGATGGATCCCCTTAGTGAGCATATCGTGACGTTTTTGCTTTAGAGCGTGTCGTAACTGCTTCAGAAGTGAGTACTAGTATGTTTCAGTAATAGTACAACTCATCTGAAGGTAGTTTGTAAGGATGATTCTCATTATTAAAAATTCCTTCTCATCTGGCTCCAAATGATTCAACATGTGACTCGACGTCACTCAATGTTTGTTTCTGAAGAGGAGTCAGCAAACACGGAACCCAACGCGTTGACACCTTAGACATGTGCAATTCCTTAATGAATTATTTGCCACACACTACCTACCATAACTGAGGCCACTTTGCTGTATGCTATTATGGATGATTATTGGTTGGTTTTCCAGGATCAGCTCTTCGATTTTTCTCACTACGGCGTCGTCGTCAGTGATTGATATTAGATATTGCTCGCAGATTGCATGCTAGTCTTTGTTTTTCCATTTTCATATGTTACACCATGATGTGTAACGATATGACTGCAGAAAAAATTCAAGGAGACTGTATTTTATGTTTTTATTTTATTTAATTTTGGTTACAGCACATCACTGAAGTGGCACGGACATGGATCCGAGATTGCGTGTTTTCGAGTGATATGTTTAAATACTTAAGTTGTTATAAGAATGTCCTGATATTGGCGTTTGTTATATTTCACTTAAACTATACGTAAAGATCATAATAAAACATAGAGAGCTCTATACAGTCATTTTTGGCGATGCATTAAGAGCCTGACTAATGCTTGAGCTAACTTCCATATTTAGGAACACGTTCGTGAAGTTTGCAAACAAAAGGCCAGCCACGACTGCTTCACAGGGTTATCCAAACACAATTTGAGAGAGGGAAGATATCTCTTATCTAGATTTCTTCCAATGTGTTTAGACAATCCTGTGTAGTAGTCGTGCCTGGCCTTCTTCGAAATAAATCATTAAATTTTCTAACGTATTTCTAAATATGGAAGTTAGCATCACACAGTAAGCAAGCTCTTGATATAACGCTAGAAACGACTCTGCACAGAGCCCATAAAGTCTAAAACAAATTTAAAAGTATAAAATATGTATTAAGGTGAGTATAAAACTCTTCTACAAAGTACTTATCTGCTCGCTATCTTACCAGGGTCCTTCATTCTATATTATTGTAGACACTTTCGAGTAATGTAACAGTAACTTTGAGATATATACTTTCCTATTTGGAAATATACTTGTGCCCTTCACCCCATTCTTACGGAATATTTTATTCAAGTTGGAATTCTTTTGTGCATTAAACAATCCCAATTGTTATTTAATTTCTGTCCTTTTATTTATATTTATGGAATGTTAAATTTGTGTCTACATTTTGTGCGTCATTAAATTCTGAGAAATTGAGTCTACATGTTGGAAATTCTCCATCCTGTTTGCACTATTTTGTTTCTTGTTTCACATAATATTCCCTTAAGGTATCGATCAGTTTTCTATTCTATGGATTAGTTTCGTATCTAAAAGTTTGTTTCAGTTGAATAACTGATATCCTTTCATGAAAGATTTTAATACAAGTTGAGGTTATTCGTGGTAAGGAGAGGGTCTGGATTTTCAGGCACTCATGAAAATTTCCCTTAATTTTGATTTGTATGTGGATGAGCCCTTGTATATAGTCTTCTTGGAAACATCACGAGGTGACAGTACGATTACAGTGCTATGCTTCTGTGCTGTCTTCGAGTGGTATGGTTGTGCGTACCAGCACTGATTTCATTAATTTAAGGATGAAAATTAACATGGGAATTACACTACACAATGAGTTTTCTGTTTTGAAATATATATCAACACTTAAAAGGAAGATAGTAACTGTAGTAAATTATAGTGTGTGGATTTTGGGGAAACAGATGCACATGTCGAAAGAGTATTTTGTACAATGAAAGCTTTATTGTCAGATAATAGAGGAACAAAGTTTGTGATGGCCAAAATTTGGTTAAGATGAGAATGACCTGTCAATATTTCTACGAAAAGGTTCTCGGAAACTAAACTCTTCTCATATGAACAAGCGAGGTGAACCGAATTCAAATGTTCCCGGCGTGGAAAGCTGTGGGAGCCTGTAATCTTTATCCCTCCCTCAGAACTTCATTCAGATCCGACCAGTAGTTGCCAAGAAATAAAGTATCAAGCCGAGCATGTCTCTTGAGCATGTCGTCAAATGTAGCGAGCTTTATTCCTTAAGACTATGGGTTACTTGTTTACCATATTTGGTTCAGATCCGGCCAGTAGTTACCGATAATACATGTAAATCGAACCGAATCAAGCCTACTTCTGACAGCTCGGCCATAAATATAGCAAGCTTTATTTCTTAGACATGGACTACTTAACTACAAAATTCCGCTCTGATCCCGGAAGTAATTAACGAGAAATAAAGTACCCCCTTACATACATTTGGAGTTAAATTATAATGGAATATCTCCTCATACTGGAAGTATCCCGTATTAGTAAAGAAAACCACGTGCTTCGGCAGAAGCACCAGCAAGCAGCCAACGAAAGCAGTACCACCGACGGAACACGAAGAGGACCCCTCCACAGGTTTCGCCAACAAAGACTGCATATATAAACGGACACCTCGAAGGCAACATATATCAGTTGTTAACTGGTCATATCCTCTCTCTTCAAGCTGCAACGGATGGGAGAGACTCCTCTAATCTTACCTCTAAGGAGCAACGGGCAGGGAATATTAACCCTACCTCCGAGCTGCAACGAGCAGATATTAACCCCACCTCTGAGTCCCAACGGGCAAGAGGTATCCTAATCTATCTCCGAGTTGCAACGGGCAGGGGGTCCAATTATAGAGGAAAGAACTTTTACCGAATATTACAATAAGCTCCCATATGCTCACACCGAGAGCTAATAATGTGGTAGGCGTCTTAATCACTAATGTCATATATTATTTTCATTTAGTTTGGTGCAATATATGTTTGGTTAACAGTAATGGTAGTGTTAATAATAGTGGTTGTGTGTTAGAAATAACTGCGGCAATAACAAACCAACCTTCAGTTTCGGTGTCCCTAGTTACACAAACATTGTTTCTCCGAAATTGCCTTCAATTCAATCTGGCAACCCCAACTTTGATATGGTTATCAGCCATCGAATGAACATTCGCTTTTATTATACAGAGTGATACTGAAAAACGGGAACTTTTGAAAAGCGTATCTGGCAACACTGCCTATCATTACATAGAGCAACGGACAATCTTGCCATTTAGTAATCTTGGATCAGTGGAACGATCAATAAAAGGCTATTAGCCGAAATGAAACTAGAAAACCACGGAAGTTGTAAATAGGCATATCCTTCAACAGAAAGCTTTTGCCGTAACAATGATAGTTTGGATATTGTACAGAGGGAGTTCAGACTTCATAATAAGTATTCTATCGAAATACGCGATGAAAACGTGGTTTAAAAACTTTGAAGAGTCTGGATCAGGTATGAAAAGAACGGCAAGAGATGATTTGAAGCTTTGAAGCAATGTATTCAAGATGAAATTCGTGACATCCTACCTGACTTTACAGCGAGCAATGCGAAAGCTCAACGCTAGATCACAAGAATGCACAGCTAGAAAAGGAGACCATCTAAAAGACGTCATTTTCAAAATTGCATTGTAGTTTACTGTAGTGAATTAATTTTTATGAACATTTTAATTTTGGAATGCCGTGCAGCTTCTATTCGTACGGGGATTCATGTAACTTGTAAAATCCTTTTCAGATGGATGAGTGGTAGAATCGTCTTCATGCATTTTAGCACTCAGCTGTGCCAGCAATAATGGGGAGGAAATTGCATCGGATTTGCTGTTCTGAAACTTACTATAGATTATGAGATCGAGGCAACGAACCTGGAAAGGAAGGTTTAGTATTCTCTGTAAATTAATCAAATTGATATTTTGTAGATACTGAGTTTTAAAAAGACTTATCTCAATTAATGTTGATTGTGCAATGGTAAAAGTCTCTCGTTCAGGGACGCCCGCGGGATTTTTTCCAATGCGAGGGGCAAACGTCCGACAAACAAGCGCAATCGCGAATACACAGACACATCTTAATGCACAAGTGCATACAATACTTCATGTAGAACAGCAATAATACATGCACATTGCATTACTTTAACTATAATAAATATACTATAGTATTTAATATAAATTTACTGAACACTATGTGTGAATAAGGAAATTTGGTAGGTTTTGATATTATTTCAAAGAACTGAACTGTCTTCGAAAATCCAGAGAGCAATTACCTTGCGGACGGCTATGCTCTCGGTCGTTCGCTTCAAAAATCAGAGGATCCAGTAACGAACCCAAATATGACACACTCATTCATCACATATTCACATTTATTAACAACAAATTTTATTACACAGAAGAAAAGTCTCAGCTGTTTACAATCCGTGTGCTATAAGAAAATGTCACTTTAACTTCGCGGTTGGATATACGTATAACATACTTCAATCCAGTAAGTGAAACAACTTTAGATTAGAACCGGTTGATTCGTTGCATAAAGTTTGCTCAGATCTGCTAGCGTATTAACTTAATTGAAAGTGTATAACAGACAAAATCTCAAGTTACGAATAAGTAATCTAGTAATACAGAGTTTCAGTATTTACATACACAATATGAAGAAAAATCTAACAAATTTTCACAAATATACTATTTAACAGACAATATAGTACGAAGTATGTAACAAAATCAACGATTCTACGTATAATTAAGCATTACGCTTGCCTTATGATATGTACACTATTCAAAACATTTTACTCGAGTGCTAAACGTACATGGTAATTAAAATTACTGATGGATAAGAGATATGTTTGTATTAAACAATCCATGCTACGAATGCAAGGGTCACACAGAATATTAACAATTCAACATTGTATGATAATTTAATTTCAGAAAAAAATGTAAATATGTATGATCGTTAAGATATATATAGACTCTGGCTGAAAAAAAAAAATGAAAACACAATATACACAATACAGACTCATAAGAAAATATAACTTAATCCTCGTACCTCCAATATACACCAAATTACGATTCTTCTATCTTGCAAATAACTAAACTCGTCGCTTTCCAATTTGTACAACTATACAACGAAAATACATGACTCATATCCACAATACAAAATATAAAAGTACCACAAAATATCAATGAAACGCGCGTCTATTTAAATGCAACTTTCACATTTTGGAAAGTATGAAGTCAATCCATTCACGATGGAGTTATTGTTTTGTACACGGCTGCTGTGACGTCCCCACACTGCTGGATTAAACACTGGCTGCAAGAGAAGATAATTACATTGTAAGAAAGAATGTTACGTACAGGAGACATTAATGATAAGAATGAAGCTACAATAGCATCTACTAGTTAACTGTGATCTTATTAGCGTGGTTCGCTATCGTCTTTCAGTGTATAAAGGACAAGATACATTTCTTGGTTGGAGTATTTAAATAAAACAAAACAAATCGGTTGGCAGCAAGACTCAAACAGAAATCCTTATAGATTTACATTTATATATATTTCTTTCAATAAGAGGTAAAGATGTGTACTATAGATTAAGCAATTACACCGTTAGAGAAATGAAAATACTTTTGTAATGCAACACAATAATACAATAATTCATTATAACACGTGTGAGAGATAATATTACCCAAATGGCTATTGTGTTTCAGATGGCATGATGACAATCTTTAACTCAAGATTATGGAAGATATTTTTGCACAATTCAGTGTGGTTTTAGTGTAACTTTATTTTTCTGGTAGCCCCAAAGAAAAGTCCAGACCGTTCAGTCAAATGACCTTTGTGACAGCAAGGGCCAATGCAACAGTAATGTCTTCTGGTCGTAATCATGTGACCCTGCAAATTACATACAGAAAGGACCTCTGGTAGGAAAGCAGCTATTTAAGTCCCTTCAGTTGGGAGAAGAGCTCGAATAAATTTAGTGTGAATACAGTCCTTAAAGTAGGTGTGGAAATTGATGAAAAAGTCAGATTTCTAAACCAGTGCAATGGATACCCTGTTTGGACTAATAGCAACCCAAACCAATACCTTTGCTTCAAACGTCGCTTTGGTTTGAAACCTTTTATCGCTTGGATTGTGCTAGGATCGTTAGAGTGAAAACCAACGTTACCCGTATTTTGAATTGCTGAAAGCAAAATAAGACTAGTCATCCAGTATAAGCACATACTTCGAGAATTTGTTGTGAAGATGGACACATTAAATTTTTGCAACCGTCATCTGCTGTTATTTTTTTATCTTTCCATAAATTGTCTTGTGTATGTAACTTTTTGATACATCACACTTCTTGGCCGCCACGCGTACGGAAATTGAAGCACTGTTTTCAGACTGCACTTTGCATTCTGCTAACACATTATCCTGAAAACGTTGAAGAATGTTGCAGATAGTCCTTTCGCGTCCACAAAATGTCACACAGTAAATTATTTGCCACGGTTAGCAAGACACAACTTATTATGGACACATCTGTTGCGCGAGAATTCACTGGGTTTCCCACACAATGTCTGATAGTTTCAACAAGGCGGAGTAACACCAGTTGCTCTATGACAAATTTTTAGCCAGGTGATTTGTGAATTAGATGACATGTCAAAGCCCCCAACATCCTTTGACATCACGGCGTATGACTTTTTTCCTGTGGTGTTACCTTTATAAGCACAATATACCACAATCGATTTGCTACAGTCCATGAAGTAAAATCACGGACAACTGCTGGAACGAGTGCCCAGAAACAGTGATCATTTATTAGACATTATCTTCATAACAAGAATCTGACCACTTTTTGGATGTTACGTCTGTAAGTAACTGCCTACTCTGTGTTATTCATTGACCGGAATAAATCTCTCTTCCCTGTTTATTCTCTTCTCTACATTTCAGTTTCAAAATTTTGAGATTTTTTATACATATATATCCTAGATTTCCCTATATACAAAAAAATTCAATGTGATTTTTTTTTTTTGAAAAAGAAATATTGACATACATATATCATAGATTTTCTCGGAGTGTTTTTATTTTCTCCCACTTCCTTCCTCTTCTTACATTAATCGTACAAAGCTATATCGAAGATTTCATTTTAGTAACATCACAAAATAAATAAATAAATTTAAAAAAAAAAACTTTAAAAGCGAGTTCGGAATAATACAAAATCTTTACAACTTTTAAAAAATAATGAACTTACCTGGAATCACTTTCAAACAAAATAATCGGTGGTTTGGAATTTGGTTCTAACTTGGCAGCTTGTTCAGCTATAGCACTAATAAGACCCGTGCTATCTGGTGAGGCTTTTCCTTTCACTGTAATGAAATACGATACATATTATTGGTGACACTTTTACTTTCTTATAGCACTTCCGTTATAAGTAACACTATGTTTTCAACAATCTACATTCATGATTTAACATTTGACAATCCTACACCCAAACGCATATGCTCACTAAATACACAGCGTAAGTAGCAAACGCACCCAAAGATGGAAGAAAACATATTCTCAAGCCATATTCAATACAATCCAAAAACTGAAAGCACGAAGACGACAAGTCAGAGCACGTCCCTTACATTCTTGTTTTCAATATTGAGACAGGAGGAGTGATTGGTCTTCGTGAAATTCTGTACCCACGTAGGAACATACGTTAAGTATTAAGGGTAATTACAGGAAGATTTTTATTTTTTTCAGTCAGAATTGCGAATTTTTTTTCTTACGGACTATGTTACAAGTTTCTCACACAGATAAAATAGGAAATGAAATGAAATCTTTGAGTTTTACGTCCCACGGTTATGCCGGTTAGGCTAAAGGAGACGGTGATGATGAGTGATGAATGAAATGGTGGAATGAAGAAATTGGGAGGAAACGGGAGAACCCCGAGAAAACCCACGCACACGGTGTTTGTCCACCACAAAGTTCACTTGGCGACAGATAAAATAGGATAAATACTTTTTGTGGAAGCAACGTTTTAAGAAGTTTTCCCGGATATCTAGTCACAAGTACTACTCAAGCCCTACTATACTAGGAGACTCCCTTCAATCCTTCGCCATTTTACTAATGTGCATAACAAGAGCTTCTTTGTGTTATAGGCTCAGAAATCTTAAGTGATTTCTCATCTTACCTAATCAACTTGACACACTCCCTCAATCTCATCTGAATACAGCCTGTCTATTTCTACCGATATACTGTACATAACGAGTTCGTTTGCATTTTAAACACAGAATCTTCTACTGAAACAGACAGGCCCGGTTAATTATCCTATTTGATCATTCTTCCATGCTAGAGGCATCCGTGAATATCCTACTCTCTGCTTGAAAGTACACACATAACAATGATCATTTTCATGTAATAAATATTAAACGTCTTTATAAATATACGAAATGTGGCTAGGCGGGTTTACTGTGACCACTTTTCGTCTCTCTTCAAACCGTTTGAACCACTCAAAGTGTGTGATAAACAATCATCTCCGTTCACTACTTTCAGCAAATCGTAATTTGTGTAGCGGATTTTGTAAGTTTGAAAAGAAACTTCACATTGATAAGCATTTTTCCAACAGAGCACAAACGCACCGTTCGCTTCGTTCAAAGGCCACAGAGGACTTAAACGGCCTGCACCCAGTCATTCGAATGGCAGGGTATCATAGTATCACACACATCGACTGACCTTCACACTTCACATGCTAGCTGCTCGCCAATAGCAAAATCAATTCGTACTTTTCTAGCCACACCTAGCATATATATATATATATATATTAGAAAAATGAATTTTATATGACTGTATTTAAAATATGAAAGAGAGAGCGTATTCGTATGTGCAAATGAACTCGATATCAATATTTAGGAGGTGATTCCTTATATCAAATGAAAGAAAATATTCTAGACAAACATGGGAAGGAAAACGCCTTTTTTGAGAATTATTAACCGTCGAAGATGCGAAACATGACGTTTTAAAACGCCCAAGCTTGAAAATTATTAGATCTCTTGCAAGTGGTTTAAGATTTACACAGAACCAGTATGTGCTCTTTAAATATCAATGTATCCATGTTTGAAAATCCTCCTGTATAGGTGTAACGAATTGTATGAAGCAAGTTGGAGCACAAGGGTACACTTCTACGTACTGAGTACTCGTTGCGCATGTACCAGAGGATTGTGAAATATGGATATTTAGACAGACCACATAATAATTCCTAGGTGCAATTCCTTGAACCGCTTGCGAGAGGTCTCACTATAGCATTTTAATACATTATATTTCACGTTTCCTATGGTTTATAAATCCGAAAGGAGAAGTTTTCGACGACCCATGTTTACTAGTTTTTGCTTGCATTTGATATAAGGAATCATACCGACTTCATTAACACCCTGCACATCTATCCATCCATCCATATATATAAAACTTTTAATCTCCCTAACAGAGTCAGAGACACCTCACAGTGTCTCTCTCATTTCTACCGACGTGAGTAACGACAATATAATGTACATTAAAATATATCAAAATTTTACTGCAATTATTTTACGAAGGTACCTAAAAAATAAAAAATGCACTGTCAATAGAGTACACATTGACTTTTAGTTAATAATCAGGGATGTAATGGGGCGTATACGGGAGTATACGACGTATACTCATCTAAAATGTTAATAATCCAGCGTATACTCACCTTAAATTTACGAAAGAATGAGCGTATATTGGGGTGCGTGCACGCCAAGGAGTCTTGCGTATACGCTGTACTTTTGAAACAATGGAGCGTATACCTACCAAAAATTCTAGCATTACACCACTGTTAATAATTAAGCAACGTACATCACAATGTAAGCTGCTTGAAGAGAAATTTTATCAATAAACTGAAAAGGTACTCACCCTTGCACTTCTGTATCCTGTAGCAAACATGTTAAATGTCCAATTTTTGCAGACACCTATCAACATTATTACAAGGGTGAGAAAAGCTTTCAGTACAGGGGATTCTTTTAAAATTTCAAATGTAATTAATTTCCACACATCTTATCTCCACTAAACCATTTTCTGGGGTAAGTGCTTTGGGAGCTTATGTGGTTCGGACTCCACGTTAAGCTATAGGTCTACATCTCATATGGTCTCGCTGCTGAAAGAGACGCTAAACTCAAATTAACCAACTGATCTTCAAGCGGATTACATTGCAATACTTTTATGTTCTTTTTTTTTTTTCTTTTCTTTTCAACTCTGACCCGATTTATCTGATGAAGCTTGAAAGGGCTTATAACGCAGCTTTTATTTTTACTATTTTCTGGTAACTAGCTAATTTTCCATTCTTACACTTACCTCCTAAACATAAGCCTTGTTTATCAGCGTAAACCACACCAATTACCCCAGGCATCCGACTCCTAAAATGTAAAAGTGCATTTATTAATAAATAGGTTTTCAGATATCCACACTATAGTAATTTTACACTAGAAATATAGCAATGAAACCTGCGAAAGAAATCGGCCTATAAATTTCAAAGGGATCATCATCTCAACTTTACCTAATAATATGACACAAGCCAGTGTGTCTGGCAGCAATATTCGAACCCAAGTCTTTTCGATCACAAACTGTGAACGCCATTTTTTTAAAATTTATTTATATATTTTTTTTTTTTTATCTATACAAAATTTCAACTTAAGTCACATTAACATTCAGTGACTTATGACATGACTTTCGTTCAATGCTCCATCTCTAACCTAGCTGATGTTTCGGAATATGTTGAATATTCGCCTAGCTTTCAATTCTTTTGGGTAAGAGAAATGTAATCACCTTTTCAACGGATCGAAAGAAAAATCAGAACTTCAAGGAAATTTCTACTATGACAACTAATTACTCAGGGTTACAATTAGCGATAGAGCGATGTAGGATGGTTCTTTCATCAAGAGAACTTTGCAAGAATATTTTCTACAAAAACAAGTTTACCAATAGATCAGTTCCTTATTTTTTTAAATTTAGTGTCTTTGCAACTAAAGAGCATGATGTTTTCAAACAGTGATTCGGATTTCATGTGAGTGACTTCAGCAGTCACAGAATAAGTTAACTGTTCAGGAAAACTAAAAGACGCAATAAACTAGGGAGATCTGCTATTTGCAAATGGACGCTATGGGATAAGTGTTTATTAAATAACAGGAAATCATCTTGTATTCAAAAAAGATACATAATTTTGGCTCTCCATTCTTTACCAACATTTACTCTAATTTGTCTTCTTTCCTTACATATTTATCCTCGAAAAGGATTTTCCTAAAATATTTGAAAATACAGGATCATTCGAAAATCCTATTAAATTGGAAGTATCAATTGTAGATCCTCGCACTTCGTTACTTGTAGAAATTTGTTCTTGAATACAAAATCTTGAATTATGAATGTCACTGTTAAGAGTTCAGAAAAGCATTTTACAAATGGTTCAAAAACCTTATTCGCATCCCAGTTACGTGTCGTGAGCACTTACAAATTTAATAGGATTTCCAGATGATCCTGCGTTCTTCGAATATTTCATAAAATACCTTTCTGAGGATGAATATGTAAGGAAAGAAGAGCAACTAGAGATGACATTACTAAAGTAGGTTCCAAATTAATTAATATTGATCATTATATATATATATATATATATATATATATATATATATACAAGGTGAGTGTCCTTTCCAAGCAGGCCCGTAGCCAGGGAGGGGATACCCGCTCTAAAATATTTCTTTCCGCTCTAAAAAGGACACTGTCCAGAAGTTTCAAATTGTTTCAGCAAATCTCAAATAGGAAAATCTTGTGATTTTATTTACTAAATAAAATTGAACTTAGCGCGCATTTACTACTACTAACAAATGAAATTGAACGTGGCGTATATTTCTACGAAAAACAACAGTTATTCTTATTGATAGATATACTCAATAATCTCCCATGTATTACTTTTCCTCATTCCAAGAGTTTGAAGAATCACAACCACGACAAGCATTCAAGATGTTGGACAAGATGCCCTTCCAAGGAATACCCATATGAAAATTGACCCAAAAACAGGCTATGTTTCATGAATGTGAGTGCCCGGCTTGTGTATGTGTAACATTGCAGGTAAAAAACATTTGTTTTGCCGTCTTGACAGTACAAGACTCACGTGTGCCTGTAATTAACGTGTAAAACATGCAACATATCCATGTTCCTTACAGTGCAAGGAAAACGTATGTCTCATATATGAAAATGGTACCGAAACTGTGATGTCTGGAGAAAACGTACATGCGCCTCTAGAATAGTCAGATTTAAAAAAAAAAAAAAAAAAAAAAAAAAAAAAAAAAAAAAAAAAAAAGTTTTGTTTATTGTAAAAGCGGCAACAATGCTATTTTTCACGTGATTTGAGTCTTTGCGCCGAGCACCCGCGAAAATAAATCAATGATTCTAAAATGTTTCTAAATAGCAGTTTGCATCGGCTCACTTTGTTTTCTGAGTGGCTCTGAACCATTTGTTTCACGATTTGTTTAAAAATATACGGAATGAAGAGAACGTTAACTCCTTATATGCACTCAGAGAAAAAATCAAGAGGCAGCAGAACACCGAACCTATTATTTTAAAAAGATTTTGTCACACACCATTATAATTGCGCGCAATAATAAGTAGCAGAGTGCTTAGCGAATTTCCAGAAGGAAACAAAAACAGTAGAAAATGAACTACAGGCAAATGTACCTGGCCACACGTTTCCAATTACTCTACTATTATAATGCCATAAATATGAAGCAGGCATCCATCAAGTCATTTTTGGTGCAAAAGTTATCGAAAATGAAACTAATTCAGAAGCAGGGTCATCTGTATCAATATGTGTAGAAGATCAAGAAGAAACTAAACGTCAAACATCTGATTTCCATCATGTTGGTGTTGATTTCCACTATATATCAGACCTTGGCGATACAAAACCCGCTCAGCCGCATCTTGCAAATTTTCCAGGTTCCAGGATTTCTGGTTCAATTCGACGATTTCGTCCAATATGGTACAAAACGTGGGATTGGCTCGAGTATTCTGTTATGTTAGATGCTGCCTTTTGCTTCCCATGTCGCAAATATCCGTCAAGAAACAATGATCCCTAATTTGTGCAGAATGGTTTCAGAGACTGGAAGCATGCAACCGAGAAAAATAAGGGAGTTTTTCGTCACTCCGATTCTGAAACTCATAGGCACGCTGCGGCTTGCTACTTGGAGCAACGGAAACGTGAGGACCTAGGGAAAACTGTCGTGAAGAAGGTGTGTAGTGATGTAATTATGAATAATAGGTACTATGTGAAAAGTGTGATGGAAGTTATTCAATTCTTGGCTGTGAATCAGTTGTCCTTTAGGGGAGATTCTGGGTGTGAGCAACTCGGAAAACAATCAAGTGCTTTGTTCTTAAATTTGTTTGAATTTAGTATTCGTAAAGATCCGAAATTAGCAGAAATTGTCAAAACTATCCCTGCCAATGCAACATGCACTAGTCCGGATATTCAGAATGAGATAATTCATTTCATGGGAGAATCTGTTAAGAGGAAAATATTAAATGAAGCAAACAAAAGTGTACATTTTGTTCATTACTTGCAGATGATACCAGAGACAAGCAACGAATCGAAGATTTGTCTGTCGCAATTAGGTACCTTGTGAATTTTAAAGTGCAAGAAAGATGCGTAGATATACTGAAGTTGGACAAACAAGAAGCTGCCAGCATTAAGAACGCCATTTTAGATTGTTTAAGAAAAGTAGAATTCAAAACCGACACGATAAGTGCACAGTGCTACGATGGAGCACCTGTCATGAGTGGACAGAAAAATGGAGTGCAAGCACTTTTGTCTGAGGATTTGAAGAGGAACATTTTGTTTGTTTACTATTTCAATCACCAATTACATTTAGTTACTTGTAGAGCCATTGGCACAATTCCTGAACTGAATGAGTTCTTTGATATTTGTCAGCAACTATATTACTTTTTCAGAAAAAAACGCGTTGTAGCAGATTACGCAGGAAGGGGTTTAAAGCGATTGTTTGTAACAGACCGACTAACGGCTGTTTACATTCTATTTAAGTTGGCTCCCGGATTGTAATTCTTACCGGTTGCTTATACAGCGTTGTAGTTGGTTCGTGCATTGTAATACTGCACCTGATTGCCTCCGAAGATTCGTATTAATATTAGTCTGTTTCGTTGCCAATGAGATAAATGGCACAAAAAGGGTTACTAGTTTTATATGCGATATGCACACCTATGAGATACGCAAACACACCAATAATTTACCACAAAAATTTGAGTTGTTTCTTTCTTTCTACAATTGTTTTGCGTTATTGTAATAATTCCACTCATTTATAGCTTAATATAGTGAAAATTTAATTTACACTCTTATTCTATTTCAATTTACTTTACCTTATCCGAATATCAATCTAAAACAAGTCTTGGTTACAGAAAATTTAACTGCTCGTGTTAGTTTGCTGTTTTCGTCGTTCATCTGTTATGAACGTAGCGATTATTTCTGGTTACTACCGCAAGAGGGCATTCGGATCACTATTAGAGAAAACGAAATGTTAGAATTCTCAATATGGCGATTTCGTTGTGAGTTGATCCCGCCGTCTCTAAGGAGATTCACAAACAACGGCCAGACAAAATCAAAGGAACATTTAAAATTTTAGTAAATATGGTTATCGGTAAGTTAGAAATTGGAAAATTATATAGATATTAGCGGTCTCTAAGGTTAGATTCTTGTATCGATATGTATTTATGGTAAAATTGTGTTAATTATAGTCGAAGATGCAATATTTAAAAAACGCGTTTATTAAGGTCTGGTAACGCGAAGATGATGACGCAGTGAAACGCCGTTTTACAATATAGAAAGAACGATGGCTTAAGTCGGTTCCTTAAAAACAGAAATTTTGTAATCAAAAGTGTAAATTTTGGACGTTAATCTATTATAAATTATTTATTGGAAAACCTAACTTAGTTTGGGAGGAAAAGAAACACTGAGGAACCGACAGAAGTGAAAATTCATTGAAACAATTTTTGGCCAAAGCCATCGAATATCACTTCCGCCATTATGAGTAATATGAAGTAATGGGGCAGGAAGTATAGCAGTTGGAGTTCATCTCGTCGGATAAAGGGACCAAGTCCCATATTCAATAGGACGTGGAACGATTATCCGAAGAGATAGATTGCGACGTGTAATAAATAGGTTTGGTAACCTATTCTGTCCTGTGAAGCCAAGGATCCAGGTGACAAGGACTGAGAGGACTATCTTGTAGGAACCCCATCGATTTGGTAATCTCTATCCATTTTATCTTATTTTCTTCTTGTTCCGATCATAAACAGATTCATTAACTCATCAAATGGAGTGCTTTGAAATAAATATGTGTAGTTAAAGTAAAGAGCGTTACGCGTTTAGACAGCTCATCTCGTTACCACTCAATAGAATGATATCATAAGAATATGTGATTAACATCGAAACTTGTGAACTTTACTTTAAGCGCACCGCTTGATATTAATATTTTCCATGTGAGAATTGATACGGTTTTCCTTATTGTTAGATTAAGTAATATCTCTGCTCTGAAATGTTATTTTAATGTGTACCTTATTAAATAATGTGTTTAGGTTGCTTAGGTTAGGTAAGATTTAAATTTAACGTGTCCCATAATATACATCTATCTTGATTGTTAGGTTAGGAAATCAAATTGTGTGCTTGCTGTTGAATAATGTACTTTTGTGTTGTCTTGTGATATATTTCGGGAAATTAATATTTCAATTGCGTGTTTAGGTTAGGTAAATTGAAATTGTGTGCTGACGGTTAAACAATGTGCTATTATTTTGTCTCGTGATATATATTTTGGGAAATACATATTTTGATTGCTTGCTTAGGTTACGTAAATTGAACTTGTGTGTTTACGGTAAAATAATGTCCTGTTATTTTGTTTCGCGATATTTTTTTTTAACATGTATTTCCAATTGCGTAGGTTAGGGCTTTATGTAGGTTAAGAATTTATATTTCGAAAATGATTTCGTCCATATGACTCGGGTCTTAAATGTGAAAAGGGTTTTGGTAAATTTAGGATAGTAAATTTACCGGTTTTTCATTGCTGTTGTCTCATGATATGTAAGTGCATACTCGATCTATGCAGATTTCAGCTAACCTTCAGTTGTAGTTTCTTTTATTTTGTTTATACTTAAAATCTTGTTAAAATACGCGTCCGTGCAAGACTCTGTCTTGGGCATATATTTATTTTAAGGGTGCCATTCACGCGTCATGGAATTTCTTATATATTTGCCTCATCGGAAAGTCAGCGTAGCTAACTGATGCTCAACTTTACCGATAAACATATACGTACTTACATTTATTCAATTTGTCGTTCTTACACACAATCTAAAATTTATAATGTGTCCATTGCTCTTGAAAAATTTTATGACATTATAGTGTGAAGTTAAAAATGATAATAATGTTGATAATGACGTTCTAATCTCTCATAAAATATGTAAACCCTGGCGTAGAGAAGTAGAAGTAGAGCATTTTTTTTTCCTTTCATTTGTAAATACATCATCTCATTACTAGTAGATTTGTTTTTTTTTTTTTTTTTTTTTTTTTGTAGATGTATTATGTACGATTGATACATGCTACTTACTTGTGCTAGAGTGCAATGATAATGTAGTAGCAGTCGTGTAGGCTTATGTTGTTGCCTAATTCCAATAATATGGACAGGGTTATGAATAATGAACGTCTATTTAGCAATAATTTTAATAATGATAATGTCATTTCTTTAAATGGATAATTAGAGCATATGGACTGTTGATCTCGAGTGATCACGAACTGAATATATATTGTACAGATATTGAAATGTGAGAATGGATACGACTCTGATGTTAAGTCAATGTATTAAGATAATATCGTAATTGTTTGAAAGTACTGCGATGTAGGCAAATATTCAACCAACTTTATTCTGTTGCTCTCGATAATTACAATGTAACTGTTGACTGATTGGCACAAATAAACATCACGACCAAATTTCAATTTTATAATTTCAAATACTGCTCATAGAGTTAAGCATATGTAAGTTTGATTTTTTTTTTATTCAATTTAAGTTAACGACGTTGAGTCTTTCATTCCGATTAGCCACTTAACAAGAATTTGGGATCTTTTGATAAAAGAATTTGTTGCGCATGGTTGAACTGAATTTTTTTTTTTATATAAATTGGTTTATCCTCGAGATTTTCTCATCCCTGGAATAGACTGGTATAAATCGGCGACCCTTTGCTATAATATGTGAAGCTAGGCTGTAATAAATTGGCTTCGTTCAGTCATATTGTCGATTTTGATGTTAAGTTAAGTAACGGCATAAACTGGTGTGTTATAAATTGGCGATCCAATTCAGGATTTGCCTGATATGTATTCATTTCTTTTATGACCGTAAAATCGGTGTGGTATATGTTGGAACAACGTTGGACTGGACATCTTGACACAGTGACTGTAACTCATGACGACAGGTTTCACATAATAATCGCACTGATGGCAATTCAAACTTATCGTAAAGAACACGCCTCAATGAAAGTTGAAGCTACTGGTTTACTACATCAGATCTCCACTAAGACTTTCTGTTTCCTTACTGAGCTCATGTTCAGGGTTCTTGGATATTTAAAACCGACAAACGCACTGCTACAAAGAAGAGATTTGGACATTGATGCCGCTGTGAAGTTAATAGGATCGGTAACGGAACAGCTCAGGTCTTGCCGGCAAGACGAAGGAATATTTGAAAATATCCTTCACGATGCAATGAAGGCATATGCCTTAAACACGTCGATTCAGCAACCATTGAAACGCAAATGCACACTCCCCAGTCGCTTAGCTGATTCGGTTGTTGATTTGAAAGGCATAAATTTGGAGAAGGGAAGGGAAGACGAGAAGGAGCTGAAAAGATTATTCTGCGAAGTTCTTGATATCTCCGTCGAAGAAATTCGGAGCAGATTCAGTGAGACAGGGACAGCTGTGATTGGTGCCATTCACCACTTACTGAACGAGAAGAGAAGTGAAGAAAATTTGAAACCTCTGTGTGATGTAAAGTATAAAGACCTGCATTGCAAAGTGCTTCCGAATTTGAAGCAAGAAATAGATCTAGCAAATCGACTGATCAACAAGACATCATCTCTGGAAGAGCTCACAAAACAAATTGGAAAATATGGCGAGGCTTTTCCAGGCCTAAAGATGCTTACAGAAGCTGCTCTAATTATTCCGTCTTCTACGGTCGAAAACTGCTTCTCACATCTGACAGCTCTCCTTCGACCTTAACGTCTGTCTATGGGACATGAAAGAAAATCGGACCTCGTTCTCCTGGCTTACAACAAAGATATTCTGCGTGCACTAGATCTAGACCAGCTTGTAATTGAATTTGCGAAGTGCTCACGTAAACTCCTTTTGATGTAATTAGTTACATAAGAACTGTAAAAAATATTTATTTTACTTATGTCAGGGTTGTTTCTTAATTTTTATACATAAAAATATTCCATAATCTACTTGTAATAAAAGTATTGTAGTTCCAAAATACTATAATTTAGATAATTGTTAATAAATGTTCCTAAAATAAATTATTATTCTTTACTTTTAGTACTACTTAGTGCATTAAAATATATATTGAATTATATACCATCATTTTAACGAAAAATGTTAATGATGATATTTGATAGTCGTGGATTTGGTATTGTAATATTATCACCATAATAAAGTGTTTCAACTTTCTTATAGATTCCATAAATAATAAATAAATATATATAAATGAACATAGACATTGACAACGACAAGCGCCGCAAGGAACAGAAACTCTCTCTCTCTCTCTCTCTCTCTATATATATATATATATATATATATATATATATATATATATATATATATATATATATATATATATAGTAGGTATATATACATTATATATTAGAGAGAGAAAGAGTTTTTGTGGTCCCTCCCATTGCCCCCTCAGTATTCATCATTGCCCGCCCTAAGCAATCAGGCTGGTTACGGGCCTGTTTCCAAGGCAGACTCACAATACCACTTTAAAAATAGTATTACAAATGTGAAAATTAATTTCCTTGAATATTCTTGACACATTTTGTCGAACTAGGTACGTTCCTTTATTCTAGATTTTATCTCTCTTTTGCTATACCGATATTATGCTCGATTATAATTACATATAACCTCATATTTACTTTCTCATCCAGACAATAATTCTTGTAACCTGTTAAGGATTTCTGGATATTTATGGAGATTTAAAAGCCACCTTCAATCCAATATTTGTGCTACTCTTTGCGGTCTATAGCTAACGAAATTTCATTGAAACGAAACAGGAATCACGCTATTCATGTAAAAACTTTCATTCTTACATCACATAAAATGAACGTAAAAATGCAGGCAAGAACATACTAATTTAGTGATGTTTTATCTTCTACTTAAATGCAACCTACAAAAATTAAAAGCAACACAACGACGTTCTTAATAGAGCTATTTGGTTCAAATTTAAAACGCCTTTATTTCTACTCACATTTTAAGCGATATACCACTTAATATAGGCTCTAGTTAATACAATTTCGATTTTTTGCATGAATACGATATAGTTTGATATAATACTCGAGAATTACAGTGAATTCCAATTATCCTGAGAAATGAGTTCTATACAAAGTTGGAATCAAAGTAATGACTACAATGCCGAAGTGGGGGATGTTTCCTGAGACTAGATGGTCAATTATGTTCAATGAGGTCGAAAAACAAGGAGTTTGAGAGACATAGACTATTTTGAATATAAATAATATATTTCTCGAACTGTCCCAACACAGGACAAGCGCGTTGAGTAGGTGTAATAAAACCGTGACGTGATTCTCCCAGGAGACACCGTACACCAAACATTGATTGATCACAGTTTAATGGGAACGTCGGTATCGAGACTATTTTTCCCATCAAAAATTGGACACCAGTCAACTTTAATTACCAAAGGACAAGATACTGCTATATAACCATGACCCACACTATGCACAAGCAGCAGCCGGCCTGTTTACACGAGGTTCCCTCCCAAAAACATTACTCGTATGCGCAGTGAAGTACAGCTCCCTCTTGGCAATGATTAGCGTAGGCGTCTTCTGCGCTGGAGACCTGGCTACGATTTCTGACGGGAGCTCACGTAGTTCGGATTCTGCATCTCGAAAATCAAGGCGATTCGACTTATTGTTCATGTAACCATTTTTACTTGTCATGACCCATCTTTTTACCTCCCAAAATATTGTTCTTTTCTCTTGGAACACCTGATATACATATATTATACTGCATTACATCTGTGGAGTATTTTGAAGTATATATAAGTAAGAAAAGATGTACTAATAATTATGACTTACTGACTATTAATTAACATTTGTACGCTACAAATTTAGCGTACTTCATTTTAAATCAATTACTTCATTTATATATATGCACATATACTTACACATCTTCCATACATTTCTCCAAATTCCTCTCCATACTTCCGTAAATTCAAGAAACAAGACCCCTTAATTTTGCTGCAATAAATCTTTGTATCCTGAAAGTAGAGAACATGATGCAACTATATGTTATATAGTTCCTTATAACATTTACTTTAAAAAAAAATAAACAAATAAAAAAAAAGATGCACGTTGGTATCATGCTCAAGGCATATGAATTATGTGCTGTCATAATGCCATTCATTATCATCCCTTATTTCTCATGCGCCCTTCAGCCTAAAGATCAAAACGTGAAACTAAAAAAAAATCAATCTAATCTTCTCATATAAATAAAACAAAGAGTTTGTCTGTCTGCCTGTGTGCGGCCTGGGGACGAAGACGAGTGGACCGAGAGTTACCACATTTGGGTCACGGGTATCTTGATCCAGGCCCTAGACCAAGACAAACTTTTCTTTTTTTCAAATTTAGATCCAGGGGATCTCAGGCAGGGGAGCGTTTATCGTGAAAATGAAAAAGTAGTAGAAAATGACAGTGTAGAATTCACAGTTTCCGCGGACGCTGAGATCAATGATGAAACTCAGATCGCATTAACTTCCAAATCCACCCCATTCGGCTGCGAGTGGGGTCACCGGGGGAGGGGGGACCGAGACATGTAAAAATAATCCATAATGACTGATATTAGTATCAAATCCATAGTTTTTGCGGTCGCTGAGATGAATGGTGATACTCCCACAGGCGTTGACTTCCAAATACGCCCCCATGCAAAGAATGGGTATTTTCAGCTAGTCACATATAAAATAAAAATAAAATGTTTTAAGAAATCCAATCACCATATATTTTTCAATGAACTGTTTCTCCTTGTTACACTCAAAGCTCCTCCAAACACGCATTACAATTTATATCCCTTTCTTTTCCGTCATACTGGACTTAAGCGTTATTATTATTATTTTTCTCTAAGATGGGTGAGAGATATTGATTCGTTTCGCAAGATTAAACATGGTCTTTCCATTGATATATGAAATTACATGTCTTCCAATTTAAAATTTTTCAGTGACCCCTCTCCCCTCTTTCAATGCCGATGAAAAGGGTCCATGTATATGTTGAGAGATTGATAAGAATTTGTATGAAGGACAGAAAGTTAATAAAAATATGTAATGAACAACTACGAGAACAGCTGAATTACGTTATTGTAATAACAGAAGAGATTATTTAGTTTAGTTTGCAGATAAATAAGTGTATAATTCATTCATGTAGAGTATTAGAGAGTCGTATAATACTCTAATGAGATATAAGTCACCATAGAATGAGATACTAATAAATATTAAAAGGGATTTGTGAAAGTATTTATTCGTACAATCTAAGTAAGCCTTTTTATGATAACCCATTATGCCTAACCAAGTGCTACTAAGTGTTCTACCTTAAATATACAGAATTCACGATTACACCTAGATTTCGAATATAAACAGTGGTGCATCGAACACGGAAACGAAACCACACTTCAGTATGGCACATTTGTCGACTTTCAATTTGTTTGATTCACAAACAGTAACTGTACGAAATAGCTTGAACAACTATTTATAGACGCCAGCATAGATAAAGAAAGAACAGCACCAGTATTGTTAGCAGTATTTGTTAATCCGACTTATGAAGTCCTTAAAAACTTAACATGGCTGATACTCCGGTAAAGAAAAACTTCCATCAACTGATGAAGACACTAGTGTTAATAATTTAATACGGGACACACGAGAATCTAACTGCAGAAAATATATTGAGTACATAAATTAGTATAAGCTGAGAGACAACCCATAACGGAGTACTGTATGTCAGGTTGTTAAAGAAACAAATTTCGTTCTGTTAATACAATAATAATGTATATTACACATTGCAAGATCAGTTTGTATTTGGCGTAAATGGAGAATCTACACAATAACAACTACTGACACGAAGAATTTGTCATTTCAAGCCCCACTGACAGACGTTGCAATAGAGGAAACCGAACAGCAACTAAGTCTTTTCAGAACTAGTAACAATCGGGAGGAGGCTATCAATGAACTACAGCCTACTAGAGCAAATGCAGATAGAAGTAATTTCCATCGTACCTACAACTATACAGTAGACTTAAAAGAGCACAAAGATGTTCTTAATAAGTTTTATATCACCTACCAAACAAATGCCCGGCTCACGTAAGGTCTTGTTTGAATTGCGGAATATACGATCATTCTGCAACCCCCGTCAAACAAATGCCTGACTTACGGAAAGCCTTTTTTTCAAGTGCGGAATATACGATCATTTTGCAACTAAATGTTATCAAGAAAATTAAGGAAATAATTTCCAATGATACGTGCTGCAAAGAAGAAACAATATGCCAGCGATTGCACATAGCATAGACAAAGGAAACGTTACTTTCATAGACCACATTGCAAATGGTGGCGATTTGAAAGAAGTGACCGTAATACAAACAAGTGTTCAGGACGATTACGAACAAAGAGAAATTCTATAGCAAAAAGATGAAGAAATATCATGGATAGGTGAAAACAAACCTTTCACTTACCAGAAAGAGAGTCAAGTAATAGAACCTATATATCTACTGGCTATTGAAAACGTTGTGGACACAACTTCACGGGCACTGACTTAAGTATCTACATAGAGGAAAGTGGGTTAGTATCGAAAAAGTAGAAAATAAAGTCAGTTGCTTTATATTAGAAGAATCTAAACCATTAAGGGGAGAAGACAATAAGAGAATTCAACAGATTACGTCATATTCACTAAGAATAGTTTTAACTTGACCTTCAGAGAAAGCGAGCTGAAGGGAGGATTAAGCACGAGAAAGGGTCAAGGTAGTAGGTTCTGGAGCCATGAAACGAGTTGGGGGAGATTCTAAATGCCATCCGTGAGTTTTTCTTTCTTTCTTCTTATCTTTTTATTCTGTACAAGTGCCATGTGTTTTTATTTAGGTTTGGGTAGTTTAGATTTGTTTCTGTGTATTTATAATTCGTGATGTTCGTACAGGAAGGTTCGAGAATACTGGCCTCTCATATACGTTAGTATGTAGGTTGTTGTCTTCCTGTACCGAAGTTTAATATTTAATTCACATAGTATTGCCAAGTGAGCGTTTGCGAGTAAAGGCGGGTAAGAGCCCTACAGAGCACGTTGTTGTCTTAATTACAACTCACGATTTTGTTCTTAAATTGGCCACGTTGTTCACAACACCTGCTGAGGAACCAGAACACGGTGGTTATGGGAATACTGCACCTACATTTTAGGTACATTACTTGCATGATCCGCGTGTTCCGGTTGCTTACAAGTGTGTTGTGAGTGATTTAGTCACTGTTGTGATGAATCGATTCCTGTCACTATCTTCCCGGCCTCTAAAAAGCACGAATGCTATCAACCCAGTCACAACAAGGAGGCCCGAGCACGAGTGACGGAGTGATTCCATATGAAGCAAGTGCATCACCGTTGCTGGGTGTGCATGTAAACGAGGATGTCGCTGAAAATACTTGGTTTGGTATCTTCTCTATCAACAACATTGTCTCCTCGAAAAAAGTACTTTTCACAGCCAACTTTTGCCAATGACATTTCATACAAGCAACACGACATTCACACTTGAAAATGTTACTATTCCCCTGTATCTTCATTTTCAATGTCTTCCTACATTTGCCACTCTTTCTGCACAATTTCAATAATCCGTGCCCCTCCCCATAACGTAATAGCACTTTTTCTTCACGAATATAGGTCGTTATAACACTCACAATCGAAATGTCACATGCAACTACCATTTTTGAATGCTGGTAATTAATATCCTCATTACAGCATGCTGGGAATTAATATCCACACTATCCTCATCATTACGCCTCTGCTTAAAATAGTACCAGCAATACACAGCTTGTTACATTTAAAAATAACACATGATACTTCTTCTGTTAGATAAATTTCATGAAAAATAACAAATTCACCAGCAAGTCTTTACTGTAGGTTAGGCAGTGACAATAACCGATTCATCTGAAACAGTTTCCAAGAACGAAAGACAGAAAACAACGTGCCCTGCGACGCTCTAACCCGCCTTCACTCGCTCACGCTCGCTCGACAACACTAGCATCAGGAACAGCAACATTAGTGAGAAAATATCTATGTGGATAAGGAACAGCAAGGAATTAGTGACAACCTGTGAATAATATTAACAGTGACAGGTTATTATCGGTACTGTATCACTGCCTTGCTCAAAGTAAAGAGTTACCAATTCATTTGTCCTTTTCTGTAAATTATACGCACCTGTCACAATTCTGGACCTAACACTCCGACACGACTCTATTTAATAATTATATGCACGACACACAAGTTTACTTCCGAGAAATGCAAGGATAAAACTAAACAAGCTCCATGACTAGTAATCTTTTTGTATTTGCTTCCGTCTAATGCACATTGATCGGAAAAACTCGTATTCTATGACCTATCATAGTAGGTTAATATGAAAATAACTATACATTTTAACACAATTATCACTATGTACTAGAAAACCAGTTTTTAAATATTTTCTGTGCAAAACGCTATTATCAAAAAAATACACTTTAGACTACATATTTACAATGCATTGAAAGAGTTATGTTGCTTGTGTCACAAAAGTTGATAATATAAAACTAGAACTCCAAAAGATACAATAAACTTACATAGCTTATCATATTTCAAAATAATAATTTTACCTGTCACAAGATCAGAACTCCTTGGCGTCTGCTACACTGTCACCGTTACACAATGTTGCCAGAATACAATATCACAGGCAACATTACTTTTCAACGGTTTGCAATGAGCATTAATTTCATATTCGGATACCATGGATTATGACGTTTGTTTTCGTAAAATTCTGCATACAATTTTATTTTTGGCACATATCTAGACATAATTGTTAAAAAATTATAATTCTTTCACTAATTTCCTTCTTCTTGCCTCCTAAAAGAATTCAACTGGGGGATATGAAATTGAAAATATCTTACTTGGCATAGATAAAATTAAAGAGGGTCACAAAAAGCAATTGTTAAAAAATTACGATCTTTTCGATTTGCGTATAAATACAACTTTCAGATGTGTAGCATAAAAAATACAGTGAAAGAAACACGAGTCAACCTGTGTTAGGTAGCCACATAAAAAGCATGAATGCTATTGTAAAGAGCTGTTAGGCATCAGGTAATTTTGGTTCGTCCGTGCCACACATTTTGTCCTTACTTTCGCAATTTTGCTGCATATTTTTAATCAATTATCGTTTTATAATCAATTTCCCATAAAACAATTTTTAGTGATTTTGTTGACATGTCTCTAAAGCTGCGACCGTTATAATAATTTGTTTCATTTAATTTAGAAAGAAAGACAACAGAATAACGGTAAGAAACCTCTTGTCTGCTCGTTTTGTGAAATTGAATAGCATTTGACAGTTAGCGTTCTGTACCTGCTGTAATTTTTATTATTGGTAAGTTTTAGTGTGATATGTTATTGAGTAAAAAATATTGTATAAAATAAATATATTTTTGCGTATTTTAGTATAAAATATGTAGTTCTGACTTTATATGTAACGAATTTGCACTGCGCAGTAAGATATTAAGTGACAAATTGTTTAGGATCTGCAGTATTTATTATTATGTGTGAAGTTTAGTGGAATATGTTGTTCAAATTCAATTAGCTCTGTAAGTGTGAATAAGTCATCAAGTAGAATTGCTAGGAAATTGGGAACAAGAATTAGGATTAACAGTAGGTGGTTTTTGTATGTAAATAAACAATTTACGTCGTATCTCAGTGAAACTGGCGCGTGTTAGGATGAAGGAAACTTTAGTTTCTAAAAGCATGTTGTGTAAATATGAATCAGAAAGCGAGTGTTCGTCATTGGGAGTAACTATGACAGAATTTTTCTGTGTTCTTTTATCTTATTTGATCACGCCTCTGTCGTAAGAAAAGCCTTTTGTTGATACGGAAATAATTTTAATATATGAGGAATTTTCAGGTGATAAATTTGGAAATAAATTAGGTACAACTCATATTGCTTAGTTCCACTTTCTCCATTATTAGTCTTTTCGGGTAAATTTACAATACACACTCTAGCTGTGCATCGATAAGTAGGGCCCTTTTAAAAAATATAGTAGAGTAGGGTAGGGTAAGATATAAATAAGTAGGGTAGGGGTTAGGAACGGGTAAGCTTAAGGTTAAGTAAGTTTTGATCCATTTTCGTAAAATTATTAGTGTGTAATTTCTCGTTTTTGAGAGTATATCTGGTGGAGTGGGCGTTGAAAAGTTAAGGGTTAAGTTCCAAAGTTGGGCATCCGTTTCCAGCAAAATTTTTAAAATTTACAGAAAAGATATGGATAGTTTGATTGTTTGTGTGCTTGATACTATTTAAGGGTCTCGAAAAATCTGTTTATTTGTTATATATAAGCGGTTATAAACATGGGACTACACGCCGAACGGAGGGAACTACTTGGCGCAAGGTTGCCGACAGTTGCATTGTGGGAAAGTAACGAGTATTTATGTTATCAACATGGCGAATGTACAACGGCCATGAACTAACAGTTTTAACATTTGTGAAGCAATACGTTGATAACGAGCAAAATCTTTTAAAACTTTGTGAAGAGCACGGATTAATTAACGTAATAACAAATTGCAGAAAACGTGGAAAGGAGATAACAGCGAAAAAACGTGGCGAAAGCGGACGCCCAACTTCGGAATAAATTCCAAAGTTAACCCAAGCATTACAATTCTTTCACGATTTACATATAAATATTGTGTCCGGACATATACTGCAAAAACTGCAATCCAAGAAACCGACCAACCTGTGCTAGGTGACCACAAATAATTATGAATGCTATCTAACCTTGACAGGGCAGGGCTAAGCTGGTTGACTAACTCGGAAGTACGTCCGAAGGAAGCATGCGCGTCAACTAGAGCATTACTACTGTATCTGCGGACCTCAAAAAAATCGAGAAGTATTTTTTTTTTTTTTTTTTTTTTTTAATGATTAGTTTGGCGCTAGAGCAGTTAACCCGTCAACTACACTATACTAGCACCGTGTGTTGATATAAGGTACAGTAGTTAATATTAGAACATATAGCGGGAAGGCTCTAGAATACAGGTTCCTCCCATATGTTAGCAGCTAGTTGGTTCCTTTCTGTACCAAAGTTTAATATTTAATTCACATAGTATTGCCGAGCGAGTGTTATCGAGTGAAGACTGGTTGGAGCCGCGCAAGGCACGTTGTTTTCTGTCTTTATTACAACTCAATAGGAAGGGGGACCTGTCTTCTAGAATGTTGCCAATGTAACTATTGGAACTAACATGTTGCAAAACAGGCCTTGAGTCAACTTTACAACAAACGTTTCAATTACGTTGACACGAGAAGTGCCATTGGGATAATTTTCACAGAGTGGGTCCATACTGTACTCTCCTCTTCCCTACCCCAAGATCAGTCCAACTTTTCGAAAACATAAAGACAAACTGGAGCGTATCATTGTGGCGAATCAAATTTTGAATTTATTCACCAAAATATATTTTCGTTATTTTTGTAGTTTATTTCGTTGTTACCTTATGCTCAGCATAACGTAACATGGCCCGATGCTTTTGAGCACCTTGTATGTTGGTAGGAAAATTTTAAAATTTATTTAGAATGTTAAGAGAAACTTTTATTTTATAGTAGAAAACCGTAGATCGAGAATTTTGCGTAATTTTAGTACAACAGAGCGTTTCGATAGATGTTATATGAAGATTACATGATTATTAATTATATTCTATATATTTTACGCATTTATCCATGAATATATTATTATTTTAGACAAATAAGTGTATATTTCAGCTTTTTCAATGGTTTTCAGTTCATTTCTATTCATATTTCGGCATAGGGAATCTTCACAAGAAAGCTAAAAATTTTATTTCGTAAAATCTTCTTCAAAATTCCAAATTAATAAAGTCAGCCATAATCCCTTCTTGGTGCATCTCTTTGTTTCGAAGGAAATTTATTTGATTGGATAATCCACAATCACAGCTGCGGCTGAGATTTCGGTTTTCTTTGATCTTCACACAGAAGCCTATCATCCGATCATTACGTCATGATTATCTTCCAATTAGGGATCATCTTCTTGTAACTCTTTGTCTTACGGCGTCAGCCATTTCAAGAGTCAGACGTGCAGTGTTTAGCGTCTGCAGAAAAGTGGAGTAATTTGCGATCACGTTAAATTGTGTTAAATTTTTTGTTCTGGCGAATATTGGAAATTGTCATCAGAGATAAACGTACGGTGTTTGGTGTTTTCAACAGATTATTAATCCAGAAATAGTCCAATTGTGAAGTGATTTGGTATAACATAATGGATACTAGCCTGTAGATGTCTAGTGTTATGGAATGAGCTCCTTAGCAAATTTTGCGTTCTCGATCAGCCAGAGAACCTAAGAGAAGCCAGAGGAGACGGTGAAGGAGAGAGAACGTTGAGTAGTGGTGCAGACATCGAGGAAGAAGAAGTCAAGCCACGCTCGATGCTTTTTCCTGGATAGGTGCTGTAGGAGTTAGTATCCTAAAACTGTTTTGAGACCACGTTTTACGAGTTTCCCAGGAATCTCGAGTGGAAAAGTCGTCAGGAACTTTTTTTTGTTATTAATATATCCGTTCAGTCTGTGTAAGAAGAGGATTCAAGTAAGTAAGGAATAGTGAAAGTGAAACTCAATCCAGGTATTTGGCGTCAAAATTTCCTTGTTCTAACAAACATGTGTGAATATATTTTCTGGTGTACGTGTAATATTCGTAATATGAAGCATTAAGTTCGTAAAGTTTCCCTCAACGCCGCACACATGTAGATTCAGGCAATGTGACATCGTGTTTTCATTCGATGGGGGGGGGGGGGGGAAACGAAAGCTAGAATCTCAGCACAGAGCGATTGTTGTAATCTCAAGAAAAATGTGTGTACCACACACACATTTTCCCCAGTGATGAAAAGATGTTTTAGATTCCCCAAAATCTAGAAATTATTCATTTTCGGTAACTCTGCTCAAAATTCAACCTTTATTTATTTTGGCATGTTTTCTTTGGTTTTTTGAAATAGAATGATTACGAATGTTGAAGATGTAATCAAGTGTCAGATTCACGGCTACTGTCAAGTGCAAGGGTACATGCATTTTGCGTACCGGTAACTGAAAACTTTCATCAATAGGCTAAACCTACGTAATATTTTAAAAATCTGATACCCATCAAGTTAGAAATTGCAATTTTTGTTAATTACTAGTAAATATCTTTTCCTTCTTTTTTAAGAAACTCAATATATATTCAGAGCGACACTGATGCAAAAATGACCACTGCGTCTTCGGTATGAATGTGGTAGCGAAACAAAACAAAATATAAATGCAAAATAAGTATGGTGCTTTATGAAATAGATGTGTGATTTTTTTTTTTTTTATATACATGCCTGTTTAGGTTAAGTTAGTATAGTTAGAGTAGGGCTTTAGGTTTAAGTATGTCAATATGTACATGAATGTTTTGCCTGTGCTAGATTGTCAAGTGGGTCCGAGCTGAAAAGAGGTCGCGAAGAGCGTAAATCCTCTACGCCGGCCACAATCTCGATGCACAGAGGAGTGTAAGCACCAAAGAATATATATACAAGAGTGAAATAAGCTAACCACAACATGTAGGCAGTGAAGTTATTATTTTCAGTAGTGTATTGTATTTCTATTGTGTCCTTTTGTTTGTTTTTGCGTGTCGATACACTGTCAATGTTCTAGAAGGCAAGAATATTAAATGAATATTAAAGAATATGAATATTTTGAGAATATGAGCAAAAGTAAAGAATGTTTCGGCTCTGAAAAGTATAGAAATCGATCTTATTAAATTTTATTTAGATGGGTATGTCAGTTCAATGTAAATATTTTCTTATTATCGAATATTTTGTCCAATAATACATTCATGAATAGTTTAAGAATAAAACTTACTAGCCGTGAACGCATCTTTCTTTTCGAATACAAAATCTAATTAGCTTGTAATTTTAAGAAGTCATAGAAATATGTAGTCGATGTTTTAGGTATGCATGCGAAGCATGATCAAAACAGAGAGCAGTATGTACAGAATAAGTTTGCTGGGGAAATGAAATAGCTGTGAAATTCAGGGAAAAGACTTTCCTTAGTGTGACCGAGTTGAAAACAACCGAATCTGTAGAAATTTCTCATTTTATCAGTTTCGATCAAAATCTCAGTTTAGATTTTTTTTTTTTAATTTACAAAATTCTGTTTCAAGATTTTTTTTTTTTTTAATTCAGATAGGGCTTTCACAGACAACATCAAGATCTTCTTTGTGCTCAGCGCCAGCTCCACTCGGAGGTCGGTGTCCTGTGTCTGTAGTCGTGGTTCACAACCTATTTCCGGATGGGATGTGGATGATGAACTGCAGGCCTGGATATCGGACTGTGAGTCGAGATGGAAGAGAGTTTGGAAGCTTTATATTTCGGGCCAAATTTGAGTTCTATTTTCCGTAGATGATTGGCTTGGTGAGTGTATCAGTGGCTGTTGATGACGAGCCCATACGGGCCCGGTAGGTTCGGTGTCACTAGTCAGTGATACATTCAACATAGCATGTAATCTCAAGGAAAGGGAACATCATACAAAACACAATTCAATTACATTTATTATTCAAAAATTTTTTTTTTTAAAGTAAAAATGGCGACCCTTATCCAGGATTTCTGTTATTTCAATCCTACGCGAGCGCTAAGGAAAACAAACAATCACAGCAGAGTATTTGTAATGGGGATCATTACGACAATCGCTACATTGAATGAAACATGGTCACTTCTGAATCTGTATGTGCGTGATGTTGTGGGAAACAAACTTCATGAAAGTGGAAATGTCTGTGGGCAGCAGATCAAGTAACGAATC
The DNA here is from genome assembly GCF_964235325.1 of Thermobia domestica. Taxonomy (NCBI): domain Eukaryota; kingdom Metazoa; phylum Arthropoda; class Insecta; order Zygentoma; family Lepismatidae; genus Thermobia; species Thermobia domestica. Next base: position 61,456,607 of record NC_137469.1, read on the forward strand.
TCGTCATCCGAGTGAATACATATGCTGTTCTGATGAAATTGCAGGGTTTAGTGTTTATTGTGACAGTTGTTTTAGATGGGTACATGCCCAGTGTTATGGTTTGTCAGAGGAACAAGTGCAGGAGTTAGACAAAAGCAGTGAGCCGTGGTTATGTAAGCCTTGCCTGGCGAAGCAGGTGACAGTGTTGCCACTGCCGAAATCTCCGGAAACTGAGAGTGATGAAGGCGAACGTGTAACGCGGGGTAGCCCGAATGATTCTGATAAGGAGGAAGGAAGTCGAGGAAACGTAGCTTCCGGTCCAAATGTGCAATTAACGGACTTTGCGGCCATGATGGAACGCTTCAGTCAAACTTTAACTGTAACCCTAAATGAAAAATTCGAAAAGGTGGACAATAAATTTCAGGATATTAGCAGTAAATTTCAGGATGTTAATAGTAATTTTCAGGCGATGAGCAATCAAGTTGACAGTAAATTTCAGGACATACATAATAACTTTCAGGCAATGAATGAAAAATTCGATAATGTAAAATTTGAATTGTTACAAACAATTAATGAAAAAGTAGCCCATGTGAACGAAGACGTAGAGGCTGTTAGGTCAGAAGTTCGCGATTTATATACCTCTGTTGGGAACTATCAGAATAAAATAGACGCGCGGGTAGATGCCGTTGAGGAAGGTCTCCGGTTATCGGTTGAAGCGCAGAATCGACGATGTGACGACTTGACTAAGGAGTTCTCACATCTCGAACTCAGTACCCAAAGGTCGTGTCAGGCACTTGAAGCCAGGATTCAAACGTTAGAGGGAAAACAAAACCAAAGAAAAGATAAACGGTGTAGTCGTAAACGAGCGCGAGACTTTGTTGTCGGTGATGGAATCGAGTCTGACGGGACCGAGTCAGACATCCAAGTGGATGTACCGGTCTCTTCGGTTGGGGAGACTCGTACTATTCCCACGGTGACTGTCTCTGTCTGTCAGCCGACCAACATTCATGGCACAAATGTCCTTCCCTTTGAATTATCTACACGTACGTTGAACTTAAACAAGTCACATACGTCCTGTGTTGAGACAATAGGTTGTCAGGCGTTGTCCAGGAGGTCGAATCCATTGCTAGTTTCACCTCAGGTGTCAGGATTTTCCAATCCTAGTTGTCGGTTGAACCATGTGGTGTCCTCTAGTAATGTAGCAGACATGACTCCTTCGTGTGCTGGAGTTCAGGAGGGAATATGTGGTCACGCGGTGGTATCAATGCCAGACAACTTAATTTCTGGACAAAATTACCAACACTATTCCATTTTCGGTCAAAATCACTTGGGTGCAAAGAGCCCCGTCGTTGGCCACAATTCTCCCGTGAACCCCAGTAGAAGCGAGGAAGGCATTGGCAAGCGAACTCTAAATTTAAGACTTTCTGAACTAAATCACTTACCTACATTTTCTGGTGAATACGGTTTGGCTAGAACATTTCTAGAAAATTTGGAACAAACTTTTAAGGTAATTTCGGCATCAGAACACGAACGTCTAACCTTGGTACCTTGTTGCTTAACAGCTGGGGCCAAGACATGGTTCCAGACTGTATGTCAAGACATTAATAGTTATGCGGATTTTGTGCGTCTGTTCCGAGAACACTATTTTTCGGCGAGAATGGAAAGGTTGCAAAAGAAGTTCATTCAGGGAATGAAATACGATCGAGCGGAGTACAGCCGATTAACGGACTTTGCGTGGAAAATTGTAGCAGAATATTATGCTGTGGCACAACACCCGGATGAAACCGAACTGATTGAGATAGTCTTGGATTGCTTACCAGCTGGTGATGCCAAGTTGTTGAGGGCTGTTGAGCCAAAGAACATTCAACACCTTATGGTGAAAATAGCTGAGATAGAGGGACATTCGGAGCCTAGTGAACCGGTCACGGATAAGAAGTTTAGACGCTTTCAGGTACGTCAGGCGAAAGTCGTCAAAAAGACAGAAAGGTCAGGGAAACAAACCACCAAAGATACTTCGTCTCAGACGGAGGAAGACGAAAGCAAGAGGAAGGAAGGAAGTTCCAATGGCAAAGGAGAGGACCGATTTTCCGGAAACCGGGGTCGAAGAAGGAATTTTCAGTCTCGAAGACCATGGCCCAATCAAGGAAGACCGAATTGGGTAAGAGATGGTAATGGAAATCGGAATGCTCCGTATGGGTACAACCAACGCTACTATCCAGCAGCGATGAGTTATGGGTATCCGCGGGGTACATCTCAGACATGCGCGCCAAACGCGATGAACTCAGCAGGAGCGCAAGCCTATCCGGGATACGCGCCGAATTTACTTCCTGGAGGGGGAGTGGCGGCTCCCACGTCCACTTCTTCCCCGGGAGTGAACATGGCGATGTCCACCGGATGGCCTCCGCAATATACGACATTCGTACCTACGATGGCTCAGCCACCAGAAACGAACGGGAATAGTTTGGGAAATGCATACCGCAGCCCTCATTAGGGGAGAGTGTGGACTGCGATGTGGATTCCTCAACTCCCCAGAAAGAACAAGATCGGTTCGCGAGTAGTCAAAATTCCAATTTGGTAACAACCTCGTTCGATTTTAATTCTAACCTTCCAAATTCAAAATTCAATGTTTTGGCAGATTCCGAAAATCGGGAAACAAAATTGGGCACGCCTCTGTTCTCGATTCGTTTCGTGATCGACGAGAAGGAGTGTGACTCCAATGCGGAAAAGGGTATCCTTCTAACGTATCCTTCGCCCACGTTAAGTTGTTCAGTTGGAAGTTTAACTCTAGTTTGCATTCTGGATTCTGGAGCGGACACGAATTTGTTGTCTGGAGACGTTTGGAGGAGGATCAAGGAGATTTATCCGTCAGCTAAACTTCGTCCAAAATCCAACATTTCATTACGAGGTTTCGCAGGAGACGAATCTTTTCAAGTCAAGGGTTTTCAGATTCTAAATTTCACGATTCAAGGTTACGTTTTCGAGGTTCCGGTATATGTGATTCAGAAATTGAAAACAGATTGCATTCTAGGTTTTCCCTTTTTTATTCGGTATCATGTTCTTCTAAATTGTAAAACGAAAGAAGTCTCTCTTGAGACTGATTCTGGTCAGACCATCTCCATCAACATGGAAAAGCAGCATTGTTGTCGAGTCACAGTTGCGGAAGTATCATCAGATGAAGAGGAAGACTCTTTGTACCAACCAGCTATTTCGAAAGAAGACATTCAAAATTTTGTTTCTCAGAGAACTGATTTGGATTCGGATTCTAGGAATCGTTTATTTTCTTTGTTGATCAGGTTTCGTTGTCTTTTTACAGAGAATCCAAGAGTCGTGAAGGTTGAGCCGTATAGAATACAGCTTTCAGACGACGTTCCCGTGGTAGGAAAGTTGTATCCTGTACCTGTTCACCTCCAGAAAGAATTTGAGCAAGTGCTGGACAAATGGTTGAAACTCGGAATCATCATAGAAGGTCCTTCACCTTACAGATGCCCTGTTCATATTGTGCGTAAGGCGTCTGGAGAGCTAAGGCCTGTAGTTGATTTGCGTGGTATCAATGAGCGTGTGATTGCACCAAAGATTCAAGTCGAACCGATCTCCGATCTAATCGCGCGAGTCAGTGGTGCAACCATTTTCACCTCATTGGACTGTACGCAGTCATATCACAGTGTCCCGATCCATCCAGACTCTTACAAATACGTCAGTTTCATTTACAAAGGTCGTCAGTATCAAATGACACGTCTAACCATGGGTTTGAAATCATCTCCAGCAGTTTTCCAGTCAATCATGTATACTTTTTTCGGCTTAGAACCTTTCAAAAACTTTCTCATTGTGTACCTGGATGACGTCCTTTGTTTTTCATCATCTATTGACGAACACTTTCAGCATTTGGAAAAGGTCTTTGAAACTCTTCGTTCGGCAAATCTTTCGCTCAATTTTCAAAAGTGTAATTTCCTTCAATCACAAATTCCTTTTCTTGGCCACATAATTTCAGGATCTTCAGTCGAAATTAATCCCAAAAGTAACGAGGCCATCCGTCACTTTCCTCTGCCGCGGACTAAGAAAGCTTTACGAAGATTTCTTGGTCTCGTGGGATGGCGAAAGCGACATTTTCCTGACTTTGCGGGGTTAACAGCTCCATTTTATGATCTTCTGAAAAAGGATCGAAAGATTGAATACTCTCCGGAGTTACTGGAAAAATTCGATCAGTTGAGAGAACTTTTAAGTAGTCCTCCCGCACTTGCGCAACCGGACTTCAATCTTGATTTTCATTTGTACAGCGATGCATCTGCGGAGTCGTTGGCCGGCTATGTGGCGCAATATCCCCCGGGACAGGATGATCCGGAGGTTATTGCGTATGCGAGTCGGCGAATAAAACCGCACGAGGCCTCGTTGTCAGTGTTCCAGTTGGAATTAGCTGCAGTTCTTTTCCTCTGCGAGAAATTTTCATACTTCATATTAGGTCGTCGGACTACGGTCCACTGTGACAATGCTGCAGTCACGTATGCTTTCAGTTTAAAGAACCTGGATGCTCGAACAACTCGTCTTCTGCTTAAACTGCAACGCTTTGATCTTCAGTTCATTCACATCAAAGGCACGGACAATGAAATCGCAGACCTGTTGAGTCGCTATCCTCCAGAGATTCCTCAGGCAGAAGAGGATCATTTTGTAAATTTCTTGACCGCGGAGGACACGGACTTCTTGAATGTCACGGAACTGAAGCGAGAACAGCGGAAAGATCCGTATTGTAGAAAACTACATGCCATTTGGAAGGGTTGTCAAAACAATACTAGGGTACGTGTGGAGAATAATTTAGTTTATGTCAGAAATTCTCAAAATTCTGTTTGGTTGCTGGTCATTCCTTCCAGCTCAGTGAAAAATATTGTTTCGGCAATTCACAACAAAGGCCATTTTGGAGTGAAGCGATGTTTGTCGTTCGCTAAGGCCATGTTCCATTGGAGAGGTATGCGTGAGACTTTTACAAAGTATATTCAAGAGTGCCTTCTTTGTGCACGAACCAAATACTCCTACAGGGTGATTAGAAAGGAGCCCTGTCATGTTGAGGCGTTTTCTTCCTTTGAGAAGCAATGCCTCGACCTGGTCGGGCCTCTTCCTAAGAGCCAGGGATATAAATATATCTTGTCCATCCTGGACGTCTACAGTCGTTTTGTGTGTTTCTTCCCTCTTCGGACGGCACACACAAGAGAGATTGTGGCGGTCCTTGAAAAGAGATATTATTATCAGCTACCATACCCGAAGTATTTGGTGAGTGACCAAGGTCCGCAGTTCTTATCGGGCGTCTGGAAAGAGTTTTGTCAAAAACACCGGATAAAACATATACTTACCACGCCATACCATCCGGCTTCTCATGGCATTATCGAACGCAGACATCGTGACCTTCATCGCATTCTCCGCCTGTATTGCAGTGACAACCAGTCCAAATGGAGTAATTTTCTAAAAGCAGCCCAAGATTTGTGCAATCACTCTTGGTGTGATGCTCTCGGATGTACTCCAGCGGAGCGTTTCCTAACGTATTCAGCATCCAAGAGCTTCAAAGAAAACTTCATTTGGCCCAAAGAGACGGTGCAAGTAACTGAAGACAAGAAATTTGTAGTTTCTGTTCCGGCAGCAGAACCGAAGAAGGAGAGAAAGCTGCGGAAACAGCAAGACATCGTCACAGAAGGTTCTTTGGTGATGGTGAAAACTCATCATATATCGTCAATACCCAAAAAGGTGTTTGCTAAATTTATGCACACATACGTCGGACCTTACAAAGTGGTATCTTTATCTCGAAATTCGGCGAGATTGCAGACTCTGCAGGGAGAAAACATAGGAGTTCAGAGTTTTGACAATCTGAAACTGTTTCGCTGCTCAGAAGAGAAAAGAAAGGAATTATTAGAAGGATGAAAAAAAAAAAAAAAAAAACTTAGTTTATAGGTTAAGGTTAGGTTAGGATTGATTAGAATGTATAGTTGTAATTAGAATTGAGAGAGAGAAAAAAAGAAGGATGTTTTATCTTGTATAGTCTCTAGTAATTTAGTAGTAAAAAAAAAAAAAAAAAAAACCAACTTAAGAAGAACTCATAACTTCAGATTTTTTTTTTTTCTCCGAAGCTCCCGGAGGATGTTACCTTATGCTCAGCATAAGGTAACATGGCCCGATGCTTTTGAGCACCTTGTATGTTGGTAGGAAAATTTTAAAATTTATTTAGAATGTTAAGAGAAACTTTTATTTTATAGTAGAAAACCGTAGATCGAGAATTTTGCGTAATTTTAGTACAACAGAGCGTTTCGATAGATGTTATATGAAGATTACATGATTATTAATTATATTCTATATATTTTACGCATTTATCCATGAATATATTATTATTTTAGACAAATAAGTGTATATTTCAGCTTTTTCAATGGTTTTCAGTTCATTTCTATTCATATTTCGGCATAGGGAATCTTCACAAGAAAGCTAAAAATTTTATTTCGTAAAATCTTCTTCAAAATTCCAAATTAATAAAGTCAGCCATAATCCCTTCTTGGTGCATCTCTTTGTTTCGAAGGAAATTTATTTGATTGGATAATCCACAATCACAGCTGCGGCTGAGATTTCGGTTTTCTTTGATCTTCACACAGAAGCCTATCATCCGATCATTACGTCATGATTATCTTCCAATTAGGGATCATCTTCTTGTAACTCTTTGTCTTACGGCGTCAGCCATTTCAAGAGTCAGACGTGCAGTGTTTAGCGTCTGCAGAAAAGTGGAGTAATTTGCGATCACGTTAAATTGTGTTAAATTTTTTGTTCTGGCGAATATTGGAAATTGTCATCAGAGATAAACGTACGGTGTTTGGTGTTTTCAACAGATTATTAATCCAGAAATAGTCCAATTGTGAAGTGATTTGGTATAACATAATGGATACTAGCCTGTAGATGTCTAGTGTTATGGAATGAGCTCCTTAGCAAATTTTGCGTTCTCGATCAGCCAGAGAACCTAAGAGAAGCCAGAGGAGACGGTGAAGGAGAGAGAACGTTGAGTAGTGGTGCAGACATCGAGGAAGAAGAAGTCAAGCCACGCTCGATGCTTTTTCCTGGATAGGTGCTGTAGGAGTTAGTATCCTAAAACTGTTTTGAGACCACGTTTTACGAGTTTCCCAGGAATCTCGAGTGGAAAAGTCGTCAGGAACTTTTTTTTGTTATTAATATATCCGTTCAGTCTGTGTAAGAAGAGGATTCAAGTAAGTAAGGAATAGTGAAAGTGAAACTCAATCCAGGTATTTGGCGTCAAAATTTCCTTGTTCTAACAAACATGTGTGAATATATTTTCTGGTGTACGTGTAATATTCGTAATATGAAGCATTAAGTTCGTAAAGTTTCCCTCAACGCCGCACACATGTAGATTCAGGCAATGTGACATCGTGTTTTCATTCGATGGGGGGGGGGGGGGGGGAAACGAAAGCTAGAATCTCAGCACAGAGCGATTGTTGTAATCTCAAGAAAAATGTGTGTACCACACACACATTTTCCCCAGTGATGAAAAGATGTTTTAGATTCCCCAAAATCTAGAAATTATTCATTTTCGGTAACTCTGCTCAAAATTCAACCTTTATTTATTTTGGCATGTTTTCTTTGGTTTTTTGAAATAGAATGATTACGAATGTTGAAGATGTAATCAAGTGTCAGATTCACGGCTACTGTCAAGTGCAAGGGTACATGCATTTTGCGTACCGGTAACTGAAAACTTTCATCAATAGGCTAAACCTACGTAATATTTTAAAAATCTGATACCCATCAAGTTAGAAAATTGCAATTTTTGTTAATTACTAGTAAATATCTTTTCCTTCTTTTTTAAGAAACTCAATATATATTCAGAGCGACACTGATGCAAAAATGACCACTGCGTCTTCGGTATGAATGTGGTAGCGAAACAAAACAAAATATAAATGCAAAATAAGTATGGTGCTTTATGAAATAGATGTGTGATTTTTTTTTTTTTTTATATATACATGCTTGTTTATTTTAAGTTAGTATAGTTAGAGTAGGGCTTTAGGTTTAAGTATGTCAATATGTACATGAATGTTTTGCCTGTGCTAGATTGTCAAGTGGGTCCGAGCTGAAAAGAGGTCGCGAAGAGCGTAAATCCTCTACGCCGGCCACAATCTCGATGCACAGAGGAGTGTAAGCACCAAAGAATATATATACAAGAGTGAAATAAGCTAACCACAACATGTAGGCAGTGAAGTTATTATTTTCAGTAGTGTATTGTATTTCTATTGTGTCCTTTTGTTTGTTTTTGCGTGTCGATACAATGTCAATGTTCTAGAAGGCAAGAATATTAAATGAATATTAAAGAATATGAATATTTTGAGAATATGAGCAAAAGTAAAGAATGTTTCGGCTCTGAAAAGTATAGAAATCGATCTTATTAAATTTTATTTAGATGGGTATGTCAGTTCAATGTAAATATTTTCTTATTATCGAATATTTTGTCCAATAATACATTCATGAATAGTTTAAGAATAAAACTTACTAGCCGTGAACGCATCTTTCTTTTCGAATACAAAATCTAATTAGCTTGTAATTTTAAGAAGTCATAGAAATATGTAGTCGATGTTTTTGGTATGCATGCGAAGCATGATCAAAACAGAGAGCAGTATGTACAGAATAAGTTTGCTGGGGAAATGAAATAGCTGTGAAATTCAGGGAAAAGACTTTCCTTAGTGTGACCGAGTTGAAAACAACCGAATCTGTAGAAATTTCTCATTTTATCAGTTTCGATCAAAATCTCAGTTTAGATTTTTTTTTTTAAATTTACAAAATTCTGTTTCAAGATTTTTTTTTTTTTAAATTCAGATAGGGCTTTCACAGACAACATCAAGATCTTCTTTGTGCTCAGCGCCAGCTCCACTCGGAGGTCGGTGTCCTGTGTCTGTAGTCGTGGTTCACAACCTATTTCCGGATGGGATGTGGATGATGAACTGCAGGCCTGGATATCGGACTGTGAGTCGAGATGGAAGAGAGTTTGGAAGCTTTATATTTCGGGCCAAATTTGAGTTCTATTTTCCGTAGATGATTGGCTTGGTGAGTGTATCAGTGGCTGTTGATGACGAGCCCATACGGGCCCGGTAGGTTCGGTGTCACTAGTCAGTGATACATTCAACATAGCATGTAATCTCAAGGAAAGGGAACATCATACAAAACACAATTCAATTACATTTATTATTCAAAATTTTTTTTTTAAAGTAAAATCGTTTTTGTTATATGTTGTTATTTATTGGATTGCTATATGTTATTAGTTTAAAATATTTTGCAATGATGCTATATGACTAGTTTGCGTCATACGTCATTAAGTAGTGCATATTTGAGCGTACGAATATGGAGGCAATTAGTTATCCTTGTAAATTTTAATATTTATAGAAATAATATACACGTTTCCATGGATACGGCTATGTAAACCCCAAACTCCGATATATAGTAAAGCAAAAGTAAAGTTAGTTGTGTTCGAGAGTTTGTAGAAAATTGAAATTTTATAAAGGTCGATCCAATATAATTTAGTAAGCAGCAAATTACGTAATTTTCCAAGTTTTGAGCTGCCTTCGAATCAATAATTAGTTAAAGGATTAAACAAAGTGATTTTAGTTCAAACTGGATTGTATTTAAATAAAAATTTGTGTGGAAATAGTAAATTATACACAAATATACTGGCTGCGAACTGATCAAAGGAAATTTGGATTTGTGTAGTAGCTGTGAATAAGGTAAACTAGATTTAGCTATATAATTAGCTCATTCAAGTGATATTTAATTCTTCAGTGGAATATATTTTACAAGTGACATAGCCTTCAAAATGATCAGTACTTAAGAAACTTCAGCTCGCCTCCCTCGAAAGGGGATGGCTGATACCTAGATTCACTGCACAAATGTCTTAGCTACAACAAAATTTTAAAAGTTCAGAAATGTTGACTAGTGTATAAAAAATTAATTTACGTAAATAAACAAGTCTTGGCTATTGTAGAATATGATGTGTAATCAAAATCATTTTCTGAGTTGAAATATAGTAAATCTGAACCTGCTCTATACTAAATCTAATTCTTCATTAATTAAGTGGTAAAAATGGATTGCATATTTGATCTCATGTTACTTTGAAATTACAGTGCGATTGTTCATGTTTATTCAATATAGTACAGAAAAATGTAGAAATTCCGATCACAGGTTAGATTAAATTACTTTCCAGGTCTTGTCCTAGTAGTATTTCTTCAGTAAATGCATGTACAAGAATCTGAAGATGTGTGTAGTATTTCTTTACCAATGCATGTACAAGTACCTGTACTAATAATGAAATGTAGAAAATACCTACTAAAATATAGGTAATTCAATTAGTAACACAATCGTATAATGTTGTATGAATTGATAGAATACTAACAGCATGAATTTTTATTCTTTTATTTGGAAATTGAAATCTGTAAATTTGTGTTGGTGGATACATGCATGTTGACTGTTTAATATTATTAACCGAAACTAAATATATTAACCATCCTATTATGTTGATTAAAAAGGGACATCTATCAGCAGATGTAGAACTATTTTATGAAACATAATCACTGTTTTTCTAACATGCAAATTATAAAATAAAAGTTGAAAAGCAAATTCTTTAAGTGTTGAAATTAATTCTATAGCTTGTATATAAGAAATAGTTAGTATTTAATGGCCATAAAATTCATCAGTAGGGATTTGGAAGAATCTGGTATTATTTTGATTTTATTACAGTGTCAGATTGCGTAAATACTAATAAAGCTAAATACAAGGAATTTTATTTTCCAACATATCTTCGAAGTAGTTCGGTAGTTCCAGATTTTACCGCTACAAAACGAAGTGGCGACCTAGAATAAGCTAATTTCAATACACATCACATTTATTTATTTGCTTTACTGTTTAATATTATCCCTTTATAACTACAAAGAGTGGCTTTCCCAGTTTTCAGGATTTTATTTGTCCTTTTCTGATGAGGCCCGTGGTGATTAATATTACGATAATAAATTGATAAGAAAGTGTGAAATTAAAAGGCTAAGACAATAATAGATAAACATTGTGTAGTGTGTCAGGTTCAGTCTTATCTCTTTTTCGTAGGGTAGGTTGAGCTATTTTTGTGATATAGTTGCTTAATAAGCAAATATTATCTGAAGAAAACTAGACGTTATATTTTTGATTATTATTATTTCGGTTGTGAGATGGTGCGTACTCGCAAAGGAAATAAAACCAATATGATCGTTAAATGCTGTGTACAAAAGAAAGACGATTCTGTACTAATCTGCGATAAATGTTCAGCGGGATTTCATGTTAGTTGTTCCACAATGACTGTGGAAGATTATGAACCATATCGATTAGGTAATGCTACATGGCTGTGTAAACAGTGTAAAAATCAAAGCACTATCAGCGATAACGAGAAAAATGGTACAGATTCAGTTGATGTTTCTGGAAGTGGACTAGAATCTCCTACTGAATCCGAGTTTAGTACTGTTAGTGGTAATTCCGTAGTAGATAATATAAGCACTTTGCTACAGAATGGAAATGGGGGGAAAGGAAAGGACATTGTAAATTTAGATCAAGGTTTGGAACAGATGAAAGAATGGTTTATATCTATGGGGTTGTTTGAAATGTTAAATAAAAATTCTGAACAGTTGAGAGAATTGAAGGATACATCTGTACAAAAGTTTACAAAGTTAGAGGAAAGCAATGCACAGATTGTCCAGGCACAAGCTAAAGTACAAACAGAAATTTCCAATGTTCATACTGAAATTTTTAAGCTACGTTCTGAAGCTGGAAATAATAGTAAACAGATAAATGAAATGAAAACAGATTTATCTAAAATACGTACTGAGGTTGGTGAAGTACAAGTAGAGGTTGTTCGTGTGCGATCAGATTTAGTAGGTCAGGTTACTGAACTTAAAAAAGGGGTATCAGAACAAGTTAGTAATTTGAATACTCAAATATCAAGCGTTTGTGCCGAAATAATTTCTTTGCATGAAGAGTTAAATACTGTGAAATCTGATGTAGATAGATCTGGAAATAAGGTGAAAGAAATCGTTTCAGATTTGGACAAGATGAAAATTACTGTAGAATCATTTAATGAAGTTAGTAATAATGTAAAGCTGATAGATCAGAACTGGAAAAAAGCTACAGAACGGGTACAAACCATTTTAGATAAGCACAATACAAGATTGGATGATCATGAAAGGCGAATTGGTTCAGAAGTGTCACAATTCAACAGTTTAGAAAATAGGCTTTCTAAATTGGAGGATAAGGTTAGCATGTCTAAGGAAGGGGTTGTTTCTGAAAGAAATGATTCAAATAGACACGTGATTTACACTAATACTCATGTTAGGCGCAACAGAAATTCTAGAGAAACGCGAAATCAAGACTTGTTTGTTTCGGAAGGTCCTAGTAGTGGTTCTGAAGGAGACGATGAAGACTTTAGATTTATTCCCATGCGCGCTAGAGCTAATAAGGTAACGCCATCTATGCATACTAAAATTCTTAACGACATAGACATTCAAAATGGTCAACCTTCTGATTTTGTTAATGTTTTGCCAGATTTGATGTTTGGTAGTAATGATAGGTATCCGAATGAAGGTTTAAACTCTCCAATGAGAGATTATACCAATGTTAATATTCCGACTAATAATTATCTATCAAATATCAGGTTGCCTAATAGTCATAGAACTAATGTAGACAATGAATCTCAAGGTAAAGCTTGTGTTAGGTTATCGAGTGATTTCCGAGAACTACCTAAGTTTTCAGGTAACATAGAAAAGGAATCTGCAAGAAATTACTTACGAAAACTGACTCAATGCTTAGATTATTTTAAATTAGATGACAGTATGAAGTTATACGCTATTTCAAATACCTTAGAAGGACAAGCCCAGTCATGGTTTAAATCAATCGAGTCCAGATTAAGGTCTTATCCAGATTTTATTTACTACTTCACTCAATAGTTCTTTTCTCCACAAATGGAACGATTATTGTTAAAACAGCTACAGTCTATGAAATATGATCCATCTAAATACAAATCTTTGACAGAATATACGTGGTATTTATTGGAACGATATTTCGATATAGTTAGTAAGCCATCTGAAATTGATGCCATTAATTTGGTACTTGATGCTCTCCCATACGAAGAATCCAGGTTACTGAAACTAACAAAACCTAAATCCATTAATCAACTTACATACACTCTTATGGAGTGGCAGTCTCCTGATAAATCAAATACTGTATTGATAGACGGTGGACATAGAAAAAAAGCAAATATTCATAGAGTAAAAGTAACACCTAAGAAGTTTAATAAGGTTAAAACTCTTGAAATGTCGTGTCAGACTGAGGAAAACTATGTAGAAAATTCAGGTAACATGCACCGAAATAACAACACACCACGTGACAATAATAGAAATAATAACAATAGGTTTTCTAACAGAAGAAGCTCTAGATTTGGAAATAATGGAACTAATTTGAGTAATCAGAATATTAATAATTATGGAAGGTACAGAGAAAATAGAAATGGTAATAGTGATAATAGAGTTGGGAATAATTACATAGGAAATTTTAGGAATTGGAGAAATGTTCCTCGTAATCAAAATATACCGTACTATGCCTTTTCTCCTTTGCCATTTATGCCCAGTAATGTTAGAGATTTTCAAGGTTCATATCCTCCTCGCTTTTACCATAATTCGAATCAAGATAGGCAAAGTTCAATGTCAGGAAATCCCTCTAGAGAGACAGAAGAAATTAATACCTCAAATACAAATCAGGGAAATGTCTCTGGCAACCGTTAGGTTGTGATGGGGGTATCGACTGCCTAGAGAAATCATCCCCATCAAATACATTTACTGATAGGAAACATGTTAGAGAAATTATCGAGAAAGAAGAAACACTTATTAAAGAAAGAATAGATGTTACGGTTGAGAATAAAACAAATTTTGAATCAAATGAACCTCCATTGAAATTATCGATTTGCTTTGTTATTAATGAAGAAGAAAAGGAAATTGATGAAATTGTGACATATCCTTCTCCAACTCTCGATTGTCATATTGCCGATATTAAGTTAAAGGCCATCTTGGATTCTGGGAGTGACTTAAATTTATTAAATTATAAAGTTTGGGAACGGATTAATGCAAAGTTTCCGTCTGCTAAATTGAAGCCAATGACTTCATTAGTTCTGAAGGGATTTGCTGGAAATGAAAGTTTTACTGTGAAGGGATTCCAAATAATAAACATTAAGATTCAAGGTAGTATATTTGAAGTACCTGTGTATGTTTTAAAGAATTTAAAACCAGATTTTATATTGGGTTATCCGTTTTTCATCAGACATAAAGTAACACTTAATTGTAAGGACAAAATTTTAAAAATTATGGATAATTTTGAAAAGGAAGTGACAATAAATTTAGAAAATGAACAGACTGTATATATAGACTCTCTTTCATCTGAATCACAAAATCCAGAAATAAATAGAACCTCAAGTATTAGTGAAGATGAAATCAAAACCGCCGTAAATGAAAGGGAAGATTTGTCATCATCTGTTAAAGATAAGTTAGTGGAATTACTTCTCAGATATAGACATTTATTTTCAAATGATCCAAGATTGATAAAAGTCGAACCATACAAAATAAAACTCACTGATGATGAGCCAGTAGTAGGGAAAATTTATCCCATACCACAAGCCTTACGTGAAGCTTTTGAACATGAATTAGAAAACTGGTTGAGGTTAGGGGTGGCTGTTGAGAAGAGTAGTCCCTATTTAAACCCAATTCACTGCGTGAAGAAAGCTAATGGAGCTGTGAGGCCAGTTTTGGACCTCAGATTACTAAATCTGAAAGTCGTAAGTCCTAAAATTCAAGTTGAGCCTGTAGCAGATTTATTAGTAAGACTAGCAGGTGCGAACATATATTCAAGTATCGATATTACACAAGCATATTATGGAATTCCCCTCCATCCAGACTCATATGAGTGTACCAGTTTCTTATATTCAAACAGACAATACTGTCTCTGTCGACTTCCGATGGGACTACGCTCAGCTACAAGTGTTTACCAAGAAGTGATGAATAAATTCTTTGGAACACGGTTGAAATCATTCGTGATAAATTTCCTAGATGACCAGTTGATTTTCAGCTCTTCTATAGACGACCATCTTAGACACTTAGAAACAGTCTTTCAGATATTTGATTCTGCTAATTTTGCATTAAATTTTAAAAAATGTAGTTTCATACGAAAGGAAATAAAATTCTTGTGACATGTAGTCAGTGGGAAAACGATCAAGGTAAACCCAAAAATGAACGAGCCTATTAGATATTTTCCGCTTCCGAAGACAAAGAAACAATTGCGCTCATTTTTAGGGCTTATTTCATTTAGGAGGAAGCACATAAAGAATTTCGCTGAGCTTACTGCACCACTTTTCGACTTATTAAAGAAAGACAGAAAATTAGTTTTTACCCAAGAATTGTTAGATATTTTTGAAAATTTACGTATTATAGCCAGTAATCCTCCAGCATTAGCACAACCAAATTACAATCTACAGTTTCATTTGTATTCAGATGCCTGTGCCCAAAGTCTAGCAAGTTACTTAGCACAATTTCCAGATAATCAAGAAGAACCTGAGGTCATAGCTTATGCTAGCCGAAGAATAAAAGCCCATGAGTTTTCATTGAGCATATACCAATTGGAATTACTTTCAGTGTTATATGGTCGTGAACAATTTTCTAGTTTCATACTAGGTAGACCAGTAATAGTTCACACAGATAATATGGCAGTAACACATGCTTTTACTGTGAAAAATTTGGATGTAAGAACGACTAAAATTTTGCTTAAACTGCAGAGATTTGACATTACCTTTCGCCATATTTCTACAAGGGAAAATAGAATAGCAGATATACTAAGTAGACATCCACCTGAACCTCCTTTGGAAACTGAGTATCATTTCATAAATTTTCTGACGAGTGAGGATTATCCATTGTTTGATTTCGAAGAACTAAAGGAGGAACAACAAAAGGATGATTACTGTAAAAAGTTGATAAAGGTTCATCCTTCTAAAACGTGCATTCATCAAAATGCTTTATACTTTAAGAATAAGATATCACAAAATTGGTTACTGGTAGTTCCAAAGACTATGGTTAAATCAATAATAGATAAAATTCACGGGAAAACACATTTTGGTATAAAGAAATGTATGGCTTTTATTCAGAAATTATTTAAGTGGAAAAATCAGAAGCAAGATGTTAGGAGGCATATAAAGGACTGCGTAGAATGTGCTAAAATAAAATATTCAAACCAAATAATTGCAAAAGATTCATGTCACATACAGGCAGATAGAGCTCACGAGAAATTATGTATTGACATAGTTGGTAATAGTCCACAGTAACTTAAACCAGCTAATTAGATTAAAGTGTCATGATGATCACACCAAGTGGAACCAAATGTTAAAGCTAATTCAAGATTCCCTGAACTACTCAGTATGTGAGTCTACTGGTAAATCACCTCTGGAATTATTTCTATCATATTCAGCTGACTTACATTTTCGCAGAATGTATCCTTGGCCTAAAACTCTAGAAGAGACAAATTTAGAAGATAGACAGTTCCAAGCGGAATTCAATATACCAAAGCAAAACAAGTCTGATAATGAGAATAAAGTCAAAAAGGGATCTATAAAGGAGAATGATTTAGTCTTAATTAGAACACATCATCAATCTTCTGCTATTAAGCAAATGATTCACAAGTATTTCTTTTGTTATTGTGGTCCATTTCTTGTTTATAAGGTATTAAGAAATAGGGCTATTCTGAAAGACTTACAAGGAAATGACATAGGAAGTCAGAACTTTTCGAACTTAAAACTTTTTAACTGCTCAGAAGAAAAGAAACAAGAATTACTGAAAAATTTTAAGGAGCATTAATTAATGAAATGTAATAATCTCAAGAAAAGAAAGAAACGTGACGATATAAAGTGTAAGTGGCCTATACTTATCAATTAGAGAAAAGATTAATAAATGTTAGTACGAAAAACTTAGTAAGGAAAATTAGTATAATTATCTGTTGATAATCTTTAAAGTTTTATTAAATTATCTTATAAAAAAATATAAAAAAAATAAAATCATTTCTAGGTTCTCAGTTGGACAAATATGTAAAGCTGTTCACTGAACGTGTTCTATACTTAATATCTTTAAAAAAATAGAAAATTAATTTTAAAAATAAGTTTTTACACTTCGTTTCAAAACTTATTTTTAAATCCCAGCGCTGGAAACCTTGTGGCGAATCAAATTTTGAATTTATTCACCAAAATATATTTTCGTTATTTTTGTAGTTTATTTCGTTTTTGTTATATGTTGTTATTTATTGGATTGCTATATGCAGGCCTGTCCATGAATTGGCTCCCGGAGCCAAAGCGTGAGCGGGCACGAGCGAAGATAAGAACAGGTGAGCACAGGTGCTGCTAGCTTCGCTTCTTCCACTGCATCCGATAAGTGTTGCCAACCACACATGATGGCAAAAAACCTATGGCCAAGCCTGGCCAGAAATTCGCACGATGATAAGCATTGAGCAGACGCAAGCGTGAAATGTGCAGGTGTGCTCTCCCCCTCCCCATTTCGAAAGCAGTGACGCGAAAACACTGCAGGAAATAAAATTGGTACGTTTTTTGGTTGAGGAAGACGCATGATAGACGTTACAGTTAACGTTGAAGTAACTAACAAATGAACAAGAAAGAAAGAAAGAAAGAAACTAATATTAAACATGTCATCTTACAGACATAAAAACGACTGCAAAAATCGGAAACGAATTGTTTCAGACCTTTTTAGCTTGCTTACACAATTCGTGACGTTGTATTACATTAGCACTCGGTCTGTAATTTGTCATTCGCTTCACGTTTGCTAAGTTGTAAACGCCTTTCGTTGCTAGATTGATAGGAGAACGACGGGAGGTTGAAAATAATAATAATAATAATAATAATAATAATAATAATAATAATAATAATAATACGCATTATTATTATTATTATTATTTAAATATTATTATTATTATTATTATTCGGACCAAAGAGGGATGAAAATGGGGATTGGAGGAAATTCATAACTAGGAATTGCATAGTTTATACCGCTCACCTAACATTATTAGGGTTATTAAGTGTAGAAGGCTCAGGTGGGCAGGCCATGTAGCCAGAATGGAAGAAATTAGAAACGCTTTCATAATTTTAACTGAAAACCCAATTGGAAGAAGACCACTAGGAAGACCTAGGCGTAGATGGGAAGACAATATTAAGATGGATCTTGCAGAAATAAGAGTACAGAGTAGAAACTGGATCCAGTTGGCTAAGGACATAAGTTAGTGGAAATATTTTGTAAACGCGGCATTGAACCTTCGGGTTCCATAGACCATAGAGTTAGTTAGTTATTATTATCTAAAAGAAATGTTCAAATGTTGTTAAGAGACAATTACACAGAAGAACCGAGTTTCGACCAAACACTAATTTGCCGGAAGGAAATTCCAGTGCAGTCCAGCCTACTTTAAGCGTTATCCGTGCAACCCACGTTTCATGTTCAAGACATTGGGAATAATTGTTCGTATCATTCAGTTGGAACGTTTCCTTTCGAATTTACGCTATTACAGTAGACCTACGCTATTACAGTAGGCCTACGCTATTACAGTAGGCCTAGAACATTGTGACTTTCAAAATCAGTCAGTAACTATCGAAGAAAGACAAGCGTGTAGCTTCAGTCGTTGAAATAATTTAACATTCTTTTTCACTTTTAACAAGCCACCGGCAAGCAACCAGCCAGGGACAATACATTTTTCCTTATTAAAAAGACACTCCTTGTTAAAAAAAAAAAAAAAAAAACTAATTGCAGTCACTAACGGTCACACTTAAAAATGGAAAATCTCTTTGGCTCTCTTAATATTTTGTTTGATTCTTTGCGATCAAAGTAACTTTAAAAGTGGAGTAAGAAATACTATTCTTCCTATTGATAGTGTAATAGTGGCTTCTAATCTCCACAACCAACCCCTTGCTAAGCCTATTCGTACACACATACATGCATAAGCTAATTTTCTGGAGATATACTTAGATAATTACAAACAAGTGCTACAGTTTTTTTTCTTATCAACAGATTATCTCTTTTCCTAAAAAGCGAAACAACATAATATAACAAACCCACACTCGGATATAACAAACCCACATCCCTCTTTAACAAAAGGAAAGAAAAAAAGAAGAAAAGGAACGTACATAGTTTATCATTTGATTGCTGTTACAAGTTTGTATTGTCTATAGTTAACGGTTACCACATTGTAAAAAAAAACACTTTACACTAAATGGCAATCAGTTACCATACATACTTTTTTTTTTTTTTGGTAAGCTAGTGATTACCGCCAAGGTTGACAACACTTCCGCTCCTCTAAGGACAAAACCCGAAGATCCACGAAGCACGAACAATGGTATTTGCCCGTAGAATGCTCGTGAGCGTTCACGAGGAGAGTTTCCACTATCTGCTCGCCGTGGGCAGGGCTGCTATATGTTATTAGTTTAAAATATTTTGCAATGATGCTATATGACTAGTTTGCGTCATACGTCATTAAGTAGTGCATATTTGAGCGTACGAATATGGAGGCAATTAGTTATCCTTGTAAATTTTAATATTTATAGAAATAATATACACGTTTCCATGGATACGGCTATGTAAACCCCAAACTCCGATATATAGTAAAGCAAAAGTAAAGTTAGTTGTGTTCGAGAGTTTGTAGAAAATTGAAATTTTATAAAGGTCGATCCAATATAATTTAGTAAGCAGCAAATTACGTAATTTTCCAAGTTTTGAGCTGCCTTCGAATCAATAATTAGTTAAAGGATTAAACAAAGTGATTTTAGTTCATACTGGATTGTATTTAAATAAAAATTTGTGTGGAAATAGTAAATTATACACAAATATACTGGCTGCGAACTGATCAAAGGAAATTTGGATTTGTGTAGTAGCTGTGAATAAGGTAAACTAGATTTAGCTATATAATTAGCTCATTCAAGTGATATTTAATTCTTCAGTGGAATATATTTTACGAGTGACATAGCCTTCAAAATGATCAGTACTTAAGAAACTTCAGCTCGCCTCCCTCGAAAGGGGATGGCTGATACCTAGATTCACTGCACAAATGTCTTAGCTACAACAAAATTTTAAAAGTTCAGAAATGTTGACTAGTGTATAAAAAATTAATTTACGTAAATAAACAAGTCTTGGCTATTGTAGAATATGATGTGTAATCAAAATCATTTTCTGAGTTGAAATATAGTAAATCTGAACCTGCTCTATACTAAATCTATTCTAATTCTTCATTAATTAAGTGGTAAAAATGGATTGCATATTTGATCTCATGTTACTTTGAAATTACAGTGCGATTGTTCATGTTTATTCAATATAGTACAGAAAAATGTAGAAATTCCGATCACAGGTTAGATTAAATTACTTTCCAGGTCTTGTCCTAGTAGTATTTCTTCAGTAAATGCATGTACAAGAATCTGAAGATGTGTGTAGTATTTCTTTACCAATGCATGTACAAGTACCTGTACTAATAATGAAATGTAGAAAATACCTACTAAAATATAGGTAATTCAATTAGTAACACAATCGTATAATGTTGTATGAATTGATAGAATACTAACAGCATGAATTTTTATTCTTTTATTTGGAAATTGAAATCTGTAAATTTGTGTTGGTGGATACATGCATGTTGACTGTTTAATATTATTAACCGAAACTAAATATATTAACCATCCTATTATGTTGATTAAAAAGGGACATCTATCAGCAGATGTAGAACTATTTTATGAAACATAATCACTGTTTTTCTAACATGCAAATTATAAAATAAAAGTTGAAAAGCAAATTCTTTAAGTGTTGAAATTAATTCTATAGCTTGTATATAAGAAATAGTTAGTATTTAATGGCCATAAAATTCATCAGTAGGGATTTGGAAGAATCTGGTATTATTTTGATTTTATTACAGTGTCAGATTGCGTAAATACTAATAAAGCTAAATACAAGGAATTTTATTTTCCAACATATCTTCGAAGTAGTTCGGTAGTTCCAGATTTTACCGCTACAAAACGAAGTGGCGACCTAGAATAAGCTAATTTCAATACACATCACATTTATTTATTTGCTTTACTGTTTAATATTATCCCTTTATAACTACATCATTTAAAGTAAACCTCATATAAGATATGATACAAAAGTCGCGCACATCAAAATAATCATCAAAACCAGACGATATTAAGTAATACTACGTAATACTATTCGATATGATTTTATATATATTTTCACAACATATGAACTCTTGTTAATGTATATTTTCACAACGCATTTTGAAAAATGGCTGCCCCGTTTAATAATGCAAGTACGAACTGTTTTTACTATGTTTGAAGCCACTTTGTGATGCATGGGTACACTAAAGTTCTTAATCTCATTTGATACATTCATCTTTTGATCTTCCAACGTGTATGGCTTATTGTTATAGACCTTACCGGTAAGATAACCTCACAGAAAGAAATCAGAAGACGTTAAATCGAGTGAACGTGGAGGCCATAACCCTTTATAGACGTTACACTCCACAAGAAATGTATGGTATTGTTAGATGTGTGGAATGTGGCACTGTTCTCCCCGAACCAGTAATCACGTTCATTCTTGTCAGGAAGTACAATGAACTACGTAATGTCTTGATACACAACATTGTAGTTTCGGCGTCGTCGTTCACTAAGCGATAACGTAGCTTAATATGGCACACCAAACTCCAATTTTCTGAGCTCGTGGATAAGCGGTTAGCGTATGCGCCTTTGGCGTGGGAGACCCGGGTTCGATTCCCGGCGGGAGCGCACGTGGTTCGGATTCCACGTTAATCAGTAGGTCCACGTCTCATATAGCCTCGCTGCTGAAAGGTGCACTAAACTAAAATCAACTCAACTCCAATTTTCTGAGAGAGTAAAAGAGGTTCGTGTAATACGTGTTGATTTTCAGTTGGCCAAATTCGATTGTTTTAGGTCCCAGGTTCGATCCCAGCTCGCATCAAGTAAACTTGGTGGTGGACAAACACCGTGTGCATAGGTTTTCTCGGGGTTCTCTCGTTTCCTTTCCTTTTTTTCATTTCATTCATTTCTCATCACCGTCTCCCTTAGCCTCGGTGCATAATTGTAGGACAAACTAAATATTTCATTTTCTTTTCGAGTGTTTTAACAGTTCACGTATTCACTAAGGTGAAACCACGTCTCATCAGTGAAGAAAAGTAGGCTCTGCAATTCCGTATCTATTAACAAATTATCGAAACCATGGACAGTACACTACACGCTTATCTTTACCCGTTCCTTCAATTCCTGACCACTACGAACATGATATACACAAAAGTCTAACTCTTCATCGCTGTCTGAGCATTTCTATATGAAATCTGAGAGTGCGCTGATACTCTCCTCAAGCTTCTTGAGGGAGAACACTGCATCATATTTTTAATCAGTCAGTTTGGCATAATTCAAAATTGGCGGTCTCTCGGTTCTCTTCTTGTCTGCAGCAGATCCGCATTCTCTAAAATGGGCAATTAATCTCGTAATTGAATTGTTAGGCACTGCCACATCAGGATATTCCCTACGAAGTTTGTCTGCAGCACTTGCATAAGAATATCCACTTTCAAAATGATGTTCAACAATGAAAAATCATTGCTCTTGGGAAAACATGTTCATCAAGGAATATACAAGGCACTGATGGAAGCGTTGGGTACTGAATATACACCTCAATGACGTCTAGGTGTGTTATTGTTAATACCCACGGTATCTTGCAGAAGCTGATGGAATTTTTCAACTAAACACTATTTATAGACGATTGAATATGCGTGTACACGACTTTTGGATCGCGTGGTGGCTCATTCCCATTCAACTATACTCCTACTCACCCATACCTTTACAAAATTTATCCACCTCCCCCAGCCCCTCGGTTAGTGGCAACGTTGAATTTTCATTTAACATTGGGAGCATAAAGAGTGCACAGCCCAAACGGCTAGTCCAATTTAAACAAATTTTTCACTTTAGATTTAAAACATCATATTTGGAAACGGTTTTTTCTCCTACATTTTGTGGTAACTCTTGATAGTAACAGAGTTACCCTATGTCAGGGGAGACAACCTCTATATTTAACAACTACAAATGTAAAATCTTTGACAATATAGAGACATACATCAATAATATATTAAATAAATGTATACTCTTCAAGTCATACAGAACTTTGCATTATGACTAAAAGCTTGTACTTTAGTTTGTGCAGTTAGGTTAAGTTCGGTTGGCAGGATTTGTATCTGGCACTGGCTTCCCCTTGACTGTTATATAACCTTCATTTCTACTTTATTTGAAAGATGATGGACTGTAGATTTGGAAAATTAATTCAATTTTAACATTAAATTCACTTTGATTATATAATAGTTCGGCAATCAGAAAAAAAATACTAAAACATTTCGAAAATGAATGTTTTTAGCCTGGTTATTCCGCTTCTCTGGACTCCCACACACTTCAACACAAACAACACGTATACTTAGTGACTACTTGAGATCTGTGTGGCTGAATCGAGCAATAATTTGCAAATACCTTGCTTGCATCAATGGCAACAACACTTTACAGACGACACGAAAATCTGGCGCATTGACCGTGAAGGGTTAAACGAGAATTACAAACTGAAGCATTCAAAAACCACTAATTTTATTTTACAGTCTCTTAGAACATACCTTAAGGTTTAGTTAAAAAAAAAAAAAAATAGCGGCAAGTCCCCCTTACAGCGATAAATGCGCATTACGTAAAATTAGAAATATACACAAAAAAATTAACTATTTTAAAGTGCAAGGGTGCATTTTTCACCCTTAATGTACAGCAATCTTGATGTTTTTATTATTATCTCTACAAACTTATATAAACTTCAAGTAGAAATTTCCAGGTGATACATTGCGTAGATACTCACCGTGCTCGTGGGTTTTCTCGGGGTTCTCCCGTTTCCTCCCACTTTCTTCATTCCACCATTTCACTCATTTCTCATTATCACCGTCTCCTTTAGCCTAACCGGCATAACCGTGGGACGTTAAACTTAAAGATTTCATTTCATTTTTTTTCATTGCGTAGATACTGAGATATACATTTTTGTATTAAGCTCTACGAAATATTAGATGGCCTCGAGAACGACCGGGATGCTTGAAATTCTGAAACTTTGGTCTCGTATTTCTCACAAACTATTAGGATTTCGGAAGAAAATTTTGTGGAATGAGCCTGGTATTTTATGCAAAGTCAAAGAATAACACAAGGGTTCTGGTGCGCCATGAGGGGAATAGTATGGTGGCTTAGTGGCAGAGCGCTCACTTGTGGTATGAAGGGTTTTCGGTTCGATCCCAAGACGTTTGAATTTGTATTCGTTCAAGTGTAGCGTTCTTTTTCAGCAGATGTGGACTGGACCTACAGTTTATGGCGGTCAACATACATCGATGGGTCTTCTCATTTCACCAATTACCATTTTGGGGGCACGGTGGCTCAGTGGTAGAGTGTTCAGCTCTGGTGCTTGGGGTCCATGGTTCGATTCCAGCTCGCACCGTGTGGACTTTGTGGTTGACATACACCGGGCTCGTTGGTTTTCTCAGGGTTCTCCCGTTTCCTCCCACTCTTTCTTCCACCATTTCACTCGTTTCTCATTATCACCGTCTCCTTTGGCCTACTTAGCCGTGGGGCTTAAAACTTAAAAGATTTCATTTCATTTCAATTACAATTTGTTTTCATTAATCATCCGTCTCCATTAGTGTAGCAGGCATGAGTGTGGTATCTTTGATATTTTAGGGATGCTTTGGGTGGGGTAAACTCGCGTACAAGTGTTGCACTCAGTGAAACGTTTCATACCTCGGTTTACAGAGAAAACAACATTGGTTAATTTACTGAAAATCCTACGTTAATATTACTAACAATCATTGAGGCATAAAGTTTATAAAAATATTATGAAGCTTCTGCAATGCTTCTTGGCACTCTTGAGACAAAGAAATACATTTCTGCTTCTACAGCACTAGATTTTGTCCCATAGAAAAGCTGAAAGCACGCTTTCCCACAATGAAGTTGCGATGTTCAATGTACCATGTAACACTCTGGGAAACTGAAAGAAAATAAGTTGAAACTAATGAGATATAGTCTGAAAATGTATATCTTTACTAGAACCAGTGTTGGCTGGTTTAAACCTTAGTTCAAACCAGCTGTTTTTTAAGCAACTGGTTTAAACAAAAAAACAGTGTTCATAAAATCTTGATGCACACACATATGTGCGTTATCACGTTTCACTCCCGTATATTATTCGTATTGTATTCAGACCTAAATTCCCTATTCATTACTCAAAGAGATTATACTACAAAAGCAACTTTTGTTATATATATATATAAATTTATGAATGTTTCTTTTATGATTTTTTTTATAGTTTATTATTATTGTTATGCAACTGCAATCAAAGAAATGTTGTTTCGTTTTAATAACGTTTACTATTAATAAAATACATCGAAATGCCGTACTTTTTTTTGGGAGGGGATCATACAAACCCCACGAGAGGCATTTATTGAAATCAAAAGTATCTTTATCATCTATTTATGTATAAATAGATCAGAGCCAAAGTGGACTCAAATAATTCGTATCTTTATTCACTTTTTTTTTTACTGATATGCAAATTAAGTCGTTGTATTTCTGAAACTTGGACTGATAAAAGTCGTAGTGAACTAACTTGGACTAGATTAGTTCTTCTGTAGTCTACAGTATTTTGAAATTGTCCATGTGTAATTCTATATAATGGTTTCACTTCTGCAACTGTTTATCTTTTTATCCTACTGAAATGAGTCTTGGCAGTTATATTAACAAATATGTAAAGATCAGTACACCGTATTTTTATCAGGAGTCCTTCGTGAGTGAGTCGGCAGACGTATCGCATTTGTGGCCAATTATTCCCGGTTTCGAGTTCAAATGGAGGACAATTTCTCTCGGATGTAAGCCGAGAAGCGGTTTGGATTCTGCTTTAAGTTTATGTGACCTTTTCCAGCATAACCCGGTTGTTGCATAATAACACCAAGGCGAAACAAACTTATTTTTGTCCATATGTGATATGAATACATAGAGCAAATAAATAAATAAATAAATAAAAAAACAGGTTTAAACCAAAAAGAAGTTTTTTTTTTCAATAAAAACCATGGTTTTTGCCAACCCTGACTAGAACAAAACATTTTAATCTAGTTCTTTTGTGGGTAGAGGGATATTTGAATCTGAATTATTGAGGAAGTTGAAAAGCAGACTATGCTTTTACCAGCGAGACGTATAAGGTGACTTAAGGGGGCCTGTCGTGGCACATAGGAGATGAGCATCCTTGTTGGAAGGGACACTAAATTAGTCAATCAATCTACAACATACGGGATTTTCCGTGTATAAACTGACAAACTTCGCATACATATTCAGCACCTCAGCACAAGAAAAAAAAGGTGATTTGCGACTTTCATCGGAAGCGCCTAGTTATGGAGATTGGGACCAATTTACGGTAACCACCCTGCGTCCACTTTCACTAATTACCTCTAATTAGGTCAGTCTCCGTAATTAGGCGTTTTCGTGTAAAGTCGCGGGTACTTTATATATATATATATATATATATATATATTTATTCTTCTTGAGGGGTCTTGAGCTTAATCAAGACTAATCTCATGTTTACGATGTCTTGTAACTTCTTCACATCATTTCGAGTTCTTCCACTACATTACTATATTTAACTGAAGATTTAGGAAAATGTAATAAGATTTCAGGAAAATATTCAGAGATTTCCTGGTATTCAGATGCTACGAAGAAGTATTATTGCTGGTCACAGAAGATGTGAACATCTTAATGAAACAATACACTTTCGAAAAGAAGAAAATATAGCTTCTTCAAAAATAAAGAAGCTTGAGAAGCACCAAAACATGTAAAACTTCAAGCTTTGAAAGGAAAACAAATTGAACGAAAAAAAATTTAGATGCCACCGAAAAAGAAAAAACAAATATGTTTGTTGGTTGTAGATAATCAAAGTGATGGCCAAATTATGATATATATATATATATATATATATATATATATGTTTACTTGTTTGTGTTTTGAATGTATTCACAGTGCTGATATTATGTTACATATATTACATTAATGTATAATAATTATTTTGGTGCTAATATTTTATTATTTTCGAATACCGGTATCGGAAGCTTGATTCATTACAGTAAGAAAGTAAGCTTATACCATGTTTGAGAAATAAAAAAATAAAAAGACTTCGGACGACTATGCGAATGAAGGAGGCCGATTTTTATTATTACTTTTTTTTTCTGGTCCTAACCATAAATGACGGTAAATAGCTGGTGAAGGAAAATTTACTTAGTCATGGAATTTCAGGGAAATATATACCAGAATTTCAGTGAAAAACCATGTAAATAACGAAACTTTTTACGAAATCTAGACACGACCTGTAGTCAAATTTTAACATTCCAAAAATGTATTAGCCCTAGGAAGAAAGAAATAGGACACAATGTATTTTTCTCCAACCATATCCTTTGTATGTGCGAATTCGATAAAATTCAGAAGTGGAAAATGACACTGAACCGAAAATCGAAGCTTCTTCCATTATGTAATATCTAATTCAACCGTCATACGTGTTCAGTAATATACTCATTGAATTATCCAAGCACAACAGGAGCTTAGTACAGCTTATGTTGTCTGAATGACTGGGCATCGACCGATCTTGGAAGTAGGAAGATGTTGTTTGTTCGGGAAGCGGATTGGGTAATGTAGTTGTTAGCGCACCGATAGAATAAACCAGAGACCCATGTTCAGTTCTCGCCTGGATTTTTCGTTTTATAAATTCCATCGTAGTTAGTGTATTTGGATATAATACTTCCAAAGTATAAACTGTTATAAATGTGTCGGTTGGATCATGAATAACACGCCAAGCGCCACTGGAAAATGAAATATAAAATTACTGCGTTTTTTCAAGGTAGCAGGCAACTAGAATACATTTAAAGAACAAACTAGTAATGAATTAATATTTTCTTATTCATTGAGCGATATGGTAGTGCTCACTATTTCAATAGCTCGAACACCTAGTATCTTGTATTCGTTTCATTCTTATAAACAGAATATTACACTTTCTGTCCGGACTTACGAGAAAGTGTAGTATGGATAAATCATCCCTCTGAAAGTACAAATATGCTTTCACGCCATAACTGTACTCCGTAATAAACAAATATAAAGTGTGGTTAAAATGGATTATATCTCTTTCTCTGTAAATAATTATTATACTATCAAATGAAAATTATGTGAAAGTTTTGTATATATATATATTTATATTTAATCGCATTGTAACCTGCTGATGTATTTAAATTATGTTATATTTAAGCTTCGGATTCTTAGGCTTGATCCTAACTTATCCCTTCGTGTTTTCTTTATGTTTCAAGTTGCTATGAGAAAAAATATAGTAATTTTGTAAAACCTAAAATGTCCCAATTGGACATTAATCTCTTAAATTAACTTTTAAAACCTATGACGTGGATTGCCGTTTATAATTACTTCTACCTTTTAAAATGCTCTCTTATACTTACGTAATAAAATAATGCGCGCGTGCTGTCATCAGCTTCACCACATCTAAACCTGTACGAAGCCCCCCTTTTTTTTCGATTTGAGCCAGATTTAGAGAGGGGGATGAAATCGTACCACGTTTCTTGCGGTTTCTGATAACGCCTTGCGTGTATGCAACCCCATGTGGGCTTAGTGTTAGACGGGCTTATATAACAACAGGGGATAAATATTGGGGAATGGAATAAGGAAAATCTCTTTTAATTGACGTTCTGAATTAAGAGCCAGCACAGACGGGCCCTTAATCTTTTTATTCAAGTTCTGAGGTGTGAGTCAGCTACGACGGATGCTTACAGCTAGTTTGATTTTTTAAAATTTTAACGCACGAAATATCAATCGTAGCCTTTCATTGTCAATTAGTTTTCAACAATGCAACAACAAGGCTCCGTCTGCACGATAATTTACAGTGGGAGGGGGTTCTTTGTAGTTCTACATAAGTTATGCTTATGCTGTATAAGATTTCAATGTATCAGTAATAATTCCAGGTAAAGGAGGTTTTATTAACATTTTTATTCTGTACAAGAGTAGATTAAAGTTTACTAAAGTAGTGTTATAATATAAGTTTCGAAGTGTACAATACCCAACAAAGTGTAAAAATTTATTCAAATGTAGTAAAATCTCCTTTTCTGTATTGTAAAACAAAATCCTAAATACCATTTTTAAAAGCGTATAAAATACTAGTTTGGGCTTTTTGAACTTAAAAATCCAAAGCCTAGTTATATCATTCATGATTTGCCACTGGCTGTTAAGTGAATTTTATGCAGTTAAAAGTTAGTGAATTTTTTTTTTTTTTTGTATATTCTTTTTTGTACCAAACTTTCAAAAATGTTTCATTTGTCATAGAAATAAACTGAATTGTCAATTTTTTATTAACTTACTTTTTGCTTTTCTGCATGGAACATGAACTTCTTAGATTTTTTTGTATTTTTTTGGTCTTTCTGTTTCAGGTGAATCAATTCATCGCAATGTGACGTGGTGTCGTATTGTCGGAGTTCGTTCATTTTTTTGAGGAATGCGTAAATAATTCAGCTTCCTGTTTGCTGTTTATAAAAAAAGAAAATGGAGATTGATGAAAATAAAGATACGAAAGAGCTTTTGCTCAAAGAATTTTTTGAATGGAGGCAGAAGAATAGAGAAATTATGAGTTTAAACTTGCTTGGAGTAAGTATTTTTGATGCTCAGTAATAAATCTGTCGTACACTATTGCAGAAATTAAATGCAGGGAACAATTGGTCTTTTCTCACTCCATATGCTAGGTGCTGATTTATGAAATTCAGTTTAACCCCAATAACCTGGATTTGTCCTCTAAGTTACCGAAAGTAATATACTTACGTAACTACTTTGGTACATTTTAAAGAAATTGCTCGAAAAAAATTAATTTTAAAAGTCAATAGGAAATTGCACTTAAAAATCTCCGATCTTAACATATTATTTTTGTTATTTACAGAGTTGTGCAGGCGCAAAGTACGTAAGTAACCTGGGTAACTAAGATTTTATTTTTTCTTTTCAATAATTTATTGAATATTTAGCAAACGTTTCCTTTGTCCCCTCCTCCGTCCATGAACAGCAATAGTTTCTGTGTTTCCGGGAGTAAATACTGTGTCAAATAAGTAAATTGATATATATAAATATATATATATATATATATATATATATATATATATATATATATATATATATATATATATATATATATATATATATATACTGTATGTGTATATATATAAGCATTTCAATGCAATTCTGTATTGAATAACTAACCTCTTTCTCAATATTATTATTAGTCCCTTCGAGTACGTAGGAAAGCAATAGTGAAAATTCATGATGTTCTCTATATATGAATAATCTCTAAATATATCTTAATTAGGTATACGTCAAAAATTACTTTTTCGGAATAACATTTGCTGAATCTGCGGTCTCTACACAGAACATCGTACACACATGAGCATGAATTTCCTTGTCATTCCTCACATTTGTACATGTTCCTTTATAGATACAAGTGAAAGACGTCTTAATAAAAATCGGCAAGGGGTGCCATAAAGGGGAGATTTTTCTCGATTATTTTTCTCGCACCGTTTGTAGGATTTGAGCCTATTTCCGGTTGAAGTTCCTAATTCATGTATGATCAGTGTTTTCTTTCTTCTTGTATGCAGTATGTAATAAGCAAATACATTGCACACACAATTAATTATGTCAGTTATATATAATGTTCATTGGGCAAAACACTCCAAACAATAAAGATTCATCTTAGACTGGAGAAATAGTTATCCTTCGTTTTTCATTATCAGTTGGGCATAAAACAAACGCCTGAGAGATATACTACTCCCGTATACAATTATATGTTGTTGGAATGTATAACTCGTAGGATATGATGCTTTACTTTTTTTAAAATTTCAACACTTCCAGTGTACCCCTAAAAAATGTAATAAAGAAATAACGGTCATGTTATTCAAATATTCAATTAGAACTGAACAATCTACAGAAAATTTGCAATCGATCAGTGAAACCGACATCTTTCTAGAGCCTATAGTTCCTGAGAACTCTCTGTCAAAAAGATTGACCACAAACATATAAACTTTTCTTGATCACAAACACACAAACCTAGCATTTTAATATATAAATTTTTATGCGTTGTCCTCAAAGAATTTAGCTTTAATACGCAATAACAAGGTTGTCATCATTCGGCATATTGCAAATTACTTATTGTTGTAAGTTTAAAAAATTGTGCCAGACAGTTTCTCTATTACTCATTAATAGCTTTTACATAATAAGTAAATTATATTTGTGATGAGTTCAGGTAATGTTTTCTCTCTGTCTTATTGTTGGATATGATATTCATAGTATTTATAGTGTATAATTTTGTTCTTTTAACGTCTTGACTAATGAAGATTACGGGTACTATTACTCATTTTTTTGCGCTTTTCTGGTAAATTATTGTATTTTGTAGTCTTAGTGAAATACTAACCCCTTCCTTTTTTTATCTTTTTTTTTTCATTTAGGATGAAATTTGCGATGATGGGCGTGTTATGTTGCGGTTCAATTTTCGACCTGAAGAAATTTTCGTTATCTTGTGTCCGCAAGGTAAGAACGGCAGCTGAACTTGGACAGAATTATAGAAAAAGTATGATTAAAAAACTCACTACTCACTGCAGAGAATACTTCCACTTCACTAATGAGCGCTTTCGGGAGACACAATTTCCATCATAAACTTAGTTCGAAAAAAATTTAAAACTGAAAAAGAAAGATGGATGAGTGTAAAAAGGGTAAAAATGAGTAAAAAATATGAAGTGAAAGAACTTCTTATTAAACAAAAGTCAACACGATACAAAATAATATACCTTGAGAATTATTCTTTAGACAGCGATAGTTTGTTGCCTACCAAGAACTTTGTACATTGATTCACTAGCCTATTGTCAGTAATATTTCTTGATCCAAAAATATGTTGTTTCTTTTTATGTTTTATAATACACATACATTTGAATTCAAAATTTAAGTTCTTTGTGTCATCTAAGTTTATGCAATAAAACTATTTAACATGAGCTGTTTACGCGCGCATAACATTATATAATACTCTATAATATATTGTTCATCACATTAACTTTATCCGGGAACAAACGTGAAGTATCGATTTAAAAATGAAAAATATAATAATAATAATAATAATAATAATAATAATAATAATAATAATAATAATAATAATAATAATAAAATAAAACTTACTATTGTAAACATGAATCCAACGATTTAAGAGTCGTTGTGAAACGACGTATTTTGTTTTTATTATTATAGCATGATCGCTTTCACCAAAAATATGTCTTACTTGTTAAGTGTAGCCTAGTAATATTCGAAAGGATAATCGAATAAAATATATAAATATTTAATTCAAAATACGTACTGTTCTGATGTAATATGTCATAGAATTTATTCAAAAGCTTTTGTCAGTCAAACCACGCCTAGTGTAAATATCAGTGAGTAGTGTTGAGATTACGTTAGAAGTCCCTTCTTATGTAGGTTTGTGTCCGATGTCCCCCTTTCTTTGTAGATACGGTTCTGCCCCAGACATGTTATATTGTAATGTAAAACTTATTATTTCTGGTATAGCTGCATGCCCCCAAAAATGTCTCGGCCCGTTTGCTTCCCCCCCCCCCCAAATAAATTAAAGCTTGTGTCGTCACTGGTTATTGTTGCTGTCGATGGACATACTTTTCATAGTTTATTTAAAATACTTTGCCCTTCACATTTAAATTCACCGAGCCACCGTTTAAATACCGAATAATGGGACTCCATTACCCAAAGTCTGCAGTCATGTCGTGCTGAATTTTTGTGGGCCTTACCCATTTGACGAAGGTACTCGATCGCCTACTCTCTTTTCTACTTTTCTAACACGTCAGTCATTTCAAATAAATAATAACATTATTTTCATACAATGACTGAAGTATACAGAAACAAGACACAGTACTCGTACTTTACGCTTTTCTCATGTTCAGTATAAATTAGGACATCGCTCATACCAGTTTTCAACTTTAACTTTTTCTTTTTCTTTCTTTTTCTTTCTATTTTTTTGAAATATGTCTTGTTTGTACACACTAAGGATGGAAATTAATATAATGTTATTATATTATATCCCTGCATGTTAGTAAGTGTAATTTTTTAGTATTTCAGATGAATAGCATATGTTCTTGATTACAAAGAAGAATGAGCTCTTTTAAAGGTTTGAAAAGACAATTGGATAATTAACAGTTTGAATTGGTATTGTATTATAAATACTGTTACGGTTCAGAAGACTCTAGTTCGAGAAATCAAAATTGCTTGAAATAATGATTTGTAAATTTTAATCTAAAACAAAGTCGCAGGTAGGATTTTTAAGCTGCAGCTTGAAGTTGGCAATTTGTATGTACAATAGTATTATAATAGGGTGGGTCGTTTCGACACTTTTTTTTTTTTTTTTCGGAACGAAAGGTAATACCTGGCAAAAGTGGCCCACCCACATGGACATTACAGGTATAATTTTTTTTTCAATTCGGATAATATCTTCTGTGAGAATTATTGTTTCAAAAGTTCCTGAATTTCACTGCAAATTACAAAAAATACCAAAATTCATTATTTTTAGTTAGGTTAAAGTAAACATATTTTTGGGTTTATACATGCAAGATGCTATAAAACTGACATTCAGGTCTCAAAATGCCAATTATATGCCCCTGCGGTTGGATAGGGGTGCCTCCTCTGGAGCCGGAAATGCGGACAAATTCAGTATAATTAAGCGTTTCTACAGCCATTTTCGTCCTTGCTTTTTCCTTCGGGACCTGCTGGACCAATAGGAAGCTGAACGTGACAATTTTCTGGAACGTGACCATCTCGTCTCTGGAGATGAGACGTGGTGTAATCACTACTAGCCGGAATCCAAAAGACAGACCATGGAATGCCGATTTTTACAAGGGCGGCATGTAGGCTCTGGTTCATCGTTAGCAAAAGCGCATAACGAATGGTGGGAACTGTGTGAAAAAATGACAGTCTGTAGCTGAAATATTGCTCTGTTTAGCTGTGCTGTTGTTATTTATGTATCTCCATTAGTTTCCATTTAAAAAATGGGAGGCATTACTTTTAGAACGACACTCGTAGATTTGACTGAAACTGTTATGATTGCTCAGAAATACAATGTGAGCGAGAGGACTGCAGCGTATATAACATCAACTGTGCTTCAGGCAGCTTTAAAGGCTGGAATTATAACTTCTCAACAACCTAGCGACATAACATCTGCTTTAATTGTGGACAGGAGCTAAATAAGGCGTGCGAAACTTAAAGTTGCTCGGAATTTAAAAGAAAGCTCTAGAAATGATAATCCCATTAAAAACCTATACTTTGATGGTCGAAGAGATGACACTAAAATCACTCAGGCATCGTTAGAGAGCACTTATCACTTGCGGCTGAACCTAACTCTCAATACGTTGATCACGTGACACCAACCTCTGGCTCCGTACGGCTATTTTCGAGTACATCATGAACCAACCCAAAGATGGCTTTGATGAAGTCGAGGTTCTTGGGTGTGATGGAACAAACACTAACACTGGTTGGAATGGAGGCATTCTTCGAAAATTAGAACTAACAGGAAAACCTCTCTTGCATTTTAATGAACTGCTGTTCCGAGCTCTCTTCACGCATATTGACGGCGATTATTCAAGTCCCCATTCTTACACAGGTCCCATAGTTTCAAAACTATCAGACTGTGAAAAGCTTCCAGTGGTGCCATTCAAACCAACTCCGGAGTATGCCGGGATCATAGAGCTTGCTTCTAGGATCCCTGGCAAACTACACAAAGCTCGCGGGTTGACTACTGCAAACAAAATTTTAACATTGTATATTGCAACAAAAAAACCTACCAAGAAATTAATAGAAATTGTGACATTCATACTTACAGTCTATGTGGTTATGCAATACCGTACCAATACCGTACAGGCACCTCCACATGGTGGACTCTGAGTCGCTTGACCAGGTGAGCGAGAAGCACTGCACAGCCGCTTAACTGTACTGAATTTTCTCCCTTTTCTGGCCCTATAGGAGGCGCCCCTATCCCTCCCCAAGGGCATATAACGCATTTTTATACTTGAATGTCAGTTTTCATATCAACTGACATGTATTTAACCAAAAATTTGTTTACTGTAATATAACTAAAATTATGAACAATTTTGGTATTTTTTTGTAATTTTCAGTTAAATTTTGAAACTTTGAGACAATAGTTCTCACAGAAGATATTGTCCGAATTTAAAAAAATCTATACCTGTAATGTCCATGTGGGTGGGTCACTTTTGCCAGGTATTACATTTCGTTCCGAGAAAAAAGTGGTAAAACGCTGTACCCTAGTATTATAATCTGTTATTCATTATTATTATTATTATTATTATTATTTTCAGATTATCCTAATCATGAAGACCACTTCTTTGTAGAAGCAGATGGATCGTTACAGTTTTGGTGCAATGCGCTTAATGAGGTATGAATTGTATAAATTTAGAAAATGTTGTTTGTTCAATTTTAGCGTGAGGGGCGTCATTTCAGACTTCGCGTGAGGGGGGGGGGAAGAGCATCACCGACATAAAACTCACGTTTTGTGATAGTTTATTAGTAGACAATCGATTAAAGTATATGTATTCCTTAAACTTTGGGGGGGGACGATTACCCCTCCTGCCCCCCACTAAATGACGTCCCTGTTTTGCGTCCTTTTTCTATGCTGAGGCTATCTGAGTCGTAGACATACAGTTTTAGGTGGAATCCCAATCACCGTAATGTATTCAATGCTCTGCAACCGGGAATGTAATCCGAAACTACGTGCACCATAGGCGCACGTGTTAGTCGTTAGAACTACTGAGAGAGCCAACTTTAGAAAATGATCTCTCGTGCTGTGATCAGAATAGTTAGCTGTTTCCTTCAACTGATCCACTCTTATCTCATACATTCCTATGGAGTGTATGGCGCTTATCATCTGTGTTGTGAAGGCTGTATCATCCCATTGAGTATTCAACAAATTGTTGCAGAATTGGCGAATAGGCAGGAGGTTTAGGACTACCTAAAAATCTTAATTCTCGCTTTTATTTGTGAGATTGGAACATGTTAATTTGTTTCACACCCTAAAATTACTTTGTTTCAAAACTCTAAAGTGTAGCGTATTATCCGAAGGCTTTCTTCATGAAACGTTCGTTTAATTGTTGTACATCTCTTTTCTGTGGCTTATCTCTGATGTAATTGTTTCTAATTGTTATTGTTTTTATATTTCAGTTCCTTCTGGATGCAGATAGAACGTT
This sequence comes from Thermobia domestica, assembly GCF_964235325.1. NCBI lineage: Eukaryota > Metazoa > Arthropoda > Insecta > Zygentoma > Lepismatidae > Thermobia > Thermobia domestica. Next base: position 61,493,054 of record NC_137469.1, read on the forward strand.
ACACTTGACTGATGTTCTCACTAAGTAAGTGTTTGCATATGAGGTGTTCCGAGTAGTAAGGACGAACTCAACATCGGGTCTTTTTTTTTTTTTTTTTTGTAATTTACCCAAAGTAATAATAATAATATAATAATAATAATAATAATAATAATAATAATAATAATAATAATAATAATAATAATAACTAGTTGATAGAAGAACGTTTTGGTGAGTTCGTTCTTATGAAGAAAATATAGAATAAATTTCCCGAAAACAAGTCTTCGTTGAGTTCGTCCGTACAATCCGGAACGTCTCATATTTACTTCGTAGAAATTGTGAATTTTGTGTATTCTGTTCGAATAAAGTGTAACTACCTTTTCTTTTACTTTACTTTACTTTTAATGTATCTTAGTCGTCACTCAGTGTTCTAATTGTGTTTGCCTTTAGGGTGAGTTATTTTGGATAACCCTCATTGTTAGCGTCGACAGTAACTCCAGGACACACCAAACAAATCAACAAGTTCGTTAATTGTTCTGCAGTGGTCTTCCAAAAAATCAGTCTTCTTGCGATATTTTAATCTGTAGGCGGTCGAAGATTGCTCTCAGCAATCTTGGTCTGTAAGTGACGATTCACCGTTCCTGAAGCAGGAAAACCGCTCGTACATTTATATTTTACACAGAGCCGCTTCCTTTTAAGCTGTTTCCAGCATTACAACTTTTTTCCTAAAAGAAAACAGGATTCTGCTGTCAATTCAGGGTGTCAAGATAATATACCACGTACAATCCGCAACACCACCAACACCGGAAGTGGTTGAAATTTACTACTACTTCCGATTTCAGTTCTGATTTTCATAGATCAGAACTGTAAGAGATATCAAGATGGCGTTTTTTGCAACCGATTCAGCGTCCTAACAATACGTTTCATCTTCTCCGTTAGCCCTCTATTCAAATTTACCATGTCCCATTTCGTTTGCTACCATATAACGAAAATGGTAACAGATAGCGAGAAGTTTATCTTTCCTCAGCGATTGAGCATTTCAAGACAAGATCCAGTGATTATTTACAACCCTGTGCCAAAACCGGAAGTTGTTTGATTTACTATTTCTTTCGATTTTAATACTAATTTCCTCAGAGTAGAAACGGTAAGGGATATGGAGATGCGTTACTTTGCAATAGATGTATCGTTCAAAGCATAGCTTTCATCTCCACTGTTAACTCTTTATTCAACCCATAAGTGGTTCATATTAGTTATTTCTGAAATCATCACATATCGCCGTAGAACAAAAATTGAATTATAGATACCCACAAGCAGTCTTGTGCAATCGGTACAAGGACTTAAAAGAACTTATAATAATAACAGCAACATTACTAAAACCGGAAGTGGTTGAAATTTTCTACTACTTCCGGTTTTAATACTGATTTGCATAAAGCAAAAACGGTAAGAGATACCGATATGTGTTTTTCCTTTGCTATTAATTCAGCGTCTCAAGAATTAGTTTCCGTCTTCTCCGTTTACCTTCCATTCAAACCAGAAGTGGTTTAAATTAAGCATTTTCATTTCAACCTTTATCGCTATAGAACAATAATGGTATTAGATAGTGACAAGTGATTTTCTACAATCGATACAGAGTTTCAAGAGAACATACCACTCAACCTGCAATACTCTACCAAAACCAGAGGTGGTGGTAATTTATTACGACGAACTTCCGGTTTCAACTTCTGATTACATTTGAATGAAAACGATAAGAAATATCGGGATATGATTTTTGCAATCGATTCAGCTTTCCAAGAATAGTCGTGTTTTCTCCGATAACTCTGTATTCAAACAGGGAGTGATTGAAATTAATCACTTTCGATTTCAACATTTATAGTCATAGGACAATAATGATAATCGATAGCGTCAAGCGGGTGCTTTCAATCGATTCATGGTCTCAGGAACAAATTATGACAACCCATAACATTCTACTGAAAGCGGATATGGTTGAAATTTACTACTACTTCCTGTTTCAATATGATTTCTGTAGAGCAAACACTGTAAGAGGCATCAAGAAGCGATATTTCGCAATCGATTTAGCTTCCAAAGGGTAGGTTCTATCTTCTTCCGTAGCCTTCTGCTCAAACCGGAAGTGGTTCAGATTACCGATTTCCAGTTTCAACTTTAATCTCCATAGTACAGGAATGCAAAATGCAAACTGGGTATTAAAGTCAGCATTTTTGACGAAGTCAGTAGTTAGTTAGTATTTTTTTAATAAGTCAGTATTCTAGACTCTTTGGAAGGTGAAGCAAAAATTTTCAAATTTTAAAAGCAAGCTCAGCTGAAGTTTAAAGAAGGTTTTCAAGCTCCCGACGCATTATGACCCCAGATAGGGCTAACATGTCAGAAAGGGTTCTCAATGCGCATTTGCACATTAAGGAATCTCTACATGAGATATATGATGGGAAGGCACGTCTTGTAAATATATATATATCTAAAGAGCTTTTAGATCTGGCTCATACTGCTTACAAGAGTTATAGAGAATTCTGTGAGCAGCAGAGGAAATTGAAGGAGGAACAACAAGAAAGAGAAGCAAAGGAAATACAAAGGCAGCTGGAGAAGAATTTAAAAAAATTAGAAAGGAACAGTTGAAGAAAAAGAACATACTTTAAAACGTCTAAGAGATGAAGAAGAAGATGAGAGAGAAACATTGATAGGTTACTGAAGGAAGGAAATGAACGATTGAGAGAGGCCATTAAGAACAAGGATCTTGTTGGAGAAGGTGTAGCTCAATGTTTGCAAGTGCCACAAAGATGAAAAAAGAAGCTGATGAAAAGAAACAAAAAACTGATAAAATTCAGAAAGTGTAGAAAAACGAGTTTTCATTAATTATTACCTTTTTCAGGAAAAAAAAAAAGGAAGGAACATCATAACAATATTCTTAAGTTTGTATGAGTAAAAGGAGGAACGGAAAAATTAGCCTGAGCAGCTGTAATTATTTTTCATCTTACTAAAATGAGTTTACTGCAATTCAGTTTTTTATGTATTTGGTTTTGCTTAGACAGTTTTACAAAGACAATCTTGGTATTTTTTCATCTCTTGAATTTAATATACTTATTATAATATCATATGCAAGATTTGTTAATAACTGAGTTAACATGTGTTTAAAGCTGTTCAGTGGGGAGTAGGGTGGCCAATTACATATATATATATATATATATATATATATATATAGTGCTTGAAATCATTTTGCAGTTACAGTGTTTATACAAATACAAATAAAAAAATACTCCCTACTGGCGAACAGACGAGTGGATTTTTCAACCCCTATATATATATAATTAATATTTTTAGTATTTTCAGATTTAAAGTCAGTCAAGTCAGTACTTTTTACCTCAAAAGTAGTTTGCATTCCTGCCATAGTATGAAAAAAAGCAAGAAATAGCGAGTAATGCATAGGATTCAATATGGATTAAGCATCCGAGGAACAGGTTCTGTCTTCGATCTTATGAACCTATTGCACCCAGTAGTTATAGATATACTACTTCAAGTTTGAGTATTGAATTCCCGTACTTCGGAAGTGTACCATAGTTTTACACTATTAAACGAATCTCACTTGTTATTATTTTGTCTTAGTTAATTGTGTATCATATGCATGTATAGTATTTCATTATCTGCTGTATTTTTTTCTCTCTACAGCGTTTTCGTCGGCTGTTGAAACAAAAAAAAAAGAAAAAAGTATCTGACTGTTCAGTATGTGTTTTGGAAAAAGTACAGGAAACTAGTTATAAGGTAGCTGAACTTATACATAAAGGCTAAGGAGTAACACGTAATAACTGAAACGTTGTTAATGCCTGCCTGTAAAGAGAGAATGAAAATAATCCTGGGTTCAGAAGGTGCTAGTGAAATTTGAAAAATTGCTATTCTTGTTGACGGTCAGTCGCTGAGTTAATTTCTCATTCTACATATTTGTGTGAGTTGGGTTTCTCGACGTTGAATGAAATTAATGAGAGGTGCAGTGTCAGTCATTATTCCTGTACGGATGAGCTGCATGTATGCAGTAAAGTAGGCACAAATATCACATTGAAGTTATGAGTATATTTTTTTCTTTAATTTACACTTAACTGATATAATAAATATTAACTCATGATCATAAATAATTTACAAGTGCATGATTCGATTTGTGTTTAATAGTAGTAGGTTGATTACAATACGCATGTATACTAATAGTGTCCTATAGTACACTTTGAGTAGAATAACGTTTTGGTGTGTCCTATTTGCCATGAATTATTTGTGCTGTGCCGTTTGAAGAAAAAGCTCGCGAATAAATTCCAAAACATTCGGCTGTCAGAGATCCTGAGTAGGGGTATTTTCCTCGTAATATTTTGCTCTCACAAGACCATTATTCATATGTTCTTTTTCCCTCGTTAACAAACTTTGAAAGATAGCGTGGAAAGAAACTCACGAAACTAAAATAACAGTAAATGCTCTTTAGACCCAACGTATTAGACCTATGCCAGTAATTGGATGTACTAATCATATAAGTTAACATTGAATATTGGTTATGTTTAAAAATCAACAATTTCACAATTTTGATTTTTATATTTTATCCTTTTAAGGGCGACATCCCTGTATTCCACGAAGAAGGTAACAGCTAGTGTGAGTTCGTCAGAGGTAAGTGAAATAGAACAATGTATGTTTCTTATTAAAGCTAATACTTATAAAAATGTAATGAACTGAAATTTCTAATTCAATGTGCCACGGTTATGCCATTTAGGCTGAGAGAGAGAGAAATGATAATAAAAGTGATTGATTATAAAATAATTAATACTATGAGAATAAGGGCGGAAACTGGAGAACCCCGAGAAAACCATCGGGCCCCATGTAGTGATTGATTATGAAATAATGGGTGCCATGGGAATAAGGGCAGAAACGGGAGAACCCCGAGAAAATCATTGGACAATATGTAGTGATTGATTATGTAATAGTGGGTGCCATGAAAATAAGGGTGGAAATGGGATAACCTCGAGAAAACCATCGGGCACCATGTAATGATTGATTATAAAATAATTAATACTATGAGAATAAGGGCGGAAACTGGAGAACCCCGAGAAAACCATCGGGCACCATGTAGTGATTGATTATGAAATAATGGGTGCCATGGGAATAAGGGCAGAAACGGGAGAACCCCGAGAAAACCATTGGACAACATGTAGTGAATGATTATGTAATAGTGGGTGCCATGAGAATAAGGGTGGAAATGGGAGAACCCCAAGAAAACCACGTAGAATATGTTATATATAGTCAAATCTTACGTTAAAAGCGCCAGCTGCAGAATGTTTACATTTTAGATTTTATTTTACATTTGAGACGTATACTTAAAACTGATTTTCTGATGTAGATCCTTTTTACACTTTTTTTATGGTCGTTCCTTAGTATGGTAAGCCACGTACGAAAACACCAAGAAACTCGTATAAAATTTTGCAACGAGATAATTACCCATTTTGTTATAGTTAGAGTAGAATGTATGTTCATATAGATAACAGTTAGTGTAAATTCCATGTGTTTTTATTTTTTATTTATTTTTTTTTATTTATTATTTCTACCTGTTGGATAATTGAAATATTTGCGTCTCTTCCTATAAACTCCTATATTTCCTACATTTTAACGAAACCTCCTATATTTTTGTGGCTACTTCAACTTATGAAAATAACATAGGGAAATAAGGTGTGGGTGATGGGTGAAAGTTTTTCACATCTTCACGAAACCTCCTATATTCGGAGCTTTTGGCTCCTAACTCCACTCTGCTTAGCCTGCTTCGAGGCTTTGTAGAGATCCTGTCTGCGACCTTAGGGTTAAAGACTACCTATAACTAACCTTGTAAATTTGGAAAGATTAATTGTATAGTATTTTGTAAAAATACTTTTTATAGTGGTACTTTTATAATAAAAGCCGGTAGTGGGAGTCGATTCCGGACACACTTTTTATTAACGCTCTACCTATAAGCTATATGGGATAAAGTTTTACAATATTAAGTAACTGCTGCCCTGTTTTTCATCCTTCATTAAAGATTTATAATTTTATACTTCAATCATGAAAAAAAAAATATTTACATTATACATCAAGATGAACGTCATTTGACTAGTGCTATATCCTTTAGATACTTATTTACCGGTATAGTTGAAGTGTATGGTTATAAATCTTCGATAGAGTATGAGGTTCCTCTCATGTAATCTGCTCGTGGATAATAAAGAGTACATGGTTACACTGAAATATCAAAAGTTAAGTGTTGTTGTTTACGTAAGCAGCCACTGGATAAACTAGTTTAAACGTAATACCATTTATATCAGAAGTAATATTAAGAGGATAGAGGGTACTTCAGATTGATATTAGCATTCTGGACACTTCCTTATTGTGAGATCACGACTAACATTTACAATTATTGAAGATATCTTGCTTTACACCTGTGTAAGTTGAACTGACACGACCAGTTTAGTTTAAATCTAACAATACATTTAACTTACTTTTAGTGGAAACAGCGGCAATAGCTTCATAGCTTTCTGTATTTACTACAATAAAGTAAGATGTATATTTGAAATATTCGAAACAATTTTGTTGAGATCATCATCATTGTGTTGTTCTGATTTATATTGTGTTTTCAGTCGGAGGATATGGAAGAGGAAGAAGGTGAAGAGGAGGAATCCATGGCAGTGGATGGATTAAGTGTGGATCCGAGTGATTGGGATTTTCGTATTTGCTTGAAGAAGAAAGCGTGGCGTCAGAAAGAAGCCGAGATTCGAGCAGCATTAAAACAACCAAAAACGTCTGACATGTTCGAAGGTAAGTACATATTTTCAATCTGCCATTTTTCTTGTAATGTATAATCTATATTTATAAAGCTTAAAGTAAATTTGTTTGTGACTTCAAACCTCTTGAACCACTCAACTGATCTCGATCAAAGTTTGAACATAGATAAGGTTTGGGCCTGGGATGTTTTTTATCATTTCACTTTGACGGTATAGCGTAGGCAGGAGGAAATATTTAAAAATAATCGAAAATGACCGATATTAGTGTCGAATCCGTAGTTTTTGGGTTCGCTGAAATGAATAGTGACATTTGAGATGCCGTTTAAATCCAAAGTCAGTCCCGCGACTTGCGGGAGGGGGCAGATATATAAAAATGATCGAAAATGACCGATATTAGTGTTGAATCCATAGTTTTCAGGGTCGCTGAGACGAACACATCGTTTCACTCCTTTATGTCCAAAATGAAACTTATTCTCCCCGTACGAAAAACGGGGAGATCACATATACCAAGCCGAGAGAGTGCGGAATGTTAATAGATTTTTTCGAACCAGTTTATATATATGAAGGCTGCTGAAATATTTTTTTTAAACTACTACTAACAGTGGCGCTAGTATTCCTCTTGTAAAGTTTGGAATAATAGATCTCTCTATGTTTAAATTAACTTTTTTCACAGCCAGTTTGAAGAAGACGTTAGGAATCGCAGTTATTAACCTACCAACAGCTACTTCAGGCGGCACAATCCCCCACTCTCATCTTGCTTTCCATGAGTGGGAACAAAAAGAAATCACTAGGTGTTAAATCAGATGAGTGCGGACAGTGAATTCCTAATTCGACATTTTCACGGACAAAAAAGTCAATAGCTTGGTTTACTAAGTGGGAATTGGCATTGTTGTGCTGAAGAATGATATGATGATGTGAGTTTGTTTTATGCAATTCATTGGTGACCTCTAGCAAACAAATTTATGTAAATCACTCAGAATTTACAATCCTTGCCATTGCTGGCGTGATGGCAGTAAATGCACGTCGAACAGCATCATTAAGTTCGTCAGCTGTCTCGTAACGTGTGGCAGCAATCTTTTGTTTAATGAACTCCCATAATGCATTGTCACAAGAGGACAGATCAGGACTTCGGAGTGACCACTCCAGAAGTGCAGGCAAATGGACAGAACCACATCCAATCCATGTATTACGAAATATCTCATTGAGATATTCTCTAACGGCAATAGCATAATGGGCTGGTGCTCCATACTGCAGGAACTATACACGACCAAGCAGTCCCCGTTCTTTCAGATTTGGAATAAACCAATCTCGTAACATGGTGATATATGCAATGTGATTCACACCACCGTCAAAGGAATATGGACTTAAAAAGTGGGTTGCACACATTGCAACCCAGATCATGACATATGTGGGCTGTGGTCAAATTTTCATAAAAATGTAGGTTGTATTTACTCCAGAAATAAACGTTTCTGGCTTTTCCACTGCGATACATCGCACTGCCGTATGTATGTGATTACAGGAATCTCATACGAATTCTGGATCTCTCCAATATTGGACTATTTTTTATTAGTCTGTATGTACTACGTGAAATTAAAATTTCCCGTGTAATTAATCTCGGCATCAGGGTGTGCAGTACTGTGCAATACTGTGAAATTTCTGTAAAGTTATTAATTAACTAACTAACTCAATGACCTATGGAACCCGGAGATTCAATGCCACGTTCACAAAAGCTCTCCACTGACTTCTGTCCTTAGCAAACTGGATCCAGTTTCCGCTTTGTATTCCTATTTCTGCGAGATCCATCTTAATATTGTCTTCTCATCTGCGCATAGGTCTTCCTTAATGGTCGTTTTCCGATTGGTCTTCCAGTTAAGACTTTCTTTCATTCTCGCTACATGATCTGCCCACCTAAGCCTCCTAGATTTGATAACCTTAACAATGTTTGGTAAGCCGTATAAGTTATGTAGTTCCTCGTTATGAAGTTTCCGCCATTCCCCATTCCCGTTCCTTTTGGGTTCGTTCCATTCGTCTCAGGATCTTATTCTCAAATACTTTCAGTCTACGTTCTTTCCTCAGAGTAAGCGACCATGTTTTGCAACCATACAGAATAACAGGCATGAATTTTCGTTTTATATATTTTAAGCTTCAAATTCCTCGACAGAATTCGCGACGACAAGAGATTTTGAACTGAATAATAACACAAATTCCCTGCTTTTAGTCGACATTTAATTTCTTCGTGAATATGGTTTTCGTCTGTTACTATTGATCCTAGATATTTGAAACTATCCACTTTATCAAAAGTATTATTTGATATTTTAACTCATCTCTAATTTGCAGTATTATGATCCCGACGCACTTTCATGTATTTACTTTTCTCTGTATTTACTTCTAAACCCATGTCCTGCAAGCGTTTAATAAGATCTTTGCATTTCTTTCTATTGTTCTCCTATCATCCCCTATCAGATTTACATCATCATTATACGCCATAACCTGATGAATACCATTCCTTTCTAGGCTGTGAAGTTATGATTACATATTCATTGAACTGTTCAAATTACTGTTAAAATCAAATCACCTTAAAGTATTTTCCGAAACTCATTTAATTCATGAATTCAAGTTCAAAGAACTTTAGTAAATATTGCTTTGTTTAGGAAACAAACATAAGGTTTCCTGCTCTGAGCATCAAATGTAGTAGTTCAAGGTTCCTGGCTCTACATGGTGTCAAGAATCGACCTTGAGCGTTAGCCAGATTTAAAAAAAAAAAAAAAAAAAAAAAAAAAAAAAAAAAAAAAAAAAAACTATTAGCATGTACTGAGATGAGTTTTAGATTTTTACATCGTGCTCAGATAAGAATAATGAAGAGAGGGAAGGTAGGAAAACAATAAATCTAATAATGAGTAAATAATGATAATGAAAATTGCTAACTTGAATTAATAAAATAATATAGTTTTGTATTAATATATATATATTGATTAAAATAAAATCAATGAATGCCAATAGAGACGTGAGAGTCAAAAATATTCTTGAAAATAACGATGCAAGTTTTAATATGAAAATCTCTCTTTAGATATAGAAATATTTTTTTAAAAAATGCAGTGCTATAAAATACACGAGAAGAATATCTCGATATTATTTAGATATGCAAAGATAGTATAGTTTGACAGAGACAAAAAGAGCACTGATTCTAGCTTGATGATTTTATATATATATATATACAGTATATATATATATATATATATATATATATATATATATATATAGAGAGAGAGAGAGAGAGAGAGAGAGAGAGCTTAAAGCGTCTATCGAATTTGGAAAAAGAATTCCAAAATGTTATAGTTATAGCCCCATATACTGGCTTGTGTTCAAATCATAGCGAATCAGCACGATAGACTATTCATATAACCTATTTCCCTGACTAAAATAATATTTTCTTCTTGTAAATAAATTTTCTTTCATCTTCTTGCTGTTATATTCTGAGAAAGACTCAAAATGTCGAAAAATCGAAGAAAATAAAATAACTTTTCTTCATGTGTATTCATCTGGAATTTCGTCCATGAGTGACCACGAATGTTAAAATGATGCATGTCTTGAAAAATAACTCGATGAAATCATACAGAAGGTCGATCCGCGTATATGTGTCCAATTTTACGCCCGTACCCCTGGCCACAGAAGCGACCGAACCAAGTGGTTAAACGCGTGTGCTATGCCTGGAGGTCCATTCTATCGTCTGCCAAGCAAAACTGTGTATCGTGTGCATCATGGCTCCAAAGGTGAACCGTTTTTGGAAGGGCTACGTAATTGGACTTTTCCACGCCAAATATTCGGTTTCTAAAATTCAAAATCAGTGCAAAGAAAATGGTTGTGCATTGGGTTCGAAGACTATCAAGAACATAATCAAGCAGTATAAAAAAGAAGACATACCAGGTAAGCATTCACCCACTAAGGGGTCGAGGAAGCGATCGTGTACCACAGTGACTCTACAAGTAGCTCAGAAGTTGCGGCGAATGGCCTTACAAGAAAATCCCCCTCCGCAACGTGTGATGGCAGCTCGACTCCACATACCACAGTCAACTGTTAACCGCGCCCTGAGTGGGAAATTAAACCTCCGGAGGGTCTTTAAAAGTCATGGATATTACCTAAGTGCGGCCCATCGCCGTGAAAGACCAACAGCAGGCGCCTCTATGAACGCCATCTATCTGGGGAAAAGTAGAAGTTTGTGGCCACACTAGATGAAGCATGGGTGTATCTATCAGATTGTGGCAAAATTCGCTCGATAATTTACACTTCGCGAGATGCAAAAAGACGTCCTGCATTCATCCGTCATTGCAAAGCAACTTTCTCGAAAGGATTTATGGTTGTCGCCGGTTACTCTTATCAGGGCAAGTTAACAATTCGTCAGGTCCCTAAAAACTGTAAAATCAACTCTGCATTCTTTCAGCAACATATACTGACCCCAATTTATACAGAAGATCTGCCTCGTTTGTATGGGCATGTCATAAAGCAAGTGTCTGTGCATATGGATAAGGCCTCCTCACATACATCTCGTTCTACCCAGAACTTTCTGAAGCAGATGGAGACAGACACCGGTATTCGTGCTATTCCATTTCATGATATACCAGTGAAATCACCAGATGCCTTGGTTTTGTGCGGGTTTGGTCTACTGAAAAGAGCACTTTCTTCTCGTCGTGTCACTACTCTCGGGGACCTGTGGAAAGCCTGCCGGGAGGAATGGGAGAAGATTCCACTTCCTGTACTTCGTCGTAGTCTTCTACAGTGGAAATTACGGTGCAGGGCTATTGCCAGAACACATGGCCATCACATTGAGGCCAACCGATGGTGGTCCCATGGATTTTCATAAGGTTAGTGCTATTTCAAAATTGGACACACATACGCGGATCGACCTTCTGTAAAGTTGGTGAAACAAAACACTAAACAATATTTTCTTCATTCTTCGCATATTCACATCTTCGCCCAAAAAATCCAGGGAACTTTTAAAATAATTCTGTAATGTGTTCTCATATATGGAATACGTAAAATAATCATAAAAATATTGCCTTATTTTCTTGAGTAAGTGAATGTTAGCATAAAATATGTAAAATTCATTAAAGAACAAAATATAACTTATGAAATATAATAGAAAATATGTTAAAGTAAGGTCGTATCATAGAAATAATATGTTGACTAATAAAATAATGGTGATGTACTGTACATTTCGTATTCTTTCCCCTTTATCCCCTTTTCTTTTTATACGTCGTCCAAGCTGTTATAATGCTACATTTCTTGAAGATACCAGCGTGTTCTAAGTAAAGAGATGATTTGTCGGCAGATTTAAATTCAAAATTCGAAACCGTGACTAACTTATTTTTAATATGGTTAGTACTTAAAAAATAAATAAATAAAATCGTCATCTAATTCCAGCAAAGCGTACTCCCGATTATTGGTGATTCCAGTTAAATGATAACATGACACAAAAGTTTCCATAAAACTTATTGTAAGGTTTCTACATGTCTCCGCTCCGCACCATGTTGTAACCATGTGTCTACTACATGTGCTTGCAGTAAACAAACACACCAGAGACAACAGCAGCAACGAGGACGTCGTCCATTATCGCCAGTATTCGGCTTGTGACGCAGGGGCCAGCAGTGAGCAACATTATGGTATAAAAGAGGGGAGCACACCCTAAGTATCAATCTCACCCGGTTGATCAAACTCCCAAAGCCCTAAGACGCCTGGCCATTGGGAACACCTTACTCCTCTCAGCGACGCCTAGTCAATTAAGAGGTACATTTCCTACAAACTTTAAGACGCCTGGTCATTGGGCTCCTTTCCCTCTCTAAGACGCCCGATCATTGAAAGTAACCTAACCAACAAAGCCCTAAGACGCTTGGTGCATTGGGTTCCTTTCACTTATTTACCTACATATTAGAGCAAACTTTACTTGTTTGTAATATACTTGTATTCAAGAGGAACTTTTGTAATAAAAACGTGATGGGAAAGTCCAATCTCTCCCGTGTACCATATTTTGCTCTACCCTATAGAACAGTAAGAATTTTACAGTATAGATCACAATCACTACCATCAAAATAATAATAATAAAATATTTAATGACTTTCTATGAAACTGCCTTTTCAGTGTGATTCACTTACAGTAATTCATGTCACTTTTCATAGTTTTCCACACTATTTTCCAGGGAGGAAACAGGGGAATGCAGCTGTCTTCTTCTGCTGGTGACACTCCTTTCACAACAATGTATAATGTTCCTTGAGATGTTTCTTAATGAGAGTTTCTTTACTTGTTCAAATCATGTTGTTTCGAATTGATTATACTCAGCAGTTGCATCACCGTTATACTATAACTCAGTGATATGACGAGCTTTCGGCGCTCATGTAGTAATATTCAATAGGGAAGAACAACTAGTCGAGGTTGCTTATTTGAGGTATATACGCGTACTAAAACCAAATAGAGTGGCTTCTCAGATTGGCTGATGCATTGCTCTTCCAATCGGGAAGCCCCGAAAGCTTAACAGTAGTTTGTTTATTCAAAGTGAGCAAATGAAATTTCGTATGTAGAACATGTGTAAACCATGCTCCAAGTAAAATACACACGAGTCCACCAGAAAAATGTATACATTCTTTATCATCCTGTATCAGGATACTTTCATTGATAATTGTTCTGAAATAGTATGTTGTAGTATGGTTTTTCGCCCGACAGATGTCGGCATTATCAATTCTTTTCAGTTAGAATTGTAGTACGGTTTTTCACTCAACAGGTGTCGGTACTGTCAGCACAGTTAGTGAGATAAGAAAATGGCAGGAGCACGTTGAGTAGCGTAAGTATGTTTTAAAGTGTTTTATCAGGCATGGAAATGTTTCGAAGTGCAATGTCTGTGGAGAGGAGAGTTTGATACTGAACCACCAACCCGCCTAACAATCAAACGCATTCTTGACAGGTTTGTGGCGCACGGAATGATTTGTGATATTCACAGAGGCATGTGTATCGGTCACCGTTGATACGTTGTCCTCTGTAGCTTCAGCGGCCGTTCGTCGTCCTGTTAGGTGTTTGGCTGCCAACGGTCAACATTTTGAACATCTAATGTAAACATATGCTTACTTGAAGGTTTGTAACGCATGTTTGAACAATAATTAAATATAATTAATATATATATATATAAAATCTGAAACAGTGTGTACATTTTTCTGGCGGACTGTGTATTTAATCCTGGCGACTTCTATTTTCTTACCTGAGAACTGCGTTTCCTCAGACAATTGCTGGCCACGGTTTCTAATGTATGTTAAAATTTTGCTAACTCATTATATAGAACTGTCAAAATAAATAAATAAATAACACACACACACACACACACACACACACACACACACACACACACACACACACACACACACACACAAGAATATTTTTTAGTTCAAACCGTCCTTGCTACACCTGGTGCAATGAAAAACAGGATTCCAATGAAAAGATACTTTGTTCTGGTGGTTACGACAAACTAAAGGGATTTGGTTTCTCATAAATGTTCACCAACACACAGAAAGAGTTTTATTATTATCCACTAAAGAGAAATGCATTAACTTATGTCTTTTGAACAAAAAAATGTATTAAAGTGAATGTTTCCCTAAGTTGCCTTGTATAGTCGGGGGACAAAAGTATACCAGGAACCAGGAAGCGGTTACTAATTCTGAAGTTATGCTAAATACGAAATTCTAGGACAGATTATATATATATATATATAATGTACCATTTTAAGTAATATGATATCAGTTGAAATAAGTTATTTATTTTTCTTTTAGGAACTGTGAAAGATCATCCGAGGCAGGTGTTCAGCAATTCTGGTGCTTCTGGAATCCTTACGAATGACCTTGTTAGTATCATGGAAACCGCTCGCGCTACAGGCATTAATGCAGAACCCATCGATGACAACATTTATCAATGGTCTGTTCATCTGTCGTCTTTCGATCCACACAGGTAATACTTCTCAATTATAGCAGATAAATTCCAATGCTGGTGTATTGGGAATGAAAACTGTTGAAAGTTCTGAGATTATTTTCACAAGAGAATAGTTTTACTTGTCTCGATTCCTACTTTTAACGTACAGAAACACACACACACACACACACACACACATATATATATATATATATTCTTCGTAGATAGATATGTAGAATGTTATTGTGAGTTTAAGCTTACAATAAAGTCTTGTGAAGAAAAACGCTTTTGAAGTAATTTTAAATGTAAATGAGAATATAGCGTTGAATGACCACTTTGAAACCATGTGCTGATTTTCCAGGAGTAAAAATACATAGAAGCCTTTATCCGTCGTGATAGTCTAAATCGTGCTGTAAATTTGTACACTATAAAAATACAATATTGTCAAGGAAAATGGGTAACGAGAATTGAAACTAACTTAGGTACAACCTCAGTTTTCATTAAGAAGGGGTCATCTCTATTACGAAAGATTGTGGTTTCGAAATTAGTCAGTGTGATAGTATGGTGGACAACATATTTCCTCGGAGTTTTCCAGTTGTCTCCTTCTGTCCTTCATTCCCCAAATTTTTCAGGAAATGTATTCGCGTATCATTCGAGAAGTGTATTCATCATTTCTCGAATCAAACTAGCAGTCGAAGAACTAATTCAAAGCATATTTTGAAAATGGAATGAAGTTGATGTGATGCTTCATAATTTACTAAGCAATAAATGCTAGTAACCAATATATGTTAAAGAGTGACAAAATTGTTTGATTCGTTACGCTTAGAAAATTTTAAGTACAGCCGATAGCCATAATATAGTATTATAAAGTATGTACAAGAGTATATTGAGAAGTTCAGTTCTGATTCACAAGGAATATAATTGGAATGATGAAATTTCAGTTACTTAACATACTGTGTGTGCGAGGGAGCTTCAGCATTTGCAAACAAATACTCCCACGTGGCCATATAGTTAGCAGACGTAGGTTCTATTTTCGGTGGGAGCTCATGTGGTTCAACTCCCACGATTGTAGGGCCACGTTTCATATAGTCTCGGTCCTGAAAGTGACACTAAACTCGAAATCAATTAATCATGTGCAGATAACTTGTAAAAGATCGGAATTTTGTTCCTTTTGTCAATATTTGTGGTAGTAATCACATAATGTGGAGCAACATGACAATTCTTTATATCCTTTTTGAGGTGGGAAAACAATAATTATTTAGTGGAGCCAAATAGGCTTGATAGGAGCATAAGAAAGACCTTGAAAAAGCCATGTTTCTCATTTTTAGGTGTGTTTGTATATAGTTCAATAGACATGAACATTGTCCTGAGAAAACAGAAGACCCTTTTTGAGCTTTTTGCTTCTAAATCTTCAGACAAACGAATAATGATGTTTAACATTACATATTAACTGATCCTTGTGCAAGTAAGCTATCAGTAGTCATGTTGTTGGTCCTTTTCCGTCAAGGATGATGTAGAAACTTTTCCAACGAACTTTGGGGAAGGAGAGTTGGAATAATGTCATTCAGTCAATTGTTATTTTATCTCTGGACAATAGGATTATAACTAGTTCGTCTGCATCGTGACAGGAATTGTTCACTTTCACATTCAAAAAGGAAAGTGGTTTTCCTGGATTCCTACACTTTTTCGTTTTCACGGGACATCCTTTTAAAAGGCGCTACTTTCTTAATAGCTCCATGTAGCGGAGCAGTCCTGTAAATTGTGGGACATGGGTCTTCCGAGACATCCTTAAAAAGAACAAGAACGGCACCTCAGTGTTTGTTTCGCTATAAATAGTATGTGTTGAACATAATCACTTAATAGGTCTGAAAAAAACAGAAAATCTTCCGTTAATACTATGATTTTTAGTGCATGCACATCAGTGGCGTCTCGTGACATAATTTTTTGGTAGTTCACAGTCGTTAGAAAATTCTATTCTAGAATTCTTTCAGTATTCTAAATAAGAAAAACTATAAATAATCATTGAAACTAACCATATATATATTTACACATAATGAAAAATACCAGTTTATAAACAAATGCTCCATTTCATTCGTATATAAAATTACTTCTCATGTTCTTCTGGGCAATCAACTTGTCAATAACTTTTCTGAAGTTTAATTTCCTTCATTTTTTTTTCTCTGTTGATACTATAGCTAATGTACTGAGACCATTTTGAGCTACGATACTCCTTTAAATCCTTTCAATTCTTTAATATGGTAACACAACTTTCAGTTTCTGAAGTCAACTTCGGATTATTTGCTATGATTTTCACGAATTCTGTTGTATGCCATTCTCTTTCTACAGACTCATCATCAATTTCACAATATATTAAATGTAATCTCCATCAGTATCAAGGCTGCAAATGTCTGCTATCTCATATATTTGAAGAACTCCTTCGTGGTTAAGCGGTTAGCGTACGTGCCTTTGGCGTAGGAAACCTGGATTCGATTCCCGGAGGGAGCTCATGTGGTTCAGATTTCACGTTAATCAGTAGGTCCAGTCTCATATAGCCTCGCTGCTGAAAGGGATCAATGCAACTTGTATATTTGAATTGCCATGTATGCTCTTTAGTGAACTGTTAACAGTATACACGAAACATGTATCAAATTATTATGATAGTTGCAGAGGCACCTTTAATTAGGAGCTCTTTTCCATGTACATTTGCATCGTTATGTCAAGAGACTTCATTACTGTTCCGCCCCCTCCAAAGAAAAAACCGTTCGGGTTACAGTTGAACGTACGTTACTTCAAATCTCAATACTCGTCTTTTTCTATTTTACATGTGTTAAAGATGAATGTTGAAAAAAATCAATCCCAAAACTTCCTTTAAATTCCCACAATACAAAAAGTAAGATTTTACCATTGTGCCAATATTACCAAGTACAGCATGTTTTGATAAGCTATTCGCTTTTCTTATACAAGCATTTAGTTTATTTAGGTACAAAAAACCGTAGTCTAAAGAAAAATCAAAGATTACACATATTTAAAAAAGTCTTGAAAATAAATTAAAATTTAATTTTATTCTGCATTAACTTAAAAATCTCTGGGGGAGGGTTTTAAACCTCCCATTCCCCTTGCTGCGACCTCGAAAGGCCGTAATTTTGTTTGTTCCATTAGTGTATTTTCATTACGAGAAATTGAGATAAAAAGAAATGTAGTTAACTGATTGAAAGAATGAGTTATATAGTACTACTATATTCTTCTATATATTTTAAGTTGCAGTTCATTGTTTGATTCTGTTTAAAACGCCACGTTACTGGAAATTAGTCAACAACAGCTGTCAACGCAGAAGTTCATTCTTTGATTCTGTTTAAAGCGCCACATTACTGGAAATAAGTCAACAACAGTGCTGTCAACGCTGCTCGTGCAAATCTTAATTTGAACGTCAGGAGACCGCAGTTCCTCCTCTCAGCTGCCCGTGTTTTCCTTTCGTACTACACACAGAGCAGCCTACACGCTGGCTGCTCTGTTGTGAACGTGGTGTGATGATGGAATGCATATACGCAAGGGGTAAAGCAAGCGAAGAATAGAAACGAAACGACAATATAATAATATCCTATATATTGTTAAATATCTTAAGGAACAACAAACAGCCCACGATACTTGGTGGTTCACGTGCTCTTGCGAACTGCACAAGGCGACGCCACTGATGCACATCCAAGTATATGGACTTTCAAGACGTAGTATGATCTACCTTAACCCATTAGGTCATGAAGTTTCCTAGAGATACTATTTGCGTACAATTTGTTATTATGGGGTATGTTTTGAGCACTTTAAACGACTGTACGGATTCGAACTGAAATTTTCGATTATAGTGGGCCGCAAGCGCCATAAAAAATATCACATGCACGGGAAATACTTGACAAATAGGCCTATATTTCACCAATGTTTTTATAATAAATAATATTTTATTCTTCAAACAACATTGACATTTGGTTACTTTGGTTAACAGTTTTAGTTATTGACAACGAATTCACCTTTCTCTAACAGTCATATACTTGAAACATTATTGATATTTCCATGACAATGGCCGCCTCTGAAGGATTTGCCCCGTAAAACCAAAGTGCAAGTTTTTCGAGTACAATAACACCCTCTCACGACTGTTAAAGGATGGGGCAACAATGCTTTGTTCGCAAACGTTCTGGATGTGAGTTTATAATGAATTAAAACGTAATTAACACATCCGATTTTTCGGATCATATGCACTAATGGGTTAAAGTGGTATGGGAACCATGACTTTCAGCAAGATTTTCCTTAAGAGGGGTAAAGTTGTAGTCTTTTTCTGTCTTTCATTTTTTATTTATTTATATTTAAATATTTATGACCTTTGGTATGTAAGCTCAGCTTTGTATAGGGAAAAGGAAAAGTACACAGAGAAGAATCACCAAGGAGCTGATTTGTTAAGGTATCATCCTTGTATTCACTATAGTTTTCAGCAAAAGGACAAATTGATTTTGTATTTTGTTGAGCACATTGTATTGTATAACAGGCATTTTTACAACAGAAGTTGGAAACAAAGAAGATATTACTCTTCAAATTATTGATTCACTTGAATTCCAGAGATCTGTCACTCTCCTTTGCCCCCTCCCCCATTCCTTCTTGTGGATGCACGTGCTGGGAACATGAACTTTTCAGCACCCTGTGATACGTTGATATTAAAACAAATCCGCTTAAAATTTCACGGTTTATACCATTAAATAATAAGAAGTTGCTGTATGGAGACCAGTACATAGAGTACAGCTCGCAAATGCTTGTAGACAGCAGAGGTGCGTTATTGCCTTGATTCAAGTGGTTTTTCCAAGTGTATCATACACTAGGTCAACATTAATAACTCTGTAGCTCTACCGGGAACATAATCCAGAATTACACGCTGGCTATGAAACCGTTCGGGAATACTTTTATTTTATCTTATCAACATATACATATAATCAGTTAATAATTCTTTTGCAGGTACGTATCATAATACTTGCAAGTACGTATCATATCGCACAGATATATCAACAGTTCGACAACAGTAAACAACATCGCTTGCAATACAAAGACATCTAATCGTAAATATATAACATTTAATTGTAGACAGTTTCACAGTTACAGCACATGTAATTATGTGGGACTAGTTCTTAGCAAAGTAATAAACTAGGATTCCGATTTCTGGGCTGCCAGCATCTATGGCCATTTAGCCCGTCACGTTTGAGGGATGACATCCTCGGTAAGCACACTATCTGGGGAAAAGGAAGAAAGGAAGCGACCTGGGACCTATATGTTAGGCACCACGCCGGCATTTGCCTGGTGTGAATGAGGGAAACCTTATTCAGGATGGCTGGCCTGAAAAAGCTTTTTACACCTTTTCGACCGAGTGCCCCCACCGGAAATCGAATTCGAGACCACTCGCACCGAAGGTGAGAGCGTTAGCGACTACGCCACACGGGGCCACAAGTAATAAATTACATTAGTAAGTAAAATAAGTTTAAGATCTCACACTGGCCTTTACTAGAGAAGTGTTTAGATGTTGATGAAAATTGTGTTGTACTGAAATTAGGGTTGCTGCCGCAGGTACTGTTTCTTCTTTCTGACAAATAATATGCTCAATTTACAAGTGAAAGTATTCGTGTATTTTACTCATCTTCGTTTGATGTGTTTCATTTTTTCCTAGCAATCTGGAGCAAGACTTACGTACAATTCAAAAACGATTTGGTTATAATTATATAGAGCTTCAGCTGGATTTTACAATGGATTTGTACCCATTTTATCCCCCTATTGTGAAAGTGGTGCGGCCTAGACTTGAGGTAGGTATTGGTAATAAGTATATTTAATTAGTACATATATTATATTCATAAGTAATGTTTTCGTTTAGTCGGGTAAATTCTAATATTAATAAAAAAAATTGCACTGACCCAATGCTTAGTATTTATTAATTGAGAAAAGCAGTAGTTCCTTTGAATTACATAAAAAAAGAGTTACTTCTTATTATTTCTTCAATAGAAATTACTTCTAGACGAAATGGTTATATTTAAGAGGTCTTAGTCATATACACCCTCCATTCCAAAAGAAACCGAACGTTTTAAAAAAACAAAAAAGCAATGTACATTTTGGAACAAATCATTTTTATTAATCAATGTATTCCCCTTCTGCATCGATACACATATTTGCACGCTCCAACAAGTTGTCAAACGACTTCTCCATGTCCTTTATTGGAATGGTCTTTAGGACGGCGGTCGTCGCCTTCTCAATGGCATCAATCGGTGCGTGCCACTTTCCTTTCATCGCCAA
Organism: Thermobia domestica; assembly: GCF_964235325.1. NCBI lineage: Eukaryota > Metazoa > Arthropoda > Insecta > Zygentoma > Lepismatidae > Thermobia > Thermobia domestica. The sequence goes on from NC_137469.1 coordinate 61,514,065, forward strand.
ATGCAGTTTCGGGAACAGATAGAAATCGCACGGAGCGAGATCTGGTGAATAGGGCGGATGATGCAACCGAATAATGTGATTTTTGACCAAAAATTCAGTTACAAGTCGCGAACGATGTGATGGTGCATTATCGTCCAAAAGAGTCCAACTGCCGATTTCGCGATATTCGGGCCGAATACGACGAATTCTTGCCAGCAAACGCTTCATGACGCCCAAGTAAAACTCTCCAGTGACTGTCTGGCCGGGCTGAACAAATTCTTTGTGGATAATTCCTTTTGAATCGTAAAAACAAATCAGCATCACCTTAACTTTTGACTTCACCAAGCGACTTTTTTTTGGGTGTTCCTTCATCCGGCGCTCTCCATTCAGCACTTTATCGCTTTGTTTCGGGCTCATATTCAAAACACCACGTCTCGTCACCAGTTACAATCGATTTCAAGAAGTTTCAATCCTGCCGAGCACTTTTAACGATGTCTTTGCAATGCGCAATTCGATCAACTTTTTGGTCTTCGGTGAGTTTGTGTGGTACAAACCGCGAATTAACCTTCTTAAGGCCCAAAACTTCGGTCAAAATGCGGTATGCGGTTGTTTGAGGAATGCCTAATTCCATTTCAATAACTTTCACCGACGATTTTTTGTTATGTTTGATGAATTCACGCACTTTTTCGATGTTTTCTTCCGATAATCCGGTTCTGGGACGGCCTGATCTTTCGTCATCATCCAGCGTCTCTCTACCCGATTTGAATCGCCTGAACCACTCGTAAACTTGCGTACGGGATAGACACTCATCACCATATGCATTTTGTAGCATTTGGTGCGTTTCACTAAAAGTTTTACTCAGTTTAACACAAAACTCAATTGCAGCTCGTTGTTTGAAACTCATTTTCCGACCGATGTACACAACACACTGACAGTTGAAACGCAATAACTTTGTTGCCGTGCATCCAAATGTCATGACATTTATACCAGTTGTCAATGAGGGACTACGCCATCTACCGGTAAAATATTACAACAGATGGCACTAGTGGTACTATTTGTTTTCAAAAGTTCGGTTTCTTTTGGAATGGAGGGTGTATATATATTAAAAAACTGGGTATGGGGGATTGTTTTTGATTTGCCATTGAAAACTCAGCAGTGGACAATTTTAGCATCTTTGTCAATGTTCAAAAATATTGATACATTTTAATAGAACATAATTGATTATTATTAATAATTTGTAACCCAGTCAAGATATTGTCACATTGTGTTAATGTCGTGAAATCATCCTTATAAGTAGGAGCGCTTGTTTTAATTTTAGATTTATTATAAATCTATTTTAAATTTAGATTTAGTGGAAATGTTTCCTTTACTTTGTTGTGTTATATCGCATTATAGTCAGGGCGATTGTTACTTATTAGAAAAAGTAGCAGTTTTCTTTGATCATATAAAAGGGTTTTGTCATATATCGTACGAGAATTGCTTTCTAGATGAAATGAGTTAGGATCAAACGGGCGTGGATTAATTTGTTCAAAATTGATAAAATAACAGAAAAGCAAAGATTATAAAAATTTGCTGATTTATTGCTGCTTAGTTACGTCACCGTAAAAATGATTATCCTAAAATTTTGTGCAAATATAAGGCGAATGCAGCATTATTTCCTTTCTTGTTTTTCTATGTTTAGAATGACCTATATACATTCTAGTACCATATAATACCAAAATCTGTACCCCTTTTCAGGGTGCCATGATGTTATGTGTATCCAGTATGAAAATTTTAAAACTATCGTATTGGAATCCGGCGCGAGATATGAAATCTGTGTTACAAGAGGTCAAAAATTTTCTTCAGGCATGGGCACGTTTGGATGTTGCCCATGAGAGGAACGATCCTGTACATTATCCTGTTGGAGCATATCTAGAAATAGAAACAGCTCTTTTGTGGCTGTCATGGGTAAGTATGATATGTGTAGTATATGTGCTCTATAAAACTTATAAACATGCAGAAAATTTAACAATTGAAAAAAAAATTACAAAGCTTTTTTTTTTGTTTGTTTGTTTGTTTGTTTGTTTGTTAATACGTTTCCTTACGTACCGTTTCCTTTGATGGATTTGCTCTGTCAAGTTCCTTCTTTCGGTAGTTTAAACGAAAATTGCAATTCTCTCTCTTGTTATAATATTTATAAACCAATGCAAAATATTACCATTGTAAATTCCGTATGTTGCTTATGTGTTTGGAATCCACCGGAAACATAAAATGACGAAAATACTGGCGAAAATACATCATGCTTGACCTATCCAATGATTACAAATCCTCCATCAGCCACTATAGAGGCAAAGGAGTAATATTATACAATACTGTGATGCAGTACGATATATTCTATTGAATCGAATTTAAGTTGCTATATGGAAGAGAAAAACTAAATTCGAGACGCTTTAACATTCGTTGATTTTCTTATTCTTTATGATACTTATTTCGTAACCAAGTCTTGATTTTACCATTCCAGTTAACATTTTCGTATAATTTGCTCCTTTTGCAGCTTCGTCATTGTTTGCATTTTACAGTACCGTAGGGGGGGGGGGGGGGATTTAAAATAAAGTAATTGAAATGAACATGGATGCTGTAAGTACGAAATATGAATATAGTTCAGTCTTAGTATAATATATATAATAGAAATAAGTTATTCTTTTTTATTGTGTCTGGAACCAAATTTATAGACGATTTCGGTAATCTCTCTTATCTTCAACAGTCGAATTTGAGTCCGTCACATGCAAGTCTTCTAATATCTCATAATGTCATTTTGCAATTTTGTGTTTGTACAGCTGAAGAACGATGATGTAAGTTAACAAAGTAGATTATGTAAATTCTTGCACTTGAACACTTTTCTTATGTTGCTGTTATTATTATTATTATTATTATTATTATTATTATTATTATTATTATTATTATTATTACCATCACCACTACGAAGCAGAGTTTTCAAGCCCTGGTAATAATAATAATAATAATAATAATAATAATAATAATAATAATAATAATAATAATAATAATAATAATAATAATAAAAGTCGAGTTAAAAATCCTTCAAATTAAAACTTCTAGAGAGTGGCAAAAATCTTTCGAATTACGCTCTCTTCCCAAAAGCCTTTTGGTAACGTGGATGTTCACTTCTTTGACATAGATTTGTGTGATTAAACGATTCTTTAAGTAAACAAGGTTCCTTTGATAAATAGATATTTACAAGTATGTGAGAAATGCTATTACTGCTTACTATACTATTGTACTAGAACATTGTTAACGTCCCTTTCGGCACAAGGGCTATGGAATGTGAGATCGGAACCACATGAGTTCTTATCGGGAATTGAGCCCAGATCTCCCACTCCGAAGGTGCTTATGTTTACCATATAGCCACGAGAGAGCTTTACTTTTAATTAGTGTATAATTAAAAACTCACAGGAAAATTTTCATTTCATACTACTATTGCAAATGTTTACAATACATAATCGTGTTAGGTTGATCATAAAACCATTCTAATCCAGAAATATGTTCATAATGATTTTGTCATTTTTTTTTCAGCGGTTGATATTGTAGGTTTCTTTTTATTATTCCTTTATTATCCATATTGACAGTAAAACCATAAGAGATCTAAAAAAGGTAATTTCTTTTTCAGACAGTGAGAAAGCATAGATGTATATTCTTAATTTCTCGGAATCGAAATTGTGTTTTTATTAAACCATACTTAACTAGCTAACAGTTATTGCATGAGAAAGATAACTTAACTTCTGTGAACGTTATTACTAATAAAAACTTCATTAGTTGAGTTTTAATTGGTGTGGTAATGCAGATACAGGAATTCAGTGTACTGAATTGAGTTACCAGCGCCTATCAATCCGAGTCAGGCAAGCGCGTATCGTAGCTAGATAATGTTAGCGCAGTTCGTCCAGTACAGTCTTTTGGGCGGTGGAGTTTCTGTCCAGCCATTATTGAAATACTCATTCTCCAGCCAGTAATCTTTCTGTGAAACGAATTTTCATTTTTACTAAAGACCAGAGAAGTGCAAATGTGAACATACAGTTACAAACTTCGTCAATTATTCTCGTAAAGCACCCATTTAATCAGTTTTGATACGAAACTTGTAGAGATCGTTCTAACAGGTCTCTCTCGCTATACCATATTGGTGAGGCTGGTGATTCCTTCAGAATTTGTGTAACTTCTTTTACAGTTTGAATACTCTTAGTATCTTAGTAGGGAATGGAGCTATAATCACCGTGGTTAAATTTGTTGAACGTAATGTCTTTGGCTCCTTGTGTGTACTTTTCATCCTATTTAACGGTCGAAAGACACTCTCAGAGCCAGTACCCTCTGTATCGTGCTATGGACAATACGAGTGAATTGTATTCGTAATCATAGTGAACGTCATAGCTGTTGTAAAATAATTATGTTGCGTCAGCATGCAGTAAACTAAAGTACTTACAGGGATTATTGAATAGACCATTACGTGATTGGTACAAAGTAAGTACAAATGACATTTTTAACATGGAATAAAATCAAAACTATGAAATAGACTAGTCAATCAATATGTGGAGTAGCAAATAGTAAGGATGATAGTGGAATGGTGATACAAAAGCAATGATCGGCCTTTTAACCTCTTTCAGTTTCGGCGTTATGATAAGGTTCCATCGGTTCACGCAATAAGATATAACTCGAGTATTTTGAAAGAACAGGTTTAGTACTAAGCAAAAAATGTTCAGAACGAAGGATAACTGTCCGAACATCAGAGAACGTCAAAGCTGTCAGGACCTACCTCTTGCCTACACTGCGACATTCTGTTTCATTGGATTTATCATTTCCAATGCACATGGTTCACTTGACAATTCAAAAGAATTCACCCATGTCTCTTAAATGATGTTATTGTGGGAACAAAACAACATCGTTACAGTCTTGTCAACGTAAAAAGGTATACTTAAAACACACAAATCAAAATCTCCCGGTACTCGCGCCTCCCTGTATCTTCAGATCATATATACTGTATGACAATTCCTAATGTGGATAATTGACCGTTGACATTCGATAATAGCTTGAAAGTTGATTAGAAAATTCAGACAGTTCAGTGAGCAGACGTAAAATTATTTGATGTTTTATTGTTGCATTCAGAGAATGAACACATCATTTCATCAACCTGTATCTGTAAAGATGGGTTTCCATGTTAGAAGAACTTGTAGCTGTCATAAAAAAATCTTGAAACCCTACCATATTTCACCGTGTACACATAGTCTTGAAAGGGTCATAAAACATTTTTTCCATCTTGCAAGGAGTCGAACAGTATACAACTTTCTGGGACTTCTTGCTTGCTACCTGCTATCGCCCTCCCGCTGACATAAAAGAAAAACCAGTTTTGCCGCTTCCGAAACAACGGATTCTTTTGGACAGGAAGGGAGAGTGCGCCAAAATACACGTTTTTAATGAGGAGGTTAATTGTTTGTCCACTAGACTGCAGTGCTGCACTGGAGATGATACCCTTCTTGCATACAAGAAGTTGTAAAATCTAAGCAGTAGATAGAAAGATCGGGTAGCAAGATCTTTTTTATGACAGCTATGAGATTCATGTAATATGGAAACGTAGTCTAAGTTTTAACACGCATAAAACGCCACTACTTTGTCCAGATAATCAAGTGTCAGTTCATACCACATAATTATATGCAATATGTAAGAAACAAACTTTTTGTTTCAATACCTATTTCTTTATAAGTAAAGCTAAAATGAGATAGTGAAAATATTCGACTGGAACGAATCGAAGTGCATCTTCGGCTTATTGGATCAATATACTACTGTGCTATCCAGTCATTTATCAGAGCAGCCACTTATTTGCACTTTTGAAGTCAGTGTTCATCCATCTTAGACTGTACTGTGCCATAATTTGCTTGGATTGTGCTGAACAACTCAGTGATCGTGTATATTAATGAACACGCGTGACAGTTGAAAGATGTATACAGGAAGGAATCGATTTCTTTTAAAACCTAATTCTCTATAGGTAAAAGAAATGCTCAAATTGTAAAATGTCTTTATTTTCATATAAACTCAGTTTATTTTATTTATTTATTTATTTTATTTATTTATTTATCTGTTTATTTATTCCATGTACTACTGACACAATAATGGTATGACCGCAGGCTTGGTTGTCTACACGTCATCATTTAACATGCTAACATCGCTTGTTTTATTTGCTAATACTAATTTTAACTGTAATGTGAATTTACGTACATGTAATCCAGTATCAAAAAAGAGCCGTACTGAAAAACAGAGATTCTCATTATTGTTTGCATACTTATTTTAACATTTCTTTTTAATTACTGCGAAAGAAATGTTTTTTTCTTTTGGTATAATATTAACAATACATATGCAAGCTGAGAAGTTTTTTATAGAAGTTTAATGACGAATGTTAAGAGTTTGCTATTAATTATACCGCCTTTCTATAATTCTTCTGAGTCAGTAGCTCCGTTACATAGCTTAATCCAAGAAAATTCTTCCTGTAGTTGTTTCTCCATACTTGGGAGGAGAAAGAAATTTAAAAGTGCATGGTTTGAATGAATAAAGGATGAAACTGGGATACATGTTAGTGTCAATGTATTTTGTTAAGTGATTGCTCCACACCTTTTGTCAACAAGCCACATCTCGTTTTCTTCAACGGAACACAGTTGTCTCGTGGTAGTTCGCTCACCTCTGATACAAGGGATCCCTAGTTCGATCCCAGGACCATGTGAGTTTATGGCTGACAATTTGTGTCTTGTTTGTATTGCTGTTTTTCCAAATTCTTATACTACTATTCTTCCAAAATCATTCACTTCATACATAATCCTTTAGCTTATTAGGGAATGGTCATGTGACGTTAAATTCAAGATTTCATTCTTATTTTAGCTATCAAACTTATTTCCTTGAAGAAAAAAGAAAGTTACCCGGCGTATCACATATCCTATGAATACAAAATTATATATACAGGGCGGATTATTTATCTTGGAATGTCTTTGCAGCTTTTAAACTAATAAATAAAGTACTTAAAAATGTACACCATTCAGTTATAGACTGGGGGAAATTGTTGGTTGGTTTGTTAGAGTTTAGCGTTCCCTGTCGATATTGAGGCTACATGAGACGTGGACGTACAGTTTAAAGTTAAATCAAACTTCCACAATGCTTTCAAATCCAGTGCTCTCTCATCGGGAATCGAACCTAGGATCCCGTGCACTAACCACTAGACTAGCATGGAGGACTGTGTGTCATATCCTGCAATGCCACCAGATTAACAATGTTACCAAACCAACCTTTAAGTAAAATGGGAAGAAACGGGAGTACCCCGAGCACGATGTTGTCCACCACAAACTTACTTGGTCGGGGATCGAACCAGGGACCCCACGCACCAGAGGTGGGCACTCTACCACTGAGCCACCGTGCTCCCTGCTTTTCTTTACTTATATAACATCATAATAATATTTCTTGATAGAAGTTTTCACAACTAGTTCTCGCAAGTACATAATTTTAAGCGGTGTTAGGTGTAGACTCTGAGAAAGGTATCAGTAAGATATCTTAAAAAAGAAGAAAGAAAAAAAGACATACATACAAAAATAAAACTCAGCATTACAATGTTTGGAGTGAATTTCTGAATACAATCATGTTTATGTACAATTTTTTTTTTTTTTTCGGAGTGTCAGTGTTACATTTACTTGTCACCAACACAGCTAATCATACCTAAGATGTTCCATTGTAGCCTTTCTAGGAGCAGATGACGATATTTTCTGTACATATTGTGCTCCTGTTATTTATGGGATCAAATAAATTACTCATATTCATTCATGATCATGAACTCTGTGTTAGAAAAACCTCTCTCGTTTAGTGGTAATTTTCTTGAAACTTTACAGACTTGGAGCTTCGCTTCAATGTAATGAGGATACAAACTTTCGCGTTTAAATTTTGATAATGTATAATTGTTTGAACTTCGATTTATTCTAGGTGAGCGAAGTTCCGTCTCGTGCCAATCAGCGATTTCCAATCCAAGATATTGAGCCTCAGCCAGATTTTGTAGTTGCTCCTAGAAAAGAAAAGGGCGAGACAACTGTTAATACGTTTCCATCTGGTGTTGGCTATAGCACTGTGTTCTCTAAAGGATGGGATGTGAAGGCTTATCTAGCTGCTCAACAAGAAAAAGATAACCAGGTTCTCATACAGTTTTTCATTTGTACTTTTTAAGTTAAAAATTTATGTGTGAATCATAGAATGTGTTCGTAAAAGTAAAATTATGTTTACTTAAAGTTTGAATAACTCTGTGATAGGGGTGGCCAACCTTTGTAGGCCACCTTTTACTTTAGGGCTACTTTTCATTTTAGAAATCTCTGGAGGTCTTCTTATCTGTTCAGTAGTTTACTAGAGGGAATCATAAATTAATAAAAATGATCGATACAGACAGTATGATACAGATCATACTACCTTTCACGTCTTCCCGGTTTACGCGTTGGTCACTCCTATTATATAACATATATGGTCTATACAGGATGCTTACTTGTTCGTATGAAATGTACAAAGGAAAAAGTTTAAAAAGTTAGAATCTTCAATAAGAATTAACTACTACTACTACGAACACTACTCCAGAGTCATGCCTGTTTTTCCTTCCCGCTGTTTTCATAGCAGTCTAAAAGCAAAACTCAAGACAGAAGGACAACAGGGGAAACAGGCGACAAACACCACAGGAATCGTAGGCTAATTCAGTATACAAATAGACAAGCCAAATGTGATGAAACAAAGATAAGGTAGTTTTCAGTATTACATTAACTTATACCACAGTATACCTGATGTCGTAACTTACAGCTTGACATTTAGGTTTTCTCTATGTTTAAATATGTCTTTCTTTGGTATAATTATATATAGTGTTAACGAAACAGTTTTAGGCCCGTGTTTATGAATCTCTCCTATTGGTAGGGGAGATACCTGAGGGACCTCTATGAAAAAACAGGTATTAATAAACCTCCTCTTCATCCTGGCAATCCCCTAGATGTAGACAAAACCTGGGTACATGTCGAAGCTCACCCAGCCTGATAAGGAAAGAATTTGAGTACTTTTTGTTTGTAATCTATGACAATAGCTGTCATCTCTGAATTCTCTTTCACTAAAGAAAACATTTGAAATACGGAAACCGGAATTTTTTCTTAGTTCATTAATTTTATCATGTATGTTTCGACTAATAATAGCCATGTGAACATATTCTATTACCATATGTAAACAATATAGCCAGTACCCCATTTCCTAAAATATCTAAGTTTTACTACTGTTATTTACTGATCGTAAAATACTATAAAGCAGAAACAGTAGAATAATAACGAACTTCATGTGTGAATATTAGTGCTGTTATCTTTGTCATAATTTATGCTACTCGCAATTGTAAAAATAATTTTAAAAAATAAATCACCGTAAATAGGAGAGAGGAATAGAAAATAAGTTAACTAGCCACTGTTAGTTTCGTATTTCTTAAAGTATCACGCAGAAATATCTCTGTTACACCCTGTATCTTTGAAACTGCAAATTAGATTAAGACACTTTGTCCTCTGATAGCCTATTGTTTTCTTTCTTTTAGCCATCTTTCGAAATCAAAGAATCATTTCATAGAAATGTGCATGTAAAAAATGAATCATCTGTATATTTAGCGCTTGTGTTTTATTCTCATTATTAATGTTTTAATTTCAGATGGAAAATGTGCTGAAGGTAATTTTGGAAGAACTTCAGAAACACCGCAAAAAACACGAACAGCTCCACAAATTTCAAAGGTGTTCTCCTCATTTAGATGATGCGTATCCGGCTTTTACATTCCCCTCGTGTAGTTCGGTAGATAAGGAAGGCAGTAGTGAATCAGTGGCCAAAGATTCTGGCGTGGACTTACCCGGAAGTTGTCATTCGAGTCACTCTGAAGAAAGATTGGAAATGGCATCTTTATCTACAGTAGCTGCAGACCCCCGTCCATTTAGTAGTAGTGTTTGCTCCTTTGGAGATGTCGGTGCAAGTAAAAGTGATATGTCTTGGTGTATGAAATCGCAGTCGACTAACAATGTAGGACAGGAATCCTTGTTAGACGCTGCAAGCTTAGTAGATTCGGGTGTGGATATGGAACAAAGTGGATCGTCATCTTTAGTCAGCCCAGTGGATCCAAATGAAGATTTGTTCAGCGCTTTGGAGCCCTCGTCACTTGTGCCTTTCTTGGAGCGTCAGTTGATGATTGACTCATTTCTTGAGATTTGTCAGCACACCTCGGTAAGCCATCTTGGTGGTTCAGACAGATGTCGATATACAGAGTTCCTACTGGTCAGGGAAGTCAGGGAAAATGGTGCAGGTGAGAGAAACTCAGGGGAAAAAACTGGAAATCAGGGAAAGTCAGGGAAATTGTATAAAGTATATTTTTCTAACGTTAATTGTACACCAATTTCATCTTAGCCATAAATGATCACAATATGGAACGTTGCTCAGATTTTTATGGGAGGTTAATGGAATGTACGTATGAGCAGTTGATTACTATTTGTCTCTATAGAATAAATGTTCTCATATATAAATATTTATTGTTATTTATTCCTTATATGTCAAGTCATCCGACACGTCATGAAAGTCAGGGAAATAGATTTCTTCAGATCAGTAGGAATCCTGATATCTTCTTTTACATTTTTTTTTTTTAAACTTAGCAATAAGTGGCTAGTATAAACATTTAATCGTATAAACAGACAAAATTTACTTCTCTTTTATAAGTCGATTGTTGTCAATGTTAATTGTTGATTTGCAGCTTTTTCTTAATTTATAAAATAACGGAAAAACAAATTGTAATATCAAAATTTGGGTTTCATTGTGCCGTAGTCTTAGGAAGTTCTGTGAATCACATTGGTCATTGCTTCTGAGAGATTTTGTTTATCATCAAGTTATTTGACAATTTATTCAAGTATGATGTCATAATCACCGGGTTCGGTGGCGTGGTCCTTTAATCCAGCTCCCTTGGAGGCAATATAGTATGGTGGGGAACGACGTATAGATACTGTATATACTATGAAGATTGATCTGAATAATGCTCTGTGTGCCCACCAGCTGCACTGGATTCAAGTCTTAGTCGTGATTTGGAACCCGCGCTAGTAGAAACTCTCTTTCTTCATAATTTCGTTGTTGCATAAGGAGAGAGAGAAATAGACAGAGAGAAAGATAAACTGTCTTTTTTTTTCTTTATTCTGGAAGGAGAAAGAGGGAAAGAAGAAGGTCACTTCTTTTAGTTATTCCCACCCTTCCTCAGCCTCTCCTCTCTAATAGAGAGAGAGATGGCCCTTTCCTTCCTAAATTGAAATACACATACTACCTAGCACAAGCACAAACACAAAAAGTACAGTTCATTTAACGTACTTTTGAGCAGATTCAGATAGTTTAAAATAATCTTCTATCTTTCTTTGAATCACAGTCCTTTGCAATTGCCTTCTCAATATGTAATTCAAGTACAGATATTACACTTTTTCCAGCTTCATCTTTGTTGTTCAAAAAGTAATGCTTTAATCTTACTTCTTCAACTGCCTGTTTAGTTGTAAGTGGAGAATAGTCTGGTTCGTCATGTTCATCCTCTTCGTTCATCACCACATACTTCCTGCTGAAGATCTTGTATGAATTCAGTGATGTCAGTTGAATCATTCTTGTGCTGAGTGCATCATCAAGAATAGCGTAGTCCTTGGATTCGCCAAACGGCTCTAACGAATAACGAAGTTCACGTTTACAATTAAACTCATGTTCCGTGACAATCATCAATAGCTAAAGCGTTGTCATTGTTGTAAATAAACCCAGCCTTTTTTAAACAGTTTTTAACAGTAGTGGAGGAAACTTCCTTCAAGGCTGAGGATATCCAAAGAATTGCATCCAACACACGGATACATTTTGCCAGGTTGTACACTGATTCTATATTGTCCATTCGAGATAGAATATGCCTCAACACTTTTTGCCTATATAGGACTTTAAAATTCTGAATAACCCCTTGATCCAAGGATTGACAACAATGGTCGTGTAATACAGTACCTGTACAGAGTTACAATATTAAATACTAGGTTCTTCGCTTCAAAATGGAAGATAAATCTTAGTTCTGGAGAGTGCACTTCTGTCCTTTTCACCCAATAACACTACTTTTTACAGGGTTCCTACTGGTCAGGGAAAATGGTGTACGTCAAGGAAACTCAGGGGAAAAGACTGGAAATCAGGAAAAGTCAGGGAAAATTTATAAAATATATTTTTTTGTAACATTAATTGTACACTAATTTCAGCTTAGCCAACCATTAATGATCACAGTATGGAGCATTGCTCAGATTTTTATGGGTGGGAAATGGAATGTACGTATGAACAATTGATTATTATTTGTCTCTATAGAATAAATGTTCTCATATATAAATATTCATCGTTATTTATTCCTTATTTATATGTCAACATCATCCGACACTTGTCATGAAAGTCAGTGAATTTCCTGCCGAAGGTCAGGGAGAAGTTAGGGAAATAGATTTCTCCAGATCAGTAAAAACCCTGTTTTATCAAGTAGGAATGCCTCGTGCTTACAATTCACCTTATTTTTAAGTTTATTTATTTTTCTTAACATCACAATGATGATAGTAATGAACGAAATGGTGAGATGAAAGAAGTGGATAACGAAACGGGTGAACTCCGAGTACACTCACGCTACGGGGTTTTCCACTAAAAAACCGACTTGGCACGAAGTGAGATCAAATCTTGGATGTCACGTACTCAGGCTGAGCGCTTTACCACTGAGCCACCGTGACCCCGTAATTTAATAAAGAAAAGCAACTCAGAGAAATTTTCAGATTCGTTTTTCAACGAAATTGTAGATACAGTGTTTCTTTTTGATAGTCATCTGTTCTCACCATCTTTTATAAACGAGTATTAATGGTTCTACTGTAATTTCTAAAAGAAAATGCGAAAAAAAATTATATGGACTTCTAATATGGAAAAATATAAAAATGAATGGACTTTACTGTTTAAATATCCTTTTTTCTCTTTTCTTTCTTTCTTTCTTTCTTGAATAATGTGAATAACCTTTCTAATTACACTGATTTTCTCCTTTCAGGTTTATAAATGTGTAGTGGATATTATATTTGAAATAGGTAAGCACAATCAAGCAATCTAATTCATTTTATAAACAATAGAATTATATTATTCCTGAAAACATTGTTTTATTTGCTGTTACTGCAGAGAAAATTTGTAACGTGTGCAAATTTGTAATTGTTGAGTTGCAATTTAATGACAAAATCAAAGGCTTCCCTTTTATAATCTAAGTAAGGTATTCCAGGAACTCTACGGATTGCCGTTTTGTGCATATAGTAATTGAAATACAAACCAAAGATGTTGTTACCCTCTCCTGTTTATACTGTAATTAGCGCGCGTGCGCCTTTGGTACACGTGATCCAGGGTTCGTGTCCTATTGGGAGAGCATTGAACGCATCAGAGTGGTGTGGATTCCACCTTAAACTGTAGGTTCATATCTCACGTAGCCTCGGTACCGATAAGAGTAGTAAAACTTAAATAATCAGTAAAGGATTTACTAAACACCATGAGTGGTTTCATTTTATATGTGGCATAGCTTCTGAGTCAGTGGTATAAAAAAAAGTAAAGAAGTTTTGCACAATTTGAATCTATTAGACGAATTAGATTCAGTGCAAGTAAGGAGAGCTCCTTCCATATATCTTAGTAGAAATAAAACCCCTCTTTCCCGTGTGTGCTTTAAAAATGCATTTCAGAAAATTCACTCGAGTGACACTAACACAGTGTGTATCATAATTCCTTCCAAAGCTTCCAGATTCAGCAAGAAAAGAAAGAAGGAAGAAAACTGGGACACAGCAGAAAGAAGGATAATCAGATGAAAATCTTACTTTTTTATTTATTTATTTATTTATTTATTTTAAAGAACAAGATCACCCATAGTTATGTATTTTCTCTGCTAGGAGTATTAGTGTTGCAGTTATAGGGTTTGCATTACCTCAAATCAGTTATTAGTTATTTCAAGCCAACCAGCCAGCTATATACAGAACAATTCGTGAGTGATACAGAAACTTTTCGAGGATTGGTGTGTTTGTGCTGCTAAAACTTACTCCTTGCAAGACTGGATTACAGATGAATCTTTCATGTCTGTAAGACAGAGTATATCGAGCAAGTGTGATATTCTACAAAAACTCTGAAATAGGCACTTAAAAGTCAATACGACTATATAAATTCAAGTGTTGAATAAATGTCAAAAGAGTCATGTTTTCAGAATCGAAGTGGTAAATTGTACAAAAAAAAAAAAAAAAAAAAATTGTTGTCTGGCGAAGATTCAAATCCCGACCACCAGCGTGCCAGGCGCTTACTGTAAGTAATTGGCGGGGTTGCGCAATAAGTTAGCTTGCCTCAAGCCGGGAATCAAGGTAGAACATTCACCCCCTCCCTCCCATTCCCTAGTTGTGCGTCTATATTTGCCTCTGTAAATACGTGATTAATTTAGGTATACAGGCATTTCAGAAACCAAAAATAGAGATTGGACAAGTATTATAAATTTACGTATGCACTTACGTCAATACACGTTAAACAATTTGAAAAAAGCACAAATAAATGTTCACTTAACTATGGAAACCAACCCCAATATCACGTTTGCCAGGAGGAAGAACGAACAGACTTTCGTTGTTGTTCGAACATTGTTCAATATTTATATATAAAGTGTGTAGAATATTTATTTACATTGCTTGTTAAATCGTTTTTAGTTAAAGATTTACCATAATAAGTCCATCTACAAATGATTGCCAGCACTTATTTGTTATATTGGGACTAGGGGAATAAAATGTCGGACCGAAAAAAATAGAAGCTTAATGGGTAGGGTAAGTAGTAGAGTTAACTAATAGTTAAGTTTCTCTTTGTTTCAGTATCTGAACATTGTTCACGCATTGAATTTTATTGAATTCGCAGTTGTAGAATATATGACGAAAGAAAAATTTTGTTCTTTTTCTCATTTCCATGTACTATCCGAAAATACATTGAGTAAAATAAAATTAAGAGATTTTAACAGCAATCTTCAAAATCTCAAGCTTACAACACCTTACCAGCATAGCCGTTTCGTGGCTTTGTGCCAGAGAGTTCAGTTTATTGCGTTATTGACAAGAATAGAGAATAGAGCTGTAGGGGATTACACTACTACAGTTCTGGTTCTAACGAAGTAATTAGATTTTAATCAAACTCTTTAAGTTTGTGCCGATATCTTTCTCGATGAGTGAGAATTCATCATAGGGGATTCATTCAGGGAATTCATAACAATTTTTACTCAGGGAGGACAACAAATTTAAAACAGAGATAAACCTACCGGTATAAACCCTACATCGTATTTTTCATGAAGCTAAGTTCGTTACCGTTTTGAAAGGTGATCTTGTTTATTTTATATCTTAGGAATATTCCACGAAGGACTTCTAAATGTGGAACTATTTTAGCAACATTTAAAAGTTACCGATAAAGGTGTCAGTGCACACTGAAACCGTTTGATTAAAACAAAATTACTTCGTGATATAAGCTAAAACTGTTCATATTTGAGCTAAGTAAGTAGTCATTATTTTCATAACTGTGAACGATACGTTTTCTTTGTAGAAAACCATTCGTTTGCGGTGAGGAAAGTTACTATAACAGTCCCTGCCACGCAAGCTTATGTTAGAAAGCATGTGCCTCTAGTTGTATTTTCTCTTATCATCCATGTCTTTAAACCCACAAGACATAACAGGGAGCGTTAAATTAAATATTTCATTCCATTTTTGTACATACATTGATGTTAACAGGTGACAATAAGGGTTCAACATTAATTTTTACTATTTTCCTTGTTGCAGCATCCATTCCGAAGCTTGTTCCGTTGTTATGGTACTTACCAGATCAAAAGCAACCACTGTATTTACTTATCTCTAGGTTGGAAAAACAGGTAAGTTTTTCAGAGCTTCATGACAATATATTTATATATATTTCCCTAACCTTGAGCAAGTATATGTTTGATAAATTCTGGTATCTTTGTTATCATTGATATTTAGGAAAAATAAAATATATTTCAAAGAACGTGTTCCAGAAAATAAGGTTTGATCAAAATGAAGAATCGTGTTATCAAAGATAGCATGAAAAATGCATTTAAAGAAGTTAACGTTATTTTGTCAAAAGAAACGAACTTTCTGATTTTGAATCGACATGGAGTAAGGCGTGGCTGGAAAATCAGAAGTAGTCCCAGCTGTAGTTGAACTCAGAGGAATGCGGATCAAGGAAGTTCAGTGCGTAGTCACGTCGTTGAGGGTTCGGAAGCGTTGTCGCTGCAAAGGATTGTTTAACAAACGAAGTGAATGGTAATTCGACAATACAATATCCAGGAAATATAGGGGATTCAATAGTTCTCCAACCAGTGTGATAATAGCGTCAAGGCCAACGCTGGTAGTAAGTGGTTCTGCATTGCCCTGAAGCAGAATACTACGCCACTACGATTCTCCAGCACTGGCTTCAGTTTTCGGTTTTTAGCTCTTGGCGTAAGCATAAGGGAACGCGCAGTTTCCCTCCAGGTGTGTGTATGTATGTATGTGGTACTTTATCTCTCAATAAACTACTGGCCGGATCTGAGCCAAATTTAGTGGCCAAATAGCGCATGGTCTAGGGTATAAATAAAGATCGCTATATTTAGTGGAGGGACTCGGCCAGGCTCGGCTTGATTTGTATAGTACTTTATTTCTCTGTAAATACTGGCCGGATCTGAACCAAATGTGGTGGGCAAGTAGCCCATCGTCTAAGGAATAAAGGTCGTTATATTTAGAAGCCAAACTCAGTCAGGGATAGGCTCGGTTTGGCTTCTATGTGGTACTTTATTTCTAGATAACTACTGACTGGATCTGAACCAATTTTCGTGGACAAAAAGCCCATCGTCTAAGGAATAAAGATCGCTGTATTTGGTGGCCAAACTCGACAGAGACAGGCTTGGCTTAGCTTGTATGTCATATTTTTTTCTCAGTAACTACTGTCTGGATCTGAAGGGAAGTTGGTGGGTAAATAAATGTGTTCAAAAGTGCTAAGTCTTACTTTAAGCTTAGGGTTTGCCAGATTTTTCAGAGGGCAAAAGGAAGATCTTATGATTTTTAGGTAAAACATAATATAGCCATGTGATATTGAAGATTTACATAAAACAAACTGATATGGATTCACATATAATCAGTAGGTCCACGTCTCATATAGCCTCGCTGCTGAAATGGACGCTAAACTAAAATCAGCTCAACTCAACGCAGAATGATTTTGACTGGAAACTGGGACAGTTTCATTAAAAAACAATTTCAATACATAAAACATATACGAAAAGGTATATTACAGTTCTCATTGGGAGATCATGTCACTCAGATTCCACGTTAAGCTGCACATCCTCTCCTCATATAACGTCCTAACACTCAAGGTCTGAAAGAGACACTACACTCAAATCCAACCAACCAAAAGTATTACACAAATCTTCTTGTTGCCCGTTAACTTATTCTGATGAAGATTGCATTTCTTAACTTTTTTTCAAAATTCACAGGCACTTAGAGCTGTGCTTTTATTAGTTTACACCAGTTTCTGTTCTTCACATCAATATATTGCGATCGATCAAAATTGGGATATGATCAAAACGATGTTGTTAGATGCTAAAACCAAATTATTCTTAATCATAAGATTTGCATGTTGGCTAGATTGGAGGTAAAAACCTATTGTATTTTTTCCCTCTAAAAACAAATTTATATCGTTGGGTTGCGTTGTTAAAAGAGATTAAAAATGAGTTCCTCTAATTAAAATGACAAAAATAGCTCCAACAGAATTGTATAAAAACATTTTTTAAAGTGTCCAGGATATGATTTTTTTCGATGTATTGAAAAAAACTAGAAAAATAGAAATGTATAACGTGCCAGAAAGACGTAAACTTGCGAGAGAAACGTTAAGATCTTGCAGCCCTATTTAAACTGTAGATCCTGTCCTTCATAACTTTGTTGTTGAATAAGGACGCCTAGGCCAAACAAACCTTTTCTATTCAAATGTAATCCAAGTAAATAAAGCAAATCTGTTTAAACCAAAATTCTGGTTTAAACAACAACAACAAAAATAGTTTAAGCCAAAAAGCCAGGGTTTTGCCAATCCTGTCCGTGAATAAGTCAATTAATCAACCATTTATTTATTTATTTATTTATTTATTTATTTATTTATTTATTTTTTTAGTACAGTCATTTTTTTTAAACTTACCTAAGATTTTACGTAAACAGTGATTGGAAGAACAGCTAGTCTTACCTTTTATGTCCAAATCTTACTTTCAAGCTACGAAAAGCAACACGAAAAATGTGTGTCAATGTTTGAATAAAATCTTCGATTAATTTTGAAAACGTTGTCTGGATTAAAGACATCTCTTTCAGAGAGTGTATCAGGACATTGTGAGTGTCTCAATTATGAAAATTTTGCGTGTACTGTCTTAAACGATCGTACATGAGTGACTTTTTCTTAGCGTAGTGGGATTTGTGACAAAATGAAGAACCAAGAGTAATCTTCTCTAAGTCGTATAGTTCCTTACTTTCCAGATAAATGACTAACAGTTCAGAGATTTTAAAAGAAGAATATAATTTAATTTTTTGTAGAGTGCAATAATGGAATGCATTGCATATATTTTAATATGTATTTCTCTTTTCTGTTAGGCCCGCGATCTCTTGAGAAGAATTGGATCAACGGCAGCGAATGGAAGCATTCCTAATGCTTCGGATAATTCCGGTGCAAATTCTCATGCGTCAAAGAATCCACCTGAAGAAAAAATAGCCAGGTAAGAATTGTTTTAAACAAGCTTATTTATGCAGGGTTCCTATTGCTCAGGTAGAAAGACTGGAAATCAGGGAAATTTTATATAATATATTTTTTGTAACATTAATTGTACACCAATTTCAGCTTAGCCAACCATTAATTATCACAGCATGGGACTTTGCTCAGATTTTTATGGGAGGTAAGTGGAATGTACGATGAGCAATTGATTATTATTTGTCTCTATAGAATAAATGTTCTCATATATAAATATTCACCGTTATTTATTCCTTATTTATATATCAACGTCACCCGACATCTGTCATGAGTCAGCGAATTTCTTGCCAAAGGTCAGGAAGAAGTCAGGGAAATAGATTTCTCCAGATCAGTAGGAACTCTGTTATTTGTACCTCCATAATTTCGGTATTCGTATTAGGCAGTATTTTCTCTGACAAATTACGTCCAGCAATTACATGATAATCAAATATAATTTGTACAATTCAAAGCGTCAGTGTTAAATGCGAGGAGCAGCCAAAAAGTTCCCGAAATTTTGTTGTAGTTTTGGTATTTGTGATGCAATCACCTTAAATTTTGTACAGTATAGTCCTTAGGTTGCCTAATTATGAAAATGACAAGTGTGAACAGATCATAATAGACAGTGTACGAGTAATGTAGCTGAATGGAGGAGTGTGTAATGATCGGTGGTGCAATTTCACAGATCGAGCAATATGCAAACATCAAGTTCTTGTTCAAATAGCGGAAAATCTGATTCAGAGAGTTTGATAGCCTTAAAAACAGTTTAGCACCATCGGATATTTGGCTTTTCACAAAGCTAAAAATGTTTTTTTTTTTTTTTTTTTTTCCGTTTTGCCAACGTCGAAGAGATCAAAACTAAAGCGACGGTTGAACTTTGGAAGATACCAAAAAAAGCTTTTCGTCGGTGTTTTCACCAATCGCAGGAACGATGGAACAAGTGTTTGTATTCTGAAGGTGCCAACTTAGAAGGCAATTAAGTAAATGTGTACTTATATTGTGCTAATAAAGAGATATAACAGAATTTCGGGAACGTTTTGACTGCTCCTCGTGTATTAGTTGCTTTCCATTATAGGTTTTAATGATGCTTAATTAAGAGCTGTTTTTTTGTAGTTTGTCCACCAGCTAATTCGCGATTACACAAATATTAATGCTCAAATCAAAATAGGGTTATGGCCTTTGCCTTAATAATAATAATAATAAACAGTAAAGCATGTTCGTGTTTAGTATCCATTTTCAAGTAATTAAATAGCAACAGTACATTTTAAGGTACAAAATTAAATCGTCACACAGTGATTAAATTGAAAGAATGCAATTTTTAAAGTGAAATTCGATCATCAAAAACAGGATGTAAACTTAATTTCTGACCCACCTAGAAATTTTATGAAATGCATGAATAAGTAAGAATACAATGAAGAAACGTTGCACTTCTGATTTATTTGAAAAGAAAGATGTCCAATTTATCAGTAATCAGTACTGTTTCCCTGACGTTCCAAGCATTGTAAGATCCTAGTTCGGAAACTCTCCACTAGGTTGTGACAGTCCTCTTGTGTGATGACGGACCACTCTTCCTTGAGGCGTTGAATCAAAGTTTTTCTGTTGCGTGGCCTTGGTTTCTGAAACACGCTGTCCTGCAGTCGAGACCATAAGTGCTCAATAACATTAAGGTCCGGACTATTACCTGGCTAATCATTCCACACTCCGAAGAACTCTTTGGCGATCACATTCATCATTTCCTTTGCAGTATGACATTTGGCTCCATCTTGCATCAAAATCGCGTGCTGCTGAACAGGAAATATGATGGAATTAGTAAGACACGCTCGGTAAACTGGAAGTATTTTATCTCGGTAGTATTGGGAGTCAGTCGTCTTTCCTTTCTCAACAACAATAAATTCCGTTTTCCCATAGCTTGAAATTCCTCCTGTCACCATAACCTTTAGGCCGAACTTGGTCCTCCGTATAGGAGGGATCATTTCAGGAGACGATGTTTGAACGCGATGATGTTGCCGGTTCGGTACAGGAAAGAGCTCCACCAGACTCTCATCGGTAAATAGCATGTGAGCACATTTTATCCGTCCCTTACGAGAGTCATAAGCAAAGCGTTCATCTTGCAGTCTCTTATAAAAGTTTTAGCGGTCGAATATATTTGCGAAAGCAGTGGCTTTCTAGGCTGCACATAACATTTTCTTCCCCAGCCGGTAGTCTGAAGATATGTAGAGACTGCCATGTGGCTAATCTTCTTTCCCTGAGATTGATATATTTCTGAAAAGCTTAGTCTTTTAGCTACAGTTCTTGTTCCAACACCTGGTTTGTCTTTAACCCATTCCCGTATTTGCCTCTTTGTTCTTGGTGTAACTTTAGTTGGCTGCCCTGTTCTTTGTGCATCCTTAACATCCCCTTCATTCTTTCGCACCCACTTCCTTACAGTGTTTCGGCTAATTCTCAGTTTCTTAGTTATGTTTCGGATACTTTCACCACCTACACTAAGCACTTGAATTTTATGGCGAAGCATTTCCCTATCTGTTGACATTGTATTGTATTGCACGTTGTGCACTCGCACTTAAAAGTATGAATTTGCACTTTGAAAAGCACTTCACTTATTTCAAAAAGAGTACATTTTAAATATACAGTATGTGGTTTCAAAATCTGTGCAAATATATCCAATAAATTCACATTAATAGGGGATCAAACTGATTTCTTTTTTGTGTAAACTTAATTTCTGATCAGTTTGAGTAATTTTCCGGCACAGGTGGCGCCAAACAAATGCTCACAATTTTACACTGGTTGAAGCAGTATCGCTGGAAGCTTTACAGTTTACTCACTAAATAATGCCAAAGGCAACAATGCGATATTTGTCTGATAATGAACAGTGTTGCTTACAAACTAGACCTCGTCATGCGCAGTATGTGTAAACAAAACAGGTTCGTGATAACAACATACACAGATAAACACAAAAAACGGAAGTGACGTAGATATGAAATATTATTACGTCAAAACTAACCTATGAAAGAGTGGTAATTAAGACATGGAACTTTATAGAGATCAGTTTGATGATCTGTGAGAACTGCGTAACGCGAAAAATCAAGTAACTTAGAAAACAGGGTGGGTCAGAAATTAAGTTTCACACCCTGTAGTTTTAAATCTGCAAATTGCCTGCAAGCTTGCGGCAGCGCAGCTGGCGACAGCTATTAGCGTAACTATGTACTGTTAGGGATTAGCGTGATGCACTAACTTGCTGTCTTTTACAAATATAATGTGCATAGATTGTATACAACAATCGGAGATTGTAATTACAACCTTAAAAAGTATGCTCACAATATCGAATTACCGCCGTCTGCAGAACTCCGTGAACAGCAAGTGTTTTATTGCATTTACCTCACCAACTTAAACAGATTTTGCAGTTGTTCAAATAATTTTGACTCACACTATTTTATGAACTGTTACACCATTGTTCGACTAGTAACTAAAGCCCTGCTTTCACAAGTTAGATTATGTAAAAGTAAATAAACATGACCATATACGTATTTTAATATATATATAAACCATATGTGGAATATTTTAGTGGTTTGGGTTGTAATAAAGAACTGGAGTAGGAGCCTAGATTCGCCTGTTCTGTTATATAGCAACACTTTAGATTTTTTAATACACGTATGTATTTCCGTAGTTTAGAAACGTTTAGCTTCTCACTTAAGACAGGCGAATAAATAACGTACAGTAGTTGAAACGTACCATATAATATGTTTTGCAGCGCAAAATGAAATAAAAATGCGAACAATTACGCAAAAACAATGTGGTAAAATTTGAACGCGTATTTAATTTTTTCAAAGTACCATAAAACACAAAAGATAATTGATACGGTATATAACATTTGACATACATATTTTAGGGCAAATATTCATCTGTGTTTCTGTAATTTTTTTGGACTTACAGATAGTTATCAAAATAATAGAGACATCTGAAAAATTCAACTTAATTGCTTAACTCTTTAACATTCCGGTCTTTTTAAGCGAAAATGTCGACTTTCAGTTAAGTATCTACTGCTTTGGCACTATTCATTCGAGATTGTGGTTCATACTTCATTCTTTTCAGAATAAAAGAAGTTTTCGAATGCGATCGAATTCACAATAGTATAACATATACCAGAAGAAAAATTTGAGGTAATTGGGAAAATTTTCCTTAAAAAGAAAAGAAAAAAAAAAAAAAAAAAAAACACTTTTCGGAAAGTTTGGCGCTCGTTGTACCGGCCCTGTCTGCACATACTTGGATAAAATTACCTTCATGTACTCCTGCTCTTTCGTAACTCACATGCCAAAAAGTATTACAGTTCCTTGAATAGTTACGAAAGAAAAAATATTTCCCAGTCCTTTTGGAAACATATATTGTGGATGAGAAAGAAGTGTGTATATGAAATTTCAAAGAACCCACTGAATAGGGTGGTATTCCTTCGAAGAAAAGTAAAAGTGTTGTGAGTGAAGCTACTCTACGAAAGAAAGTAGAAGGGGAATAAGATGAGAAGAAGTTATAGGATGAAGACTGATGGAATGAAAGAAATCGTCGGAAAGACCTGGTACTCACCTGGACTGATAGGACACTGAAATCCGATATTTATGCTCATGATGATGGCTGCTCACAAGTGAATAACTTCCTGGAAATACTTGATGCATATATTATAGAATTTTGTAATTTGTAAATAGTTAGCATAAGTATTGTTATTATTTTGAATATATGCTCTAAAGTTCAATGAGCGATCGTAAAAAAGGTAGAGTGGAAGATTGATTGATTTTGTAGTTTAACGTCCTTTTTAGCACCGAGGTGATATAAGACGTGGACCTACAGCTTAACGTGGAATCTGGACTCCATGAGCTCCCACTTGTTATCGAACCCGAGTTTCTCACGCTCAAAGCGCGTACGCTAACCATATAGCCACAAGGAAGCTCTGTGGAGTAGTACAGATGCTTATAACATTTTATGGAAATAAACAGATCGTGACATTGACATAGTCATTTTTAAAAGTAAATTAATGAAGCAAATTTGAGATTTGCTAATATTTTTTTCTTAATGTACTTCTTGTAGGGATTACTGTAATCTTCATGCTAAAATCATCGAAGCTTTGAAAGCAGAGGGATTTTTAGATGAATTGGGAAATGAGAAAACATCTGCTCCAATGAACGCAGAAGTACAAGTAATGGATGTTAATTCTGTTGAGGCCTTAGCTACTACGTACCAGCAAGCATTGAAAGACTTACAGTTTCTCAGCTGTGATATTGAAGGTAAGTAGTTGGTCATGTGTGTTAAATGGTTTGCATACAACTTTGTTTGACCTTATTTGTTTACAGTATTGTCTTAAAAGACCCCTTTCTTCACTTATAATAATAATAATAATAATAAACTGAGAAATTAGTTCATGGACCAAAGCCAAAGATCAGGCATATACTAAATTAAATAACAATATTATAATATACGTACAATAACCATCTGTTTGTGTAATTGTGGGAATTTTAAATAAAGTGATTAAACTGTATGCCCATATAATTAATCCAAAACTATAATTTTTCAGTTGAAGGAGCGAACGCCCACTCATACAGCAACGAGTTTAAGAAAGCTTTAGCGCCCAAAGGACAGCAAATGATGAGGATTGCACAAGAAATGACAGCATTGACAACATCCTTACCGCTTGACTTAGCATCCGGAATATTCATCCGCACAGTAAGACATTATTTATATAGAATTTCAATCTTTACAGATGGCGTAATTTAATTTTAAAATATGGCGGTCATCATACTCAAACATCTCATTATCATTAATAAATGTAAGCAAATTTTCTGTGCAGTATTGTAACTTCGGCTACTACACTCCGCCTCACCCGAATTGACGCATGAGTCAGCCAATAAGCTCGCAGTGCGCTGATACCAAACCTTCAATGACGAATCTGATTATTCATAATTGTCCACAAATACGAACAAAATTAGTTGTGGATGATTAGATTCCTCCCTAAAGATATAGAAACAGCGCACAGCTAACTTATTGGCTGATGCCATGTGCCAATTCGGGTGACGCGGAGTGTAGTGATGTAGTCTTCGTCGCTGCGTTTAATACAGGTAGGTTAAGAAATTTAAGTACACGTTAAAATAATAATAATAATAATAATAATAATAATAATAATAATAATAATAATAATAATAATAATAATAATAATAATAATAATACTGTAGTCTAATAAATATAAATAGAATGCTCTTAATTATAATCAATCTTCGTGAGTTAAACAGTAACACAAATAGATTTAGCAGTTTCTTTCTTTCTTTATTTTTTTCCAGTGGTGTCAAATCACAAAACCTGATTATATACTACAGACTATAATGTAATATTAAGAGTATTGAAGAAAGACAACACAAAGGTGAAGAAACAACTAAAACTACTGGTGTTAGCGTCTTATTTTTAATTTAAGATTTGTTGATGTTGCTGTGTAATTCATGATGAGTGATTATAAATAAATGGAAGCAATCTTTTAATATTTACTAGACCCTGCTGTAACTTCAGATTTCCTAATCCATCCGTCCTAAGTACTTCGTCAAAGGCTACAGCACAAGTGAGCGAAACCATAAATTGTAATTGCAATTAGAAAATATATTGATTTAGTTCAAATTAATTTGAGTGAACGGAATTCACGCAATGTTGTTATTAATCAAGTTATTAACCACGTTTACTGCAGGTAAATCTATTTTCAACGAACTTAAAAAGTTGGTTACTGAATTCTCTATGTCTGTGTGTGTGTGTCTGTTGTTTGCGATTTTTTTTTTTTTTTTTTTTTCAATTTTGAGGCCTCCATTCGATAGAGCATCAAAAACTATCTGAGAAAGTGATGGAATTTTTCGCGTCACTCTTACCGTTCCCGAGATACTGGCCAAAAAATGGCCGATTTCCTGAGATTTAAGGATCCATATCTCTGGAGCCGTAAGTCATATACAGATGATGTTGATCAATATGTAAGAGGATGGTGAAAATTTTGGTACCAAATAGTAACCGGTGGTCACTGTCCAAGTGGCCACTAGTTTGACCAGTGTCCACCAGTGAATATTGGTACTAAAATGTTTACCATGCTCTTATATATTGATCAGCACGAATATCATCTCTCTATGACTTACTGTTCCCGACATATTTGGCCAAAAAATAGTTCCGATTTCGGGAGATTTAAGGATCCATTTCTCGGGAATCGTAAGTCATGGAAAGATCATATTTGTATTGGCATTACCTAAGAGGATGGTGAACATTTCGTTACCAAATAGTAACCCAGTGAACAACTGGCTACTGGCCACAGTTCCCCAGATTTTGGACAAAAAAGTTCGATTTTTTTAGATTTGAGGAGCCTTTTCTCGGGTGTAAGTCAGAGACAGATGATATTTCGCGAATGTTTGCGAAAAACAGGAGAGGTGAATAAAAAGATTTACTTTTACATGTTGGAACAATCACAGTTATCCTTCCCGGTCCATCTCTCCATTCTTTTTAAGTTCGTTCTGGCAATGCTCTTGGAGCATTCTCAACTGGTTTATTATGCTACCAAGCGAGAGACATTTTGAAGGTAGCAAACAATACAGTTCTTTCGTAAGACATAGATTCTAAGAAAAATTGTCTTACTTTACGTATTTTATTTTAACGTTTAAGCAAAAAAAAAAAAGTCTGCCGCAGCAGAGAATTAATAATAGACAAGAAAATTTTTTTTCTGTGAAGCCTATAAGCCTAAGGTAGTTTTATTTTTTGTGTGCTTTATAATTAAAAATATGCGTAACCATTCAGACAGGTTTTATTTGAATTGGTTTGAAAAAAACAGTTTTGCATTACCAAAACTATTTATTTTACGAACAAATTAAGCATTAAAAAAAAAAAAAAAAAAACGGTTCTTCTTGACTATATGGGCATCATATCCATTTTCTGCGTCGGAGGCCTGGGATCCATTCTCGATGGGAGCTTATGGTATAAGTCCACGTATCACATAAACTTGGCGCCTGAAAGGGACGTTAAAGTTCAAACCAACCAACCAAAAGAAAAGATTGTAAAATGAAGCTGCTTCGTAATGTCACCAAAAGTCTGTACATATTGCAAACGTTCTAAGAAAGGTGATAATGGTTTAAACCCCACCCCCACCCCCACCCCCAAAAAAAGTATGAATCTTGAATCTGTTCAAGTTTTCGGATAGATTCAGATGTAGAAAGAAATATACTTTGTTTATATGAAAAGTGGGACTGAACTGAAGATCGAATCCGGTTCTGTGGTTTACCTTGCCGATGTGATACCTCCCAACACATTCAGCTTGGTGCGAGCGGTCCCGGGTTCGATTCCCGCTAGGGACACTGGGACAGAAAGGTGCAAAAGCTTTTTGGCCAGTCATCCTCAGTGAAGTTTTTTCTTATTTTTTTCCTCATTAATACCAGGCAAATTCTGGGATGCCACCTAACATAAAGATTCCAGACCACTTCTTTCGTTTCCCATTGCTTTCTTCCTTCTCCACTTCTTCGAGTAGTATGATCGCCGAGGGACATCATCTCTTACATTTTTTATGGGCTTAAAAGACCATAGATGCTGAATGCCCTCTAAAATATAATTCCTAATTCTTAAAAGAAAGAAAAAAAAACCGATGCCGGTAACCACTATGCAAGGCAGTACCAGCCACCAATTTCTTCTCTTGGTCAAGTTCATTGATTGGTTGGGAAATGTACTGGGAGCATTAACAAAGAGGTTATGTGTTTCTTGTCACGAATTTCAGGTTGTTCATCTATTTAAGCATATGTACGATAATTTACAACTGTTGTTGTGCTTAGATTGCTCACTGGCCTACCTAAATAAATAAATATGGCAGTCAATTTAGATTACATATGAGCAATAGAGGTAACAACCTATATTCTTTCAACACTAAATCCCTTTGTAGATATAGATTCAGTAAAATTGAGAGTGAAAAATCATAACTGCTGGAACTCGAACCTAGCAATTTGATTTCACACTAGCTAATGTTACCCAATCTTCTCTCAGACTAAACATTTTCCACTCCCCTGGTTGTTACTGTTTAGGGAAGGATTACTAATTCAGTGTCACCGTAAGCCGAATATCCGAGTTTGATTCCTGGGTTACCCAGTCGTCTTATCATTTCGGGTTTGTTGCATCTGCAGTTACGGATGGTTTGATGTTTTATTCCAAAGGAATGTCGCCTCTTTCTTGTATTTTAGTTGAATCATCATAAATGTTCATTAATATACAAACAGAAAACTTGTACAGTTCATGTAATGTAAGTAGTTCAACTATTTGATGGTGAAAACTATATTTCCGTTCCTAACGTAATTTCACTTCATTTACATCTACAGAGATAAAATTAGTTAGAAAAATCGATTGGTTCCCATTGCTCCTATGTATATTTTGTTCTATATGGAGTTTGTCAAGATTCTTAAAATAAAGCCATAAACGTTTAGGAACTTCTGAGTTTAGTTTCTAAAAATTTTGTAAGTATTTACTTATTTTAGAAATTCCTGTGAAGATTTACCCCTTTAATTCTTGTATTTTCGAATAAGACCAGGGACGTGTAGTGCATATTACCGCTGTTACCGGCGGTAACGGTAAAAATATGACAGTTTTCCGTGGTTTTCATATGTCTCTAAATTTCATCATCAATATGGGAAGATGTTTACATATTTTCCTTTTCTTTCTTTTTTCTTTAAAAAAAAAAAAAAGTTCAGACAGCTTATGCCGCATTTACAATGTGAATGAACACAACATGCCAGCGCCAAATAGGAACATACAGTACTGTTGTTGATACCGCAGATTTCAGAGGTAATGCGAACTCCGATAGCGGTCATTCACTCCAGAAGTACCTTTCAGCGTGCCAGCCAGAAGCATCCTGCGCGCTCGTATTTGGACTTTTCGGAATGGCCCTTATGTTACCGTTCGGCTAAGTGGATCAGGAAAAAGTAGGAACGTTCCCTGTCAAAACAAGTAGAATCTAGAATATCATCAACATGTTTACTGTACCCGCTCTCCTCTCGTGAAATAGGATCGAGCTGACAGTGATTTTACTATACTGTTTCGTTTGCTTTCCCATTCCAAGAACGGAAATTTGGCTGTAATTTCCATATTCGTAAGGTTATTATATTGTCTTAACAGTATACAATTTCAGACAAATATAAGTAGCAGGTTTTTCATAGTAATAGCATTGAACACCTGCCACTGTGAGACTGTATGTTCCGAAGTGCATGACTTATATGTTAAAATATCATTTTCGCATGACTTTGTATATTAATATATTACCTTTAAATTTGAATAATATACCAATAGAGAACAAGAAGAATATACTCCTTAGGATATTCTAACAAACAAATTTAATATGTTTGCTTTGATTCAAAATAAAGTTTCTTATTGACTGTTAATTTGAGCTATTGAAATTTATTATTATTATTATTATTATTATTATTATTATTATTATTATTATTATTATTATTATTATTATTATTATTATTATTATTATTACTACTACTACTACTACTACTACTACTACTACTACTACTACTACTGAGATTTTCTAGCTGTTTAAACGCTAGAAAAAATTAGATGGTAATTGTCTCGTGCCTTAAAGAGCAAAGATATTGTCAGTCTCTGAAGCGTGTCATTAAATATACAGGAATGCCCATCGATGAAACATATTGTGCTATATGTGAACTGTTTCAAGATCAAGGGGGAATAGTAATGATAGCTAGAGAGAAGGAGAAATGTTTCCGGCGCTCTTTCTAATTCGAATACTTATTATTATTTAGGATTTGTGCTAATTGAAAATAATTAGTTTTTAATTTAGTATAGAATACTTTCTATTCAGCAAATTTGCAGCTCTAGCCTAGTAGTTGAATTTGCACTTTGATTCACTTTGATGTGTTTGAAAAACAACTATGCAATCGTCTTCATCATATCGTAGTTAGACTGTCCCAAATTGTGTTTGACTGTCTGGCTAGTTTTCAATACGGAAAACTTGTTGCTCAAACAAAAGATGGAGCTTCAGTTATGGTTGGTGAGGTAGAAGTCTATTTTTTTCATAGCTATGCCCATAGGCTTAATTTAGTTTTAGAAAAGTCCGTTGACTGTACAAAAGAATGTAAATTTTTTTTTTTTTTTAAACTATGTCGTGACTTGCGTCTTTTTTCTCGAAGTCTTCAAAAAGAACAAATGCTCTGCACTATGTAGTCAACAAAAGTACCCCAACAATCTCAAACACAAGGTGGAACTATAGAAGTAGGATAACTAATGTGCTGTATAGCTTAAAAGATGAACTGTTAGGACTGTTTAAATCCACGACGAAAACATCGGTAAATGGGATTCTCAAATTAGAGTTCGTGTAGCAAAATTCTATCAAATCCTTCAAAGTTTTGACTTCATTTTTTTTACTTGAACTGTTTTATGTTATAGGATAAAGTAAGAATCTTGTTCAATATCTTAGAAAAGAAAATTCATTATGTAAGTTACTGTAGAAAGAAAATAGATGACTTTGAAGAATATCTAAGATTATTGAGAGACGGTTTCGATTCTATCTAGTAAAAAATGGAAGAACCTGAATAGCCACATTTTTCAAAAAGATCAAGGTAAATGAAGTGAGATTTGACCCCCCCCCCCCCAAAAAAAATGATGCCAATGCCTGTAGTTTGAAATGGTTGCTACACTAAAAGAAAAAAGTATTAGATTTGCTGATATTGAAAAACTAGAGATACTTGTAATATCAACAACCGGTAACAATCGTCAAAGTGTTACGTCACGCCACTGAATAAGACAGATGCAAAAAAAGTTTTATAGGAGACGGTTAAAAAGATGAGGAAAGGAGTGAACAAATAAATATGTATACTTAATCATATTCTTCTTAGTCATTGAATTTCCCAGTATTGAATTACAAATATTGCAGCAAAGAAATGGCAAATTAAATACCATACAAACACAAAATAACTATTGAGAAAGAGCTGTGTTTTTATTAAAAACAAATAGTACAAATGGTCTACAGTGGTTTGCGGAAGAGTTACTGGAAATAAATATAAATTGTAAGAAAATTATTATTATTACACTAATAAAATATATTAAGCACGTGGAAGGAATGGTCCGATGTGTAATTGATTTCGTACGCACTCATACTATTGGTGGGTATGTAAATGACCAAAGAGGCAACGGTCTGTGACTTCTATAATGGCCACCAGAATACATTAATGTTGTCACCACGTAATTATATGATTTTATTCCAGCGCACATCTTCACTAATTCATTTAGTAAGGGTTTCATAGATCTGTTGTGTCCTCTCCTGAGGCAAGTTAATCCACGATTGCTATAACTAGTTCTCAATATGCTGGATATTGATGTTGGGACTGATTTGACACCAGGCGTAACATCGGTGTCT
Source organism: Thermobia domestica (assembly GCF_964235325.1). Lineage (NCBI taxonomy): Eukaryota > Metazoa > Arthropoda > Insecta > Zygentoma > Lepismatidae > Thermobia > Thermobia domestica. The sequence goes on from NC_137469.1 coordinate 61,545,305, forward strand.
CTCTTTAAAACATTGGTAGCATATATACTCTCATCGGCGCCACCGTTCTCGCAGATGATGGTAATCCCAGGTAGTGCCGAACTGAGATTTATCCACTGGTCAGCAGTATGTGCTGCACTGATACGGCACAACTTCAAACACAACCTCATGTGTTATGTTAACGACAGTCTATCCATGGGACTGCGATTCAGTGGTCCGGCTGGTGCTAGTCTCTGACCAATGGTGCGATCTGACACGGGTTGTTGTAACTTTTCCATTTATTTGTGCCCGGATAGCAGATGCGAACAATGAGTACAGTATGTCAATTCTTCTCCCTTGGTGTGGTCAGACTTCGTTGAAAGAAACTTGACAATGCTTGTAGTTTTTCCTTACGTTCATTCCCACCCTCCAACATTTGACCACTGTCACATCCGAGTGCCCCACATACCTGGATATGATTCGACCAGCTCCCACAATGAGGCCTCAGGTGCTAGCAACGTTATCTCATACCAGCACTCAACATTCTCCAGGTCCTTAGTGCTCACGAACCTCCTGACGCTGCGTATGCCTCTTATGTATCCTATCAGGCTTGATAACACGGTCTAATGCAGTCTGGCGACCCTTCTAGCCGCCATAGATCATTGCAACTCTAATCACTTATATACCCGCCGATGGTATGCACGTGTACAAAATTAAATTGATATGAAACCATCCCTTCCAGGTGCTTAACTTCCCTTTGATATTATTATTTGAGAATTCAATGCTGCATCTGAAATATCTGAAATCGCAGAAGGGGGCAAAGAAAAGACAGGTATGACCAAGGAGCTGGAAGGAGGGAGAACCGTATACAGGGTTTATGAGCGGGGAAGGGGTGCCAGATAAACAAAGTTGGGAGACACTGGTTTAAAGTGAATAATGTCAGAATACTTTGTCTCATGTAATTGTTATTTCTTTTTTTTTCTTAGGATGATTCAAAATGCACATTGTTACGAGCTCTGATAATAGGGTGAGTACGGTCTTTCCTTGCTTTCTATACTTTTAAATATTTATTCTGACAATTTAGAGAAGTGTACTAAACGACTTTAGGTTTCTGAAATTCTCAGATTAATTTAACTACACATGTATTGTATAATTTTGATGCATGTTTACGTTAATATCATACAGTACTACCAACATTAATTGATAGTTTTTGTTAATAAAGCGAAGCTTGATTTCTTCCTTAATGCTTGCCAGCTTAACTTCCAAACATATATCAGGTAGTCTAACAGGAATTAAGCCTTCTGCACACGATACGACTTCAGTGTCCCAAATTTCAGGGTAGATGAATCTCAGCGAGTTAAGTCTTTTAACGTCATTCGACAGTTGAAGGTAGTAGATGTGCAAGAGGATTTATTATAATCAGACGTAAGATTTTGCGCCGTAAAGATAAATGAACTTGCCGCAAAACTGCGCTATATTTTACAATTATATTTCAATAAAGATGCAAATGCTGTGCAGGATCGTGAGTAAATTTTTGCTGTTCATGATCAATATATGTTATCAAAAAGCAACAGCCAAAAGATAGTTTAATCGTTTGCATTCTGGAAATGTAGATATCCAAGGTCCAAAAGTGGATGATATTCCGACAAAGGTCGAGCAGGGTGGCATGTAAGCATTCATGACATGACATAGATAATAATCAGAACATTCATTATCAAACAGTGTTAAACCATTTGGAGAAATCTGGCTACAAAACGGAGCTCAAGATTTGAGTGCCAATGATCTGACTAAAAAACATTTACTTGATCGAATTTCTATCAAATCTCTACTGAAACGTAACCAAATCGAGCCATTTCTGAAGTGGTTGATGAATAATGAAAAGTAGATAACCTACGACAGGAATGTAGGGAAAAGGCTGTGGTCGAAATGAGAAGAAACTTCACAATCTGTGGCAAAGCCCACAGGAAGATTGTGCTCTTTTGCATTTGGTGGGATTAGAAGGGTATCGTGCATCACGGGCTGCTGCCATTGGGCAGAACGATAGACTCAGACCTGTACTGTCAACAGTCACCTAAGAATTTCAAAGAAATGCCCGGAACTGTCAACAGAAAGGATGTCGTATATCACTGACAGTACCAGATCGCATACGTCTTTAATGACCCGTCTCTGACGGATAACTGGCTGGGAGGTTTTAGTGCATCCACAGTATAGCCTAGACCTGACACCATCAGATTAGTATTTGTGTCGGTCTCTGTAAAACTTCTGAATGGTGTTAAGTTATGATACACGTTAAGTGAAAATACGCGTGAATAAATATCGACTTCAAAAATGAGGGAATGTATGGCTGTTCAGGGAGAGGACTATATAGTGTAATGAGTAACACATCGGCACGGTACACCGAAGATCCCGGGTTCGCGTCCCGATTCATTCGTGCAGTTTTTCAGTCTTTGTGTATCTTTGAATTTTCACCTGTAGAGGTTTTTTTTTTTCTTTCTTTCTTTCTTCCGCCGTTTATCAATATAATTGTGTTAAGGTAGTTTCAAGAAAGGCCTGCGAAAACCTTGTTACAGTTTCTTGACTAGAAACCACGTAAGTTCTATAGCTACGAAAGTATGGTATTAGCCGAAAAATATCTGAAGATCATGTAACAAAATAGTTCGTATGTGGTTTCTTAATGTTATTTTCAAATCACAATAAATGTATTCTCAATTTCGATCTGAAAAGGCTCAATACTTTTTAGACAACCTGATGTTGGATGGAGCATTTATTTTGAAATGATCTCGTAATTTCTAAACTAATAGATAAGAAAGCGCTAAACATTTATATGGACAAATATCAACGGGGGGAAAATCGTATGGCATACTCTGCAATACTACCGATGAACAGTGTTTCCAACCTAACATAAAGTTACATTCTTCAGGTGACAGTAACAAAAATTTATAATACCAAATTTATTATTCAATATTACAAACTAAACACGCTACAGTATCAGAAATATCCAAATTTTAGAGACCTCTATAACAATCGTAACGTGAGTGAGATGGACGGGACATTGCACATCTAAAGTACATTAGAGTTGAATGCTGTTATCATTTTATGACCGATTTCGAATAAATAGGAACAAAGTTACAAAAAATTAAAAACAAAAATATGTTGGGTTGGCAATACTGTTAATCTGTTGGGGTCGGAATATGTTAAAACCTTCCCTCTCTAAAGATTTTTTTAAACCTATTAGTTTAAAAGTTGCACACACACATATATTATTTGTATTTCCTCCTGGGTCCTCATTGTCGATATATCGACCACTAGAATTTTCCGTTTGAAAAAACTGAGGTATATAGCGATATGAATAACGTAGTCTTTTTAGTGATATTTGTACTATGCCACTCATATCGCTATTATATAGCACAGTTCTTTCAAACGGGAAAGATACATCGACCACCAGGTCAAGTCTCAGAAATATATATATAATATACGTACAACTTCCAATTGAAGTGTGAGTAAGTTGATTAAAGTTCTTCCTTCTCTTAAAGAAGGTTTTCAGACTGAAATTAAGTACAATGCATTTGGGACAAGAAGGTGATTGTGAAATTGCGACTGAGAAGGATAAGTTCAGTTAGGCTAACTCAACTGAGTTACGTGCAAAGCGATAACAAAAAAGCAATGAAAAAAAAATGTTCCGTTTTACCCCGATCTCTTTAATAGATTTCAGTTTTATTTTATAATATTTGAATGCAACCTATTTCGATTTCTTTCAGAAATATTAAAGAAAAGTCACGAATATGTTATTTTAATCAATTAGATTCTTCATCCGTGTATATAAAGCCATGTACGCCTGCGATGGGGGCGTATTTTACTTTGGTATGACGAGAAGAAATATTAAAAACAGATTTAAAGAACTTGTTAGCAATACTCTATTTCTAGTTCACACAAACATAAGAATTGAACCATTAGATTAACCAGGTTGTGCTGCTTCACGAACAACAGAACGCTATTGTTCAAGTCAAAATAAAGGGAAAATGTTATATAATGTTGTATGCTCCGGAACATCCTTTAATCGCTATGAGAAATCAAAATGTCACTATGTGGCAACGCTGCAGATTAACTTGGAACCATTAGCATTGCTCCTCGAATCCATCAATTGTTACGCTAGTAAGTGGTACTGTTGTTAACGCCATCTGGAAAGAATCGATGAAACTATTTGATAGATTGGTAGATCTTCTCTGAGGTTCTTTCTGCGACGTTGCCACATAGTGCAATTCCAGTCTCCAGACGAGTTGAGTTGAGTTGATTTTAGTTTAGCGTCCCTTTCAGCAGCAAGGGTATATGAGACGTGGATCTACTGATTAACGGGGAGTGCGAACCACATGAGCTCCCGCCGGAAATCGAACCTAGGTCTCCCACGCCAAAGTGTCTCCAGACGAGGACACGAAACATGTATATATATATATATATATATATATATATATATATATATATATATATATATATATATATTTCGCTTTCTTTTGACTTCTTCCAAAACTTTTAGAACAAAGAAACGCGATTTTTTGAAAGCTAAAATTAAGGAACTTCAAGATAATAGTAAAAATAAAAACATTCGGGACATGTATAAGGGGATCAATGAATTGAGGAAAGGCTATCAACCTCGTGATTATATATTAAAGAAAGCTGACGGAACAGTCCTCACGGATACAGATAGCATCTTAAATAGATGGAAAGATTTCTTTGACGATTTGCTTAACACACAACCAAAAGCTAATATGCCTGGAGAAAGGAAGATACACACCGAAGAACCGTACATTCCTGAACCCAACCGAATGGAAGTAGAAAACGCTATAAAGAAATTAAAGAAACACAAATCTCCGGGTGTAGACGAAATTCCGGTTGAGTTAATTTGAGCTGGAGGTGAAAAATTGTGGAACAAGATATACAAACTCATTCTCCTTATCTGGAACAAGGAAGAATTGCCACAAGAGTGGAAAGAATCAATCATTGTTCCAATCCACAAGAAAGGCAACAAAACTGACTGTAATAATTATCGACTCTTCTGTCAACATCCTATAAAATCCTTTCAAACATTCTATTAGCAAGATTGACCCCATACGCAGATGAAATTATTGGAGGTTATTAGTGCGAATTTAGACGAAATCGATCAACCATCGACCAAATATTTACCATTCGCCAAATACTCGAAAAAAAAAAGTGGGAATACAATACCCCAGTATATCAACTATTTATTGATTTTAGAAAGGCACACGACTCGGTTAGGAGAGAAACTTTATACAACGTCCTTACAGAATTTGAAATACCGAAAAAGCTAATTAGATTAATTAAAGTATGTTTAAATGAATCTCAAAGTAAAGTCCGGGTAGGAAAATTTTTGTCCACGAGATTTCATGTCGAGAATGACCTGAAACAATGAGATGCGTTGTCGCCATTATTATTTAACTTTGTTCTGGAATACGCTATAAGAAAAATCAAAGATAACAACCAGAGCCTAGAGTTGAACGGTGTTCATCAGGTTATGGCGTATGCTGATGATGTAAATTTAATAGGGAATGATAGGAGATCAATAGAAAGAAATGCAGAGATCTTATTAAACGCTTGCAGTGACTTGGGTTTAGAAGTAAATGCAGAGAAAACTAAATACATGAAGTGCGTCGGGACCGTAATACGGCAAATTATGGATGCGTTAAAATATTAAATAATACTTTTGATGAAGTGGATAGTTTCAAATATCTAAGATTAATATTAACAGAGGAAAACCATATTCACGAGGAAATTAAATGTCGACTAAAAGCAGGGAATTCGTGTTACTACTCGGTTCAAAATCTCTTGTCGTCGCGAATTCTGTCGAGGAATTTGAAGCTTAAAATATATAAAACGATAATCATGCCTGTTGTTCTGTATGGTTGCGAAACATGGTCGCTTACTCTGAGGGAAGTTCAGAAGAAAATCCTGAGGCGAATATTCGGACCCCAGAATAACGGGAATGGAGAATGGCGGAAACTTCATAATGAGGAACTACATAATTTATACGGTTTATCAAACATTGTTAGGGTCATCAAGTCTATGAGACTTAGGTGTGCAGGCCATGTAGCTAGAATGGAAGAAAGTAGAAATGCTTTCAAAGTCTTGACTGGAAGACCAATCGGAAAACGACCATTAGGAAGACCTAGGCGCAGATGAGAGGATAATATTAAGATAGATCTCGCAGAAATTGGAATACAAAGTAGAAACTGGACCCAGTTAGCTAAGGATAGAAATCAGTGGAGAGCTTTTGTGAACGCGGCATTGAACTTTCGGGTTCCATAGGCCATGGAGTTAGTTTTTTTGTTTTATATTTTGACTTGCAGAATAATGCTCGTAGTCCTTGGGCGCCAACTTTAGAATACCGTATAAGCAAGGGGAGAAATAAGCATAAAATTCTTGAACATTTGATACCCTTTAATGGAAAAGTGGATGAACACAGTTCATTGAACAATCTTTGACTGTTCAAGATTTTCGGTATCTTTCTGGCTCGTAATGTGCGATTTTTTTTTTTTTTTTTTTTTTTTTGGTTAAGTTTACTAATTTATCCTTTTATCTAACCCCATTTTGCCGTGCTTACTTTAAATGTACTCTTCCTGTAAGAACAAAACATACATTTTTAGTAGAGATAATCACTATATTGGAAACTCATGCAAGAGTTGATGTTGCCCCCATGCAAGAGTTCTTTAATGTAATTTGCTTGTTTTCTTTTCATTAGTTCTCAAAAGTAAATTTTGTTTTTTTACAGACCTGAGGGAACTCCATACTCGGGAGGCTGTTTTCAGTTCGACATATTTTTGCCAGCAACATATCCATCTGCACCTCCATTAGTTCAGCTATGCACAACTGGGTACGGGAAAGTCCGTTTCAACCCTAATTTGTATGCTACTGGCAGAGTATGTCTGTCTCTGTTAGGGACCTGGAGAGGAGTTCAAGGAGAGCAGTGGACGGAGACATCAACTTTGCTTCAAGTAAGATCAGGAGCTTTCCTGGAATGGTTTAAGAAGTACATATTACCTAATAAATTGTATACTAATATGCTAATACGAAAACAGGAAACTCAGATGTCGATAGAGATCCCTCTCGCCCCCAAGCAACATCTGAAGTGAAGGAAGCAAGGATTAGAGTTTAGCGTCCCTTTCAGCAACGAGGCTATATAGGACGTAGAACTACAGCTTAGCGTAGAATCCGAAGCATGTGAGCTCCCGCCGGGATTGATAGGATATATATATGTATATATACACAGGGTGTTAATGAACTAGACCGCCAAACTGAAACAGGTGATTCCTCACATCAAAATAAGGAAAAAAGTTTATGTGGACACGTGGTCAAAAGTGCATAGTTTCAGAGCTAGGACTGACCAAAAACGCGGGAAAATGAACTTTGGGGAGCGAATATCTCCAAAACTATTAGCTATTGAGCTGAGGCGGTATGTTATTGAGTTAGATTTGTATTCTGCTCTATCCAAAAATGCATGAT